>NC_090996.1:32442312-32745343 GCF_041146395.1 Eulemur rufifrons
CATTTTGGTTTTTTTTCCACCTGCCTCCACTTATCTGTTTTTCAGGACCATCCATAATGTTCCTTTGAACGTCTACTCCAACTCACCCTGGGTCCACCCTCCACCCCAGGGAAGTACATGGTAAGCAGTGACCCCCACCCCCTTCCCTGTAGCCACCGTGATCTGTTAAGGATGAACACATGATCCCCATCAGAGCCAATGAGAAGCCACAAGACTTACTGACACTTTGGGGACAGGAAAAGAAACTGTCTTTCCTGCTGGACTTCCTCTTGAAAGGATGTGGGCTGGAACAGCCAAGCCCTTTGGTCCCCATAACAACCTGTCTGAGCACGATACCAAGAAATGGGAAGCAAAGTCAAGAGACCACGAAAAAGAACAGGTCCTATCACATTGCTGAAGCTCCTGGATCCAGCCATGCCTGAAGCCACCCCTACTCCCGCATTTTTCAGTTGCATGAGTTGACAGATTTCCTTTCTGCTTATCATTGTTTTGGGTTTGGTTTGCAGTCACTTGTAACCAAATATGCCCTATTATATATAATGACTCATGGGTTTGCTACAGCAAACCTTACAAGGCTAAGCGAGATAATCTGCATGAAGTGCTTTGCACACCGTCCGATGTGCAAGTCCCAGCGTGTGCTAGTGGATACTATCATCGCTGTGATCGTGCCTGTCTGCGCCCAGCCACTGTGTCCTGGGGGCTGTGCTGCACGTGCGCTTGGCAGAGCCCCCTTCAGGGTCTCAGGGGACCATGACACGCTCAGTGACCTGCTGCTCTGCTCTTCTCTCACTGGCGATGATGAGTGGCTACCGGGGCACCCGGTGCAGATGAGTGCCCGCCCTGGCCCCCCAGGGAGCCCCCAGACTGTACAGGCATGAACGCAGCGCCCTCCCCGTCTGGCTCCCATGGACACCCTGCCCTCTCCGTCCCCAAGGTGTGGCTCCACTGCCAACAAGCGCCAGGCTTCCACATGCTGCAAAAAAAACCCAAGTTCAAAGAGAGCTGCTCAGCAGCCCCGACCCCTCCCACAGCCGGCCTCATCCCTCCTCCTCTGTCTCTCGCTGTGGTTTCCACCCATTTGCTTTTCTTATTATTTTTACCTTTTTAATGTCCCGAGGCTGAGGCTTGAACAACTGGAACGGAATGTGCTAAAACAGGCCCCGATTTGAGGCAACAGCACCCCGTCTTCACGTTCCCTGTTTCCAAAGGAAGAGGGCTGCTTGTCCCGGCTCCACGCACCTTCCCTTTTGCTCCTAGAATTCCCAGCTCGAAAGCTCAGGGCACCCAGAAGACACCAACGTATGCGTTGTCTTACATCTGCCTCTGCCCTGTGGAAGGTTCTCCAGTTTTCTTTCCTTCCACGTTAAGCCTCCTTTCCCCTGAAGACGTCAGGCGGATAAAGAGCAAGTGAAAACAGTTTGCAAATGGCCACGTGTTCCCTACCAGCGCTTCTCTGCGCTCCTTTTCTGCATGACGTTTACCCTCTTCTAATATCCTTTATGACTGACTGACTTATTTTTACTATCTGTTTTTCCCCTACTAGATGCAAGCTCCATGGTGTCAGGGAGTCGTGTCTTCTCTGCTTGCTGCTATATTCCCCGTGCTTAGAACACTGCCTGGTACACACAACGTTGTGCGCTCAACAGACGTGTTGGATACTAGATCAGGACCAGCCTTCATGTCCACATTAGACACCAAGTTCCCCCTCGCTCACTTGTTCATTCATCTCTCTGTGTCTTTCATCTTTTCTTGCCCAGATAACTACTGCAGACCTTCTATGGGCAAAAGAGACACAGTTCCCACATTCGAGGAGTTTACAGCCCAGGGGAGAAGACATATACTTAAGCCAAGGAGGACAACAAGGCAGGGTAACTGTTAGACTGACTTCAAGATGTTTGGGGAACGCAGCAAAAAGGAGTTTTTTCTAAACTTGGGGGTCAGGGAACGTCTTCTGGAGGGAGGGGCGTCTGTGCCGAGTCCTGTCTTCATCAGAGAGAAGGAAACCCGCGCAGAGCCAATCCTACCGTGAGTTCATCCATCTTTTCTTACTTTTTGCTTCAATGTTGACATTAATGAAACCCCTCCAGCTAAGGCTTGGACTAACCAGCTGACTTCAGCAGAAGCTGACGTCTGATATTTCACTGCTCTGTGTTTACACGAAGTCAGAAATAAATCCCGGTTCACATACTGGGCCCCCACCCCCGCCCAAACTTCAAACACCCTGATGGAAAATCTGAAGCTAGACTGAAAACAGTGGAATGTGCTTTATACCGCCTTTAGATTTACTTAAAAAAAAAAAAAAAAAAAAAAAAAAACAGCTTTATTAAGCCATAATCCACACACCACACACCATCCATTTAAAGTGGGCCAGTCAATGGTTTTTAAGTCTGTTCCCAGAGCTGTGGGGTCGTCATCACCATCTCGAGCCCTGCGTAGCGGCATGTGATGAGGAGACGGAGGAGGGAAACCGCAAGCGCCCACACTAAGGGACAAGCACAGGTTTACCGACATACAGACAGGGTAAGGCGTGAGCCAAACAGGGGCAGGATAGGTTAGGAAAGTGTGGAACGTGGATGAACCAAAGGCAATCACAGCAACAACAAAAATAAATAAATGGGACCTGCTCAAATTAAAAAGCTTCTGCACAGCCAAGAGCCACAACCATCGTGAGAGCAAACAGACAACCTACAGGAATGGGAGAAAATTTTCGCATGCTACACATCCGATAAAGGGCTGATAACTAGAATCCATATAGAACTCAGGAAAATCGGCAAGAAAAAAATCAAACAACCCCATTAAAAAGTGGACAAAGGACATGAATTTTTCAAAAGAAGACAAATGGCCAACAAACATATGAAAAAATGCTCAACATCTCTAATCATCAGGGAAATGCAAATCAAAACCACAATGAGATATTACTTAACTCTGGTAAGAATGGACTTTATCAAAAAGTCCCAAAACAATACATGTTGGCGTGGATGCGGAGAGACAGGAACATTCATACACTGCTGGTGGGACTGCAAACTAGTACAACCTCTGTGGAAAGCAATATGGAGATACCTCAAAGAGCTACAAGCAGAACTTCCATTTGATCCAGCAATCCCATTACTGGGCATTTACTCAAAGGAAAAAAAGACATTCAATAAAAAAAATCTGCACTAGAATGTTTATATGGGCACAATTCACAATTGCAAAGATGTGGAAACAACCCAAGTGCCCATCAATACATGAGTGGATTAATAAAATGTGGTCTATGTATACCACAGAGTTCTACTCAGCCACAAAAAACAATGGCAAACTAGCACCTCTTGTATTATCCTGGACAGAGCTGGAGTCCATTCTACTAAGTGAAGCAACACAAGAATGGAAAAACAAGCACCACATGTACTCACCATCAAATTGGTATTAACTGATCAACACTTATGTGCACATATTACGTAATAACATTCATCGGGTGTTGGGCAGGTGGGAGGGGGAGGAGGGGATGGGGGGATATTCACACCTAAGGGGTGCGGTGAGCACCGTCTGGGGGATGGACACACTTGTAGCTCTGACTCGGGTGGAGCAGAGGCAACAGGGTGGGGCAGAGGCAACATATGTAACAGAAACATTTGTATACCTGTAATATGCTGAAATAAAAAAAATGGATGAACCAAAATTTTTTACAGAATCTTTTTTTTTTTTTAATGACACAGCTCTTGTGCAATGACAATGCTTGCTGAAATAAGGCACCCAGCAAAAGTAGATCCGTGTTGGATCCCAAGGAAATGACGGGAAAGGCAAGACACCTATCACTGTCAGCAAAAAGGTGGCTGAGACAAAAGGACGGGAACAGAATCGGAAAGAGAATCTGAAAGAAGATGGGATGAAAGAGAGAGAGAGGGGGAAAGAGAAAGAGAGCAAGAGAGGGAGAGATCAGAACAGGGAGAGAGGGGGAAGGAGAGCAGGAGAGAGAGAGAGACTGAGAAAGAGGTAGGAAGACACATTCAGACACGCAGACAGATGGAGAGAAAGGCAGAGACACAGAGAGACAGACACGGGCAGATGGAGAGAGGGGAGGGGCCAGAGAGAGACAGGGACAGATGATCAGAGAGACACTGGCACAGTAAGATGCAGAGTGTGCTCAACAGACACATTAAGAAAGATAAAAAGGCCTCCCTGCCTTCTTCTTGAGCTCTTTGCAGAGGGTTCAAATGTCGCCACCCCCATTCCAGGCCCCAGGAGATGGGTGGCAGGAAGGGGTGTGGGGGAGGTGGAGGAGCAGAGCTGGGACAAGCAGCTGCCCCGTATGGCTGTGGGGGGCTGCGTCACATCCCCCCACGCCCAGTGCTGCTCTGGGGCACTTCCAGGGGAGTGGAGGGGCTCAAAGGAAGGTCCCTGTGGACAGTGACACAAGGGAGGCAGCCCCGAATTCTGAAGCTCCGTGCCCCAAATGTCCCAAGACACAGGGACCGGTGGATCCAGGATGCTGGGCTCACTCCATCCCTGCACAGAACGGTGGGGGTGCTGGGTGGCCAGGCTTGCGGCAAAGGAGGGAACAGCGGCCCTAGTGACCTACCATCCTCATCATCGCTGGTGATCACAGGCAAGGAACGAGATCACGGACGTCCAAATCCCCCTGCGAACTCTAAGGCCAGTGTGCCACTGCCCTTGTTCCCTGTGCACACGGAAAGATCAGCAGCAGTGGACCCAGAGCGCACACGCGTGCCCACGCCACTGTGGCACCTGGATAAAACGCCAGTGCACATGGCTCCTCGAGCCAGGTCTGCGCGTGTCCCCATTACACGGACCACAAAGTCCTCTGGGACTCTGTCGGGTAACAGACATCGAGGGGCTCAGGCATCAGCACAGGAGGGGGCCGAGGGGGCCCCAGGATGGAATGAAGGAGGTGCAGGGAGCGAGGCGTCCTCAGCAGCCTCGGGGGGAGAGAGAAGAGGCGTCTCTGACACGGAGGCCGTCGGGCACTCTCGCGGTCTGGCAGGAGGGAGCCGGGATGGGATGGAGAAGAAAGGACCAAACAGCCCTCTGCTTCGTTCTGCAGTTTCAGGACTGACATCGCTGTGGGCACCACGAACCACACAGAGGCTTGAAGACGTCTCCCCAATGCCCATGGCCACCCCGGACCCCTTCCTTTAGTTAAGCTGAGATAAGGATGCTGTCAAAAGAGTCCCATAGTATTTCCTAGCTGGGGCCAGTATCTCTGTGACCACAGAAGCATCAAGCATGGAAACCCAAGAACTAAGAGAAACGGGTCAAACCCTCTAACTGCAGGAATCGTCCCCCCCCTCCTCCCACATGGCCCTCACATGCTTCTCCCACGTGTGTCTTCCTTGGTGAGGTTTTCTTTTCTCTCTCCTCATTCTTTGTGGTGAGTCTAGCTGAGCCAACTTTAACTGTACATCTACCACGTGCCAGGTCCTGTGCTAAGCCCGGGGTTACAGAGAACATTACGTCAACCTTGCCTTGGATGAGCTCACTGTCCAGGGCAGAAGCTCGGCCACGAAGTCATCTCAGAGGTACCCAGATGCAACTCGGATGCCTGGCACCAAAGAGGAAAGTGTCAGCCAGATGCACCCGGAGTCATTACCCAGGCTCTGAGTTCAAGGGACTTAAGCACGATGACCGACCGAGCTGCAGATCAAAGCGGACGCCACCTCGTTCCCCACCGAGGGTGTCCTTGGTAAAGGAAACGCTCCACCAGGCTCAGTGGAATCAGATTTCAGAGCGGATTAAAGCACATGCTCTTTCATTCGACAAGACACCTGCCCAGTGCCCGGGCAGCAAGGAGAAGTGCATTAAACCAGGCAGGGGTAGGAAGGAGCAGTTTCTTCCGGCTACAAACAGCCCCGGGAAGTGCGTAGGGAAGGACTAGGCCATCCGCATGGACACGTCGGGAGGGAAGGATAAGAACTGGGAAGATGGGGAGAGAGGACAGAAGAGACAGGGAGGGGACAGGGAGAGAGAAGGGAGCGGAAGGAGGAAGAAAGAAGGCAGGAGGGAGAGAAGGGCACGTGGGAGCCGTCTCTGCCAGTGGACAGGAGTAACATCAGGAGGCACTTTGGGCTCTAAGTGACCCTGCCAGGTTCCTGCATTTTCTGGGCACTAAAGCCTGAGTTTGTCCAGCTGACCTGGCCAAGGGCAGGTAAACTCTAGGCACGATGCCCACCACCTGCCATTCCGTCGAAGGCATGCTGCCTGGGAGGGCATTCCAAGGCAGCGGACAGGGTGCACCCGCTCACACGTTGGGGTGCATCTCCAGGTACCTGCTGATGCCAGCGGCTAAGATGAGCTGCTTCCCCTGTGGGCTTTCTTCACCCAAATTCCAGAGTTGGGGGGCTCTTTGTGGAGGTCAGCAGTGCTCAGAGCATCTGTATGTTCCTACACGCCGAAGTGGAAGGGGATCAACTCTGTGAGCCTCCAATTTATTCTTCAAATCTAATTTCCTGGTCGGTGATATCTCCGGGCCAAACAATGACTACGGAATGCCACACAGCCTGTTTCAGTCCCAAAGGGGGACTTTTTTGTTCATTCATTTTCAAAGTCAGGGTTATTGAATTATAACTTGCATACAGTTTTGAGTTTTGACAAATGTATACAGCACATAATAACCATCACAACCAAAACATGGGATGCTCATCCCCAAAGGCAACCCCCATCCCCTGCCGAGCCAACTCTGCCAGTACTAACCACAGGCAGACACTCCCCTCCATCGGGGAGAACGGTACAATGGTTTACTTTCCTTTTTGGGTCTTTACGCTCGTCCAGGATTAATGATGACATTGCCAGAGACTTTTGTCACTACTGTACCCAGGAGGGCAGAGAACAAGCCTGGCTTTGTCCCCTGCTGTCCCCGCAGGACCCAGCAGAACCTCTGATGCTTAAGTGACTTGTAGTAAATAGTTGTTAAATAAACAGATGAGAAATGTATAGACTTGATCTTAGATTCACTTAAAGATTAGACAAAGTAGCCATTTGTCACCAAAAAGGACTTTTTTTTTTTTTTTTTTTTTCCAATTTACCAGGGCAGAAACTGAGGCTCAGAAAGGCCAAGGTCATACACGATTACAATTCCAACCACTGTCCGTCTGACCCCAAACCCATCCAGGCCTTTTGCCTCTGCCTCGCTGCCCTCTCTCATTTCTGCAAATTCCGGCAAGTGCCCTACAGCCAGCGGGCTCCTGTCCGCGGCTTCCGTCTCCTGGAAAGACGGTCACATCACCAACAAGCCTTCTGGCCTCTGAGCTGCTTTGAGCCTTCTGGGCTGAGACTCTTCCGTCCGGCAGTCATTGTTAGTTTCTGTAATTTTAATGAAGAAGGGCCGCCCCCGCCTTGGATCCCGGTCTTTAAACTCTTGAATTTTAATAACCAACTCCACTGATGATTTACAGATTTCAAGGCAGGAATTAGCAGAAAATTCCGTATTTCATAGATGCTGAATTGGACCATTATCTCCATGCAGCAGGTGCCAATTTCCTATCGAATGGTGAAATGCCGTAATTATCTGTAGGATTCCATTCAAATTCTCAGAGTAGATAAATAACCAATGGGAATATCATTTATTCATTAGAACAGGAAGAAAAGAGGAAATATTACCCTGTTCATGGCTGCAATGAGGGTGCCTTGCCAGGGAATGCTCCGCTCACCAACGCAATGTGGAAGATTCTAGATTCATTAAGCTTTAGGGTCAGCAGGAGAGAGGAACTTCCATTAAACATCTGAACAGGTGAGACAGTGGGGCGACTGATCCAGAGGCTAACTGAGATGTGGGGATGCCCTCTTATTCTTCTTGCAGTGGATATTAAGATGCATATTAGAAACCACTGGAAAGCCACCTGAGACTTCATGCTTCCCATTGCATGTCCCCCCTGTGTGACCGACAGCCCAGCGCTCCTCTCCCTGCCCACGTTTCTTCTTGCTTTTGCCGGCACGAAAGCCCTGTGGACACACGGGGCATCTCTGCCTTCATAGCTCTCCCTGCTTCACTTGAATAGATGTCTCTGATGAGACAGATTATGCAGTTCGTCCCCACACTCCTGAGCTTCATATGCTGTCCCCAGAGGCAGGGGAGCCTTCGACCTCTTTACTCCAGACTCAGACAGCTGAGGTTCAAATCGTGGCCCTTCCTATGCATCTGGGTCTGTTTGCTCCTCTGTGAAATGGGGATGACCACGGTACCATGGTCTAAGGCTGTGTGAGAGCTGAGATTCTGCAGATAAGGGTTTAGCACAGTATCTGGCGAGGAGTGCTTAGTAAACGTTAGCTGATCAATACGGTGGTGGTGGTGATGCTGATGGTGGTGGTAGGAATGGTGGTGATGCTGATGGTGGTGGTGGTAGGAACGGTGATGATGATGCTGATGGTGGTGGTAGGAATGGTGGTGGTGGTGGTGGTAGGAATGGTGATGATGATGCTGCTGATGGTGGTGGTGGTGGTCTAGGAATGGTGGTGATGATGGTGGTGGTGGTGGTCTAGGAATGGTGGTGATGATGATGGCGGTGATGATGATGGTGGTGGCAGTGGTGGGGATGGTGGTATCTCACAGATGCTGAATTGGACTATTACCTCCATATAGCAGGTGCCAATTTCCTATCAAATGGTGAATTGCCATAATTATCTTCAGGAGTCCATCCAAATTCTAAAAGTAGATAGATAAGCAATGGGAATATCATTTACTCATTAGAGTATGAAGAAAAGAGGAAATACTATCCTGTTCATGGCTGCAATGAAGTTGCCTTCTCCCCCACAAGGAGGAAAACAGCTACACCTGTTGGTCAAGTTCCAGACACGGACAGGATCGCAGACCTATCCACAGTTCCAGTGTGCGCAGCCAGAGGTGTCCAGTGGCATCCAGCTCCCTGTCCACCATGGACCCGCTCAGGAGACAGGGCTGGCCGGAGCCACTCTGGCTCACAGGCAAATACTCCCTCCATCTACCCGCCTTTCTGGATCCTTTTCCTCAGGCGTGGGGGTGGGGTGTGGCCTTTTGCACTAAATTCCTAAGGATCGAGTCTGGACGTGTGAAGGCAAAAAGCAGAAAAAGCCTCTTGGTCAGCTTGTCTTCAAGGCCACGCAGGCCCGTCTAGTTGTGACAGGCACTGTGAACTGGCCAGAGCAGTGACCATTGTAACCTCCTTTCAGTGTTCCTTCCTCTGCTGCCAAGGCCAGAACCCAAACATGAAATTCCCCAGACACATTCGCAAGTAAACTCTGCGTGCAATTTAGGTCTTCCGATCAGATGCACCACGTGATACCCAGATTGGAAATGAGTTGAGTCTGGATGAAGACAGGACATGAGGCACCCGCTTTGCAGGCGTGGACTGGGACAAGAGCACAGTGGCCCTGCCACGGCAGCTGCTGGACACGCTGGCCTTCTGCCGGGAAGAGGAGTAGCTTTCCTCACCATGTCAGCAGCACGCGGCTCCTGGGGCTGAGATCTGCTCCCTCAGGATAGCCAAGGGTCTGGCACTTCTCCTTCCCATTGTAAGTCCCTACAACCTTGTCACTCATTCATGCTAACACTGGGATAAACCAGCTAGGGTGGTACCTGTTGTCTGTCACTGAACCCTAATTGATACATGACCGGAAAAATAAAAATGTCCTTCACGTGGCCCAACAAATTTCCTGAGTTTGTGGCTAATGTATTCCTCACTTGAGACCCTAAGCAGAAGAGATATAGGTAAGCTAAGATGCAGATGATCTTGGGGTCCCTGGACAAACATTATTAATATAGCTTTTTGTGGGATATAGCAGGTCTCAGTTCCCACGTGCCTGTCTGAGAGCCTCCACGCTGAGTGTGATTTTAAAGTTTATATCCCCTAAAAGCAAGCCATCGACCCACCAGATGCCCAATCACAGAATCCTAATCCATTTCTGGGCTGGAACAAAACCTAGCTGTGCTGGACTCACTGAGGAATTGCAAAGAGAGTTCCAATTCTGCAGCCTTCAAGAGAAACTTCAGACTTGCTCACGATTTTGCTCCCAGCTCTGATTAAGAAGTTAAGCTCCAGGTGTGATGCATCTCTATGCTCCTATCCCCATTTGACAGAGGACAAATTGAAGCTTAGAAAGCCTAAGTCACTTGCCCAAGGACACACGGCTGGTAGGAGACGGAATTAGGTCTTGCCAATCTCCAAAGCCTATGCTCGGTTGTCCCAGCCTTTGGTGACAGCAAGCATTCAAGACATGTTGGTGCCTCCCTGGCCCTGTTGCCCCACAGGTGGGCCCTGGAAGTACTAGGATGGCTTCAGAGTTCTCACCTGTCAGGGGAGGCATTTGACAGGAGCCAGGGCTAGGCAGGTAAAGGTCAACCTGTCCTTGGTTGTCACTATCCGTTGAAGGGGAGAGGTGATACTGTGTTTGGGTACCCACGGGGAGAGCTTTTGACAGGTACAGAATTTGGCCTGGATGGGCAGACTTACGGGGGATGTTGGAGCTTTGCCGGAGGTGAGCAGGGAGGAAGGGGGGCCAGCGGCGCACGGTGGGGGGCAGCTCGGCAGGAGCCTCACGTGTGGAGCTGCCCGTGCCTGGAAGGAATCTTGCTTCAGTGGCCCCAGCCCACGGGGAGCGGAAGGACACCCAGAAGCTCAAAGGGGGAGCATCCCAGAGGGTTCTACCACGTCTCCCCAGGAAGCCAGCAGCCTTACGCATGCCAGGAGCAACAACTGGAGAGGAGAAATGGCATCGGAAGATGTTGTCCCACCTCTTTCTCCTTCTTAGCCACAGGGACCTTCACTGCCCCATGGAACCTGCCAGGTGGGCAGGGGAGACGTTTGCCCCCAGCCTCCCCTGGGGAGCCCTGCCTGGTGTGCAAGTCTTGCCTTGGGCTCAGGTGCCAACCAACCCCCTTCAAACACGCAGACGTTTCCATCAGATCATTCCTGTGCTCATAGGAGTTTCTGCTTAGGAACTTTCAACTGAAGAGCTTCTGACCTGCATGAGTAAAAATGAATTTCATCTATGTAGTTGCCTGGCAGGATTTCTTTCCTTTTTCAAGGCTAGATGATATTCCTGAGTGTGTATGTGTGTGTGTGGCATTTTCTTTAACCATTCATCTGTGGATGGACACTTAGGTTGCCTTGGTGTCGTGGTTATTGTGAATAATGCTGCAATAAACATGGGGTGTAGATGCCTCTTTGAAACAATCATTGAGTTATTCCCTTTGGGTAAACATCCACAGTGCTGGATCAGGTGCAATAAGCCAGATACAGAGAGACAAAATACCGCATGATCTCACTTACCTGTGGAATCTAAAAAAGTTGAACTCATAGAAACAGAGAGTAGAACTGTGGTCACCAAGGGCTCGGGGGGTGCGGAAGTGGGGAGATGTTGGTCGAAGGTACAAACTCTGTTATGCAATGAACAGGTTCTGGAGACGAACGTCCACCGCGGCGACTGTAGTTAATAACACCGTACTGTGTGTTTGGAAGTTGCTGAGAGAGCAGGTCTAGGTACTCTAACCCCCCACACGCAAAACAGAAACCCTGTGAGGCGATGGACGTGTTCACTAGTTCGACTGTGGCGAGCATTTCACGATGCACACAAACATCAGAACATCACACTCTTCATCTTAAACATACACAATTTTTACTTGTCCGTCCCTCTGCGATAAAGCTGAGGGCGGGGGGAGTACAGTCGGTCTTCACAGTGCGGTTTGAGTTCAGGGCCAGATACAAGAGTGGGACA
Organism: Eulemur rufifrons; assembly: GCF_041146395.1. Classification (NCBI taxonomy): domain Eukaryota; kingdom Metazoa; phylum Chordata; class Mammalia; order Primates; family Lemuridae; genus Eulemur; species Eulemur rufifrons. The sequence goes on from NC_090996.1 coordinate 32,453,995, forward strand.
TCCACATGGCCTTGGGGAAGTCCCCAACCTTTCTGAGCCTCAATTTCCTTCACCATAAAACAATAAAAATCATATTGATCTCACTGGATTACTGGGAGAAGTAAGTGACTCTGCCTGAGTGCCCTTAGCAGAGCACCTGACACCCAGAGAGGGCTCAAGCATGTCACCACCACCGTTTGTCACTGTTGCTACTGTTGCCACGATTGTACCCATGACACAAAGTCCACAGGAGGAGCAAAAGATTCCATTCGTAAAAGGGCACAGCACAGTGGCACGCAGCACATGACACTGTTGTCATCACTGACAATATTATCTGTACTGACCATGTGCCACAGTATTAGCAATGATAATTGTTATAGTATTGATCATAATACCAATAGTTATTAGTTTTGCTAGTAACACACTATAAGCCTTGACAATAACATAACAATGTTAGTGTTCGGATCCAGGGCGGAGCAGACAGGGAGGGGTGGAGTGGCACGGTCCGTTCTGGGGCCGCTCCCTCTGGGCTGCAGGCCATGCACGAGGACTTGACCCTGGCTGACCTCAAGGCACGGGGCTGGCCCCACAAGTAGGGCCGCTGGGGAGCGCAGGAAAGCGGGTCAGAGAAGGTCACGGTCCTGGCATGCTGGTGGAGACCTCGGCAGTGGAGGGGTGACCACCTGAGACCCTGGTCGTGGAGGAGGTTGAGACGAAATGGGCCATTCAGCAGTATTTAATGTAGTGAGGGCCAGTCACAGCACGGTTCATGAAAAGAAGGTCAGGCCTAACAAATCTGGTTGAATTTTCTGAATACCTCCCAGAATTGGGAGACAACAGTTCCATAATGGGCAATTTATCTGCATTTCAGGGAGGCATCTGATCTAGAATGACAAAACTGATTGATTCGCAAAGGCCAATATGGCACTTTAGGGATGGGAAATTAAACGGGGACGGAGGAGGTTAGATCAGAGAAACCTATTCTCCCCGAAGAAAAAGGCTTCTTTTTGAAAAGTAAGGTGGAAAACATAAAAAGGAGGCTGGGAGAAGCAGGACTCGGGTTTGGGTGGAAGACCATGGAATGGAAAGGCCCACTTTGAACGGAGAGACCCTCTGGTGGCCAAGTTCAAGCATCCGATTTTGCATGGGTGTTGTGACGCTGGCAACCCCAGCAGTCCCCTCCTGCCAGGGCCAGCCAAGGGGCAGGGAACCCAGAGCCCTGGTGCCCTAGACCAGCCCCGATGGGGCAGAAGGCGGCTGGCAGTGGCACTCTCAGGCAGCACGAGCTCTACACAGGTGGTGATGGTGGCGAAAGACACACCAATGGCTCTGCCATAGGCTAGTGCTGTGTGCCTGTGCACCTCGAATTGCCTCTTTGAGTCTCCCTACGTGGACAGTGGAGGTCCTATGGTCATCCTTCCAGGTTCGAGGGAAAGGCCCACAGGGAGACCCTTGGTGATGGAAATTCATCTTAAGATATCACAGGCAAGGCGGCGAACAACATAAGGAACTGTCTTGGCGTGTTCGTCACCCAGCACCCCCTCCTCCTCGGCAATGCGCAGCGGGGCCCTTGCCCACCCCAGAGGCTCGGTGGGACTGTCTCTTCTTTTGAGACGAAGCAAGCCTAGGAGCACAATGCAAATCACAACGTTCTGTCTTTCCACGACAGGATGGGGAGGGAAGTGCATTCAAGCAGTGCACAGTCTACACACGTCCACACACACACGTGTAAGTGTGCAAATGGCTTTGCCAACATGGCAAGCAGTAAACCCACATTCTTTTCCTTTGAATTTGAACACCTTAAAACACCTTTCAAAGAAGAATCTATTTTAAAAGGGGAAGAATGTGAAATAGCTTACTCGAGTTCTTTAACGAGATGCCCAGGTAGGAGCTACTTTGCTGTAAAGAAAGCAATGGCGCCAGGCCCAGTCTAGAGCCGGACTTGTGACTCAGGTGGTCCACGAGGCTGCCACTCTCTTCTCCACGGCTTCCTGTGGGCTGTCTGTCCAATCTCAGACTAAGGGTCTCAAAAGCAGACCTTGGACACCATCCGGCCCACGCCCCTCCCGTGGCAGACTGCCTCGTGGCGGTCACTGCACCTGTGCCATCCTCTCAGCACATCCTCTGTGAGGAGGACCCTGCTGTGGTCCTCCCATGTTGCAGATGAACACACCGAGGCAGGAGGAATGGGCAAGTGAGGGAGAGGGGTCCAGTCATTCAGAGCGGACGGATCTAGGGTACAAGGAAGAGACTGGAAACGCCAAGGCTGGATCTCCTGCCAATTAGGCCGCCAGAGATTAGCAAGACAGTCCTGGATACACTCGTTCAACCACCACAACTGGGAGTTTTGTGTGTGGACCACGTGCTTGTGAATGCAGCAATGAACAAACAGAGGAGAGAAACAGCAAATAGACAACAAAATACGGTGAGACCTTCTACATAAGGAAACATGGGATAAAACGAGAGCTGGTGACAGAAAGAGTTAGAGGGTGGGGAGGGAGAATAGGATCTTGGGAGATTCCTCAGAAGGAGCAGCATTTAAGACATTCAAGCTCAGACGTGATGGATAACCAGAACTATGCCTAGTAAGGAGTATTCCAAGCATGGAAGGGTATCCATGAAGCTGTAAGTTGGGAAAGAGCTAGATGTGTTTGAGAAAGTCCACACCTGGGGTGAGGCCACGTAAGTGTCTACACGTCAGATGCTGACTCACAGGTGTAATGCTATCATGGGGACTTTTCCCAAAGATTCCACCAATGAGATGCCTGCCTGGGACCAAACTGAGGCTCAGTACAGGCCCCAGGTGCCATCTGTCTGTGAATTCCCTCCTGGATGCCTTAGGGGCACCTGGACATGGGGATAGATGGTCGCGATGAGTCTAACTGTATTTGATTCCTCCACAGCAAGCGTGCGCGGAACAGCGCAGCAAAGCCCTTGACTAATGACTTTCAAATATAATTAAAAACATATTTCAATAGAAAGCACATTGCCAAGTCTATACCAGCAAAGTGAAATTAACCTTCAAACGACACCAGGACAACAGTGAATCGCCAGGGTTTGTAAGAGATTAGATACACTGTAGCCTAATTATGTTACGATAACTCACCTCATTAATCTCCAAGGAAACAATAACGACAACAGTTAAATACTGTAATTAACAAATCCTATTTCAAACTTGATTTTAATTTTATAGGACTTGGTAATATTATCCAATGTAACTATGGAAAAGACAGAATGTCAGTAGAGCAACCCAGTTCTTTAAGGGCTTCTGGCTAACAGAGCCCAATACCTCAGACTTACGATTCTACCAAGCGGGGCCTCTGCTTAGAATGCAACCCACACAGCAAAAATATCGTGCCCTGAGGTCAAGATGCCACACACTATCAAGACCTCCTAGGTGGCCTCTTCTCTCAACAAGGGGCATAAAATCAAATTTGTGTTTGTCTTTTTATATTTAAAAGCAGTGAATCTTGTGCTTGGTCCTCTGTTCAGAGACTGTTCAGTGTTGGGATGCTCTGGTTGCAAGTCCTTTGTGAAGGTTTCATGGGCAGGGTTGTGACAGGTTAGACAGTCAAGGGCAGGTAACAGAACAAAAACCCAAATGGCATGATTGTCACAATAGATACAGAAAAAGCAACTGACAAAACCCAACAACATTTCATGATGAAAAACACTCAATAATCCAGGAACAGAAGAGAACTTTTTCAAAATGATAAAGGGAATCTATGAAAACGCCTACAGGTAACATCACACTTCATGGTGAAAGACGGAATGTTTTCCCCCGAAGATCAGAGACAAAATGAGGATATCTACTCTCACCACTTCTATTCAGTATTATTCTGGACGGTCAAGCCAGGGAAATTAGGCAAGGAAAATAAATGACAGGCACCCAGATTGGGAAGGAAGAGTAGAACTGTGATGAAATCTTGTATATCAAAAGCCAGAACGATCCACACACAAAAAGAAACCATTAGAACTAACAAACAAGCAAGGCTGCAAGATGTAAGATCAATTTACAATAATCAGTTGTATTTCTTTACACTAGCAATGAACAACTTGAAAATGAAATTAAGAAAACAATTTCCTTTACAATAGTATCAAAAAGAATAAAATACTTAGGAATAAACTTAACAAAAGAAATGTAAAATGGGTGCATGGAAAATTATTAAACATTATTGAAAGAAATTTAAAAGGACCTAAATAGAAGAAATTCCATGATTATGAACTGGAAGATTTAATACTGAGATTAAAATACCCCTCAGTATTTCTATAAAGCTACAGTAATGAAGACAGTACGGTACTTGCATAAGGACTGACATATAGAGATTAATGGAATAAAACTGAGAGTCCATAAATGAACCATTATATTTATGGTCAATTGATTTCTGACAGGGGTATAAAGACCATTCAATGGGGAAAGAATAGTCTTCTCAACAAATGACGTTGGCACAACTTGATAGTCACATACAAAGGAATGAAGTTGGACTTCCTTTCATGATACATAAAAATTAACTTAAAACGGATCATAGTCCCAAATGAAAAAGCTATAAAACTCTCAGAAGAAAACATAGGAGTGAATCTTCATGACCTTGGATTAAGTAAAGCCTTGTTTTATGTGACAATAAAAGCATAAGCCACAAAACAAAAAAATAAATAAATTGGAATTCATAAAAATGAAAAACCTTGTGCTGGAAATAATGCCATTAGGAAAGTTAAAGCAACCCACACAATGAGAGAAAATATTTGAAAATCACACATTTGATAAAAGACTGATATCCAAAATATACAAATAACTCTTACAACTCAATTTTAAAAGAAAAATAACCCACTTACAAATGGACAAAAAAATGTGGATAGACATTTCTCCAAAGAAGATCTACAAATGACCAATAAGCACACAAGAAGATGTTCAACATCATTAGTCATTAGAAAAATACAAATCAAAATCACAATGAGATACTACACACCCACTAGGATGGCTAGAATCAAAACAAACAGATCACGGCAAGTGTTGGATGTAGAAAAATTGAAATCCTTATTTACTGCTAGTGGGAATGGTAATATATAATGGTACAGTGACCTTGGAAAACATTTGGCAGTTTCTCAAATTGTTAAAAAAAAAAAAAGGCACCATATTACCTAGAAATTGCACTCCTAAATATATACTCAAGAGAAATAAAAATGCATCCATGTGAAAACTTGTACACAAATGTTCATAGTGGCATTATCCATAATACCCCCCAAAATAAAAACAACCCAAATATCCAACAAATGGTAAATGTATAAATGAAATGGGATGTAGCCGTACCATGGAATGTTATTCAGCAATAAAAAGGAATGAAGTACTGACACCTGCTACAACACAGGAGCATCCTGAAAACTGTATGCTCAGTGAAAGAAGTCAGACACCAAAGGCTGATGTATGATTCCATTTATATGAAATATCCAGACTAGGTAAATCCACAGAGACAGAAAATCGATCAGTGGTTGTCAGGGGTTTGGGAGGAAGGCAAAATGGGGAGTGATTGCCTAAGAAATGGAAGGTTTATTTTGGGAGTCACAAAAAGGTTCTAAAATTAAGTATGGTGGTGGCTGTCCAACTCCAGATAGACTAAAAACTACTGAGTTACACACTTGAAATAGAGAATATGTATTTAACAAATATCACTTGAGGTCATCCTAACAACAGTTATCCTTCACTGAGTTCTTGCTATATGATAGTAACTTGCATACTTGATCTCAATCAATCCTCACAGAAATCTTATGAATACGGAAAGTTCTTTTCTTCACTCTACAAATAGAGACACTGAGGCCAGAGAGTTTGACACAACTTGTGCCTAGTGTCAAACCCAGGTATGTCTCAAAGATTCATGCACTTAACAAACGCACTTGACTTTGTCTCTGTTCCAAGCCCTGTGTTTCACCTAGCCCAGTCTTCATGGAGCTCACATCTAATGAGAGTTTATCAGTTAGTTATATTACAATAATACCTATACAACAAACCACCCAAAAACTTGGTGGCTTAACACAGCACTCATTTATTCTCACATGTGCCTGTGGCTTGGCTACAGATTGCTGATCTAAGCTGGGCTCAGCCGGGCAGCTTTGCTTCCAGCCGCAGGTCTGGCTGGGCTTGGCTTCTCATTGCATGCTGGGTTCATGCATGCTCCATATGCATACTTAATAATTGTACTTGATTTGATCTCTGTCTATCAAGAGAGACTGAGGCTGTGGGGCCCAGGCTTAAATGACAGCAGCTATTCAAGGGGGTCATGGCAATAGTCAAGGTGAATAGAGGCAAGCCCCACTGTGTACGGAAATGTCTATCCTACAGGTTGTGTTTGCTACTACCTATTGTCAAGAGCAAGTCACATGACCAAGCTCAAAGTCAAGAAGGGAAGAAAGCCACTCTGCTCATCACAAGTCCGTGGCAAAGCACAGATGCATAACACTAAGACAGGAGAGTAAGGATCAAGCATTCAATCTACGAAAGAGAGATGCGTCCATACCTCAAATAAAGACCCCCAGCATCTTCTATCTGGAGTTTCCCACCTGTAAATAGGGGGTCAAAATATCTACCTTAACTACCCTTCATAGTGGTTGTCAGGATCAAATACTGATATGAACAGTTCTCCAAGTAGTAGTAAATCTCTTTGCAACCAAGACAAATTACTGTTACTCATTGTTACCAAAGACCTCCCAATTATTGGAAAGATTGCCTTGCTGAAATCTTCAAGAGAAAGTGGAAACACAAAGACAAACTTGCCGTATAGCTAGAGTCTGTGTCACCCAAGAAATCCCTGTTGAAAACAATCACAATAAGAAATTAAGAGATATTTTAAATCATTACCATATCGAATTTCTGCTTTTCTCCTGGATTCATGAAAGTGCCAGAAAATTAAGCTCTTTCTACTGAACTTTCTGATCCTCTCAGATAGAAAAGCACCTCCAGGAATTCTAACTTCTAGTGGCCAAACAAGAAAACAAAGGTGACATCATAGGAGTTAAGAGTTTTCTGCTGCTAATGTAACTCCTGTGCCAGGATGAATCCCTGAAGGCATCCTAGTGTCAGCAAGTCCAACCTCCAGCGCTGGGAGGAAGGTAGCACAAGGATTAAGGGCCTGCACTTCTGGGGGGACAGAGAGCCCTGTGTGTGAATTCAAGATCTGCCACTCGACAGTTGTGTAATCTTAGACAAGTCACCAAGCCTCCTCCAGCCCCCATTTCTTCATATAAAAAAATGAGCCCCATAATAGCACCCACTGGAGATGACTTATTTGAAACTTAAATGAGATGACACATGTGAAATGTTTAATGTAAACCCTGGTGTATGATAATTGCTAAATTAATACCAAACATCATCACTGGTTATTTTTAAATATTATCCTCATTCCTGCCTTGTCTACTTTATGAGTTTTTTTTTTTTTTTCCATAAGGAAGAAATGAGAGAATTAGTGGAAAGATACTTTATCAGCTGTGAAGAACTAGACAAATGCGGCTATGTTACATTGGTCACTAAGTGCCTTGGCACATTGCACCACTCAATAAGCATTTGTTAAAGGCGCCAGTCAATAATGAAATTAAACCCTTTCTTTTGCTGTCTGCCTTGGGCCAGTGAAAGGAAGCCATGGTAGCCAGCAGCCCTGCTTGCAGCCGTGGGCTTGTGATCCAGGCACAGGCGTCTCCTAACCTCCAAAGCTGCCCCCTTCCTCCACTCATTGCTCGCTTTCCCGAGAAACTCATCACGGAGAAGGCAAACCTTTAGCCTTCATGCCCTGACCTAGAAGAGACAGCACGGAGATCATTTTTGTGGAAAACAAGAAAGGTCACATTTCATAATTCTGTGTCCCAATACCTGAGCAGGCAAGGAAAAAAAGAGAGATCAGTCATGTGGACTTTTCCACTTAGAGAAGCATAATACGTCTTAAGAGCCTGCGTGATGCATTGGTATCTCCTTGAAGAAGATATTCCGAGTTTGAGACGCACCATAAATATCCTTCAATGTGGTGCATGTCAGCTGAAAGTTCCCATCCTCGAGTAAGCATGGACAATATACAGTAGGAACAGAGTGAGTTACGGCAGGGAACATGTTTCGTAATCGAGGCACCCGGTGGACACCCACAATTTACAGTTTAATCATCCACAAGGTATAGCTTCCCTGTAATTGAATTAGATTTCGACGTAGGGCAAACCTGATTTATAAGGCTGTTAAAAAAAATGCACAATGGGGTATGTTTTCTTGTTTGTAACAATAATCCAATGGTTACTGTTAATGCATCAGCAAGGAATGGTGCAAGAGTGGATAAATGGAAGGTATTTCGCATTTGCTGAACAAAGAGTCTTTCTACGCTAAAGATTCGAGAAGTGGGAAAAGTTATCCTTTTCGTTTATGTTCACTTAAGGCAGATGTATTATTTTACTTTAATTTGCTTCAGGCTTATTCAACGAAACACAATTTGAAGTATAGTTACTCATTCATCCAAGAGACATCTGAGCACTGGCTCTCCGCTTGCCGCTGTGTTGGCGCTCCAGGCGCTGCGGCAGGTACGAGCTACGTGACCTCGGTTCACTGCGCCTCTACCCAAGTCTCAGCTCCCCAGTCTGTGAAGCGGAAACAGTAATAGTTTCCATCGTATGGGGCTTCCGTGATGATCGTCATGAATCATTCAGTGTAGTGTGTACAACACAATATCACCGTTCTTATCATTATGGCCTTTGTTATGATTTCCTCGCCCACAAATAGTTTACAGGTTTTGCAGAGAAGGCAACGTCACACATGCTGACGCACCTTGTCTCTGTTATCTATTGCCACAGTAATGCTATGTGGCAAGCACCACAACCTCAGTGACATTCAGCTGTAAGGGTTTACTGTTCGCACACCTGAGGTCTGCCAGGGGCTGGCCAGAGGGCTCTGCCTTCTCACCTGGGCTTGCTCACACGTCTGGGGCTGGCCCCCTTTTGGTTTGTCTATGTTGGCCTCAGCTGGGGATGTCTCTAGTCCATGTTCTTTGTAGCCACTTCCTGTGACTGGTCACTGGTCCGGGCGAGTTGTCATGGTGATGGGAATGCAAACATGTGGAGCCTCTTGAGGTCTGAGCTCAGGTCAGGACCTCATCATTTCTGCCTTGTGCTACTGGCTACAGCAAGTCACAGGGCTGTGCCCAGACTCACGGTGGGAGTGGACAGCAAAGTCACAGGGCAAAAGGCAGAGAAGGGTGAAGAACTAGGGCTGCTACTGCAATTTATCCCATACGTTTAAATAGAGATTCCGTGGGAATAAAAGAGATTCCCCAGAACTGCTCTGAGAAAGAGGACTCGAGAAGGCTCTGGCTGAGTCTTGATCCAGGAGCAGGAGTTCCCCAGCCCACCCAGTGAATTTAGGGAGCACATAATCAGGTATTTCACTATCTTTTTTTTCTTACAACCTCATTAGTTAAAAAGCCCCAAGAGTGACCTTCCTGAGACCTTGGAAAGGTCAACAGCCCTGAGCTCTGTCAGAACATCTCTCGGAAAGAGGTCGCTGGAAGACGCAGCTAATCCATCGCAACGTGGACTCTCTGGGCCTCCTCCCGACTTCCACAAGGTCAGTGCAGACCAAGTCTCTGGCACCTCATCTGAAACTAACACGAGTCTTCCTACTTCATTTTCCAGGTGGTCGAGCACTCGGAGTTCCAGCTCTTAATGACCTGGGCAAAACCTAACCAGAGCCCCAGGCGGGACAACCGGGATGTCTGACGAGTCTCTCTGCAGTGCCGTGTGCACTTTGTATCTCCAGCCACCACGAGGAAGCAGAACAAGAGTTTATCTACAAATCCTTACACTGCTGAGCGGGCAGCCTTCCTCACTGCTCCTCAGAAAATGTGCCTTTGAAAAGGATCAAAGATCTGGAAATTTCCAGATCAACCAGTTTTTATATATAGAACCTTAAAAGAGGCAACCTTTGGAAACACAGACATCTTCCTTAGGAACAAAGACAGAGCAGGATGAGGAGTGTAGGGAGCCAAAGCCCAGATTAGCTCAGGTGGGCAGAGTACCAATACACTTCAAAAACAGCGGGAGTCAAGGGAGGTCAAGCCCCGCTGATCCCCACAGTTCAGAGGACAAGGAGAGCTCTTAAAGCCGCCTTCATCTCAGCCCTGGCCCCCTTCCTCATCTGTTCCCTCTCTCTCCTCTGTCCCTCAAAGGCTACTGAGGATTAATCCAAAAGGTGCATGTTACATAGGATACCACTGACCTCAAGTAACAATAGAATTAACTCCAAATGGCTTAAGCCAATACAAAAAAAGTATGGTCACCTATAATAAGAAATCCAGAGACAAGTCGGTTCAAGGTTGGTTCATTCAACTAGAGGGAAGCTTTGATTCTCCCCTAAAGGGAAGGAAAGTGTCTTCCCAGTCCCCACCTCCCCTCGGTTAGAATAAAGTCAAACCCACCCTGCTCAGATGGATCACTAGCATGTACTGTAAGGCTTGCCTTAGAGACCAATCACAGATAGCCTCTGGGGCTGGGCAGGGTCAAATCTCCATGGAAAAACATGACAATTTAATATTTAAAATCAGTTGGAATTCCGTAGCACAGAAATGAGGTGGGAGGTGGCAGTTGTGTAGCCAGCCAAGGACATCTGACAAAGGAAGTAACATTAAAAATTGGGAATTCAGACAGAGGGAGCCAGGGAAACTTCTTCAGAGAAATATGACCACTAGTCTTTTGCAGCCAGAGGACCTGGGTGAAAACCCAGACTTCTTGCTACTTATGAGCCACAAGACCCCAGGCAACTTATCTGAGCTTCCTCTTCCTCATCTATGAAATGGAGCCAATACTGTATAACTCACCTAGTTGTTATGAGAATTAAATGAGATCGTATATGATGAGAAGCTGCCAAGACCCTGGAATCTAATTAATGATCATTATTGGTTGAGAGGCCCAACATCCCCTGCCTCTGCTCTTCTCTCAGGACAAGTGCTTGTCATCACAGGTAAAAGCCCAACCTTTGGAATCAGACAGATCTGAGTCCAATAACTGCTCCTGCCAGGCACCATTCATGGAATGCCAACCAACTGCTGAAATTCTCTAAGCTTCAGTGCTCTGTAAAATGGGTATAATAACATTCCCAATCGCATAGGTGGCTGTGAGAACTTAGATACTGCCAATGAAGGATTTAGCAGCTCCCTGGGTCCTGAATAAGCTATTACCATTACTATTGTTGTCCTCATCACCATCATGACCCCACTGAAGGTTACAATCTTCCAGGTACCGGGGCCCGTAGACACACGTGGACTTCCAGATTCACAGATGTCCTTCTCAAGATGCAAACCTGACTGCTCACCTCCTTCTGATGGATTCCCATTTTCCGGAGAGTGAAGACCAAAAACTCTTTAGTATGGCCTGAAAGGCCCTGCAAGATCTGGCCTTTGTCTGCCTCCCCAGCCTCATCTCGTAACAAGCTTCACCGGCCATCCTGCAGCCTCTGCAACCTGCCCCGCTTCCTCTGACCACAGGGCCTTTGCCTGTGCTGTCCCTTCCACCTGAAATGCGCTTTCCCTGTTTGTTTAGTTACCTCCTCCTCCTTTGCATCTCACCTCAGATGTCACTTTTCAAGGAAGCCTGTCCAAGCCCCAGACAGAGACAGATTCCTTTCGTCTATATGCTCAACTGAAAGGCAGTAATCCTGAGTGGTTGGGAGTAGCAACTCTGAAGGAAGATCACGTGAGTGTAGATCTCAGCTTTACCACTTACCAGCTGTGTGACCTTGGGACACTTAACCTCCCTGTTCCTCAGTTTCCCCATCTGCACAATGTGAATAACAAGGACTAATAAACAGTACCTATCTAATAGGGTTATTTTGAAGATTAAATGAGTTACTATAAGTAACATATTTAGAATAATGTCATGCATATGGTAAGTGCTATGTAAGTATTTACTACAACAAATTAATAAACTGTCCTATGCCTGCCGAGAATCTCTCTTGTCTGCAAATATGCATTTATTACTGTGACAATCTAATTGCTCTCACCTTCCAGATCAAATGTCCTGGGAATCTAGAGGCATGTCTCTTTGTGCTCCCTGCTTGCCCAAGCTTCCAGCACAAGACCTGGTCCAGGGTGGGTTTGCAACAAACGTGTATTCAATTAATGAAGAAAAATGTAACACACAGCATAAGTCAATATTTTCCTTGCTTTGACCAAAACAGCGAGGCCCCCCCCCCATCCCTTTCTGACTCCCCCAGGTCTTATAGCAGCAGCAGCAGCAGCAGCAGCAACACCTTCCCTTGCCTGGTGCACAAGGCAGGCCTTGCCAACAAGCCCAGCAAACGCCAGAAGCTCCCCAGGGACGCAGAGCCGGTAATGCGCTCCATATTGCTTCAGATGTTCCGGACCACAAAGTGATCATGTCTGAGATAATGTCAGCATGGTTAACCCCACATTCCTCCGCTCACTCCGCTGTGCAGAACTCTTTAAAACATCCTGCACACCAACCCTTTCCAACCACAACAATCGCAGGACATGAGCCTTAATCAGAGAAGAAAGGATTAATTGGAGAGCTGCCTTGAGAGAACCCATGTGCCAGGCCTGCCATCCTCATAATACAGACAATCAGGGCAGCACTACGACTTGCGTTATCACAGCAGCAGCAGCCCCGGCAAAGTCTCTGCCCCTCCGCTTTGAGGCCTGCAACCTTGGGAGGCTGGAAAGCAGACGGACGAAGGGGACCCATTGAGGACAGTAGCAGAAGAAGGTGGCCATCCCCACATCCCACAGAGAACACAGTGCAAACAACAGAAAAAAAAAAAAAGCGTGCATGCCAATCTCATTCCAGCCCTTACACACACAACACTGGGCTACGCAATCCACAATTTGCTGCCTCTGTTTCCCCATACGTCAAGTGGCAGAGTAGGACTCTATCCACCGTTACATAACTCTTGGCTTTACCCTCATGTCTCTGAATAGACGTGTTGTGGGAGTTTATAATCTCTCACATGCATCTTCAGATACCTGGATGTTCATCCCACCAGCCAGGAGCTGTCCTAGGTCCTGAAGATTCATTGGTAGCTAAACAAAACCACTGCCCTTCCCCATACAGGCCATGGAGTCAATCGTGAATCAGAGGACCCAATGCCTCTTGGATAGATGTCTTAACCTCTTAGGTGCTCATCTGAAACCAAGGGCAATAATGCCTAACTCGCAGGGACATTGTGAAGTGTAAAGGAGATAATATACATAAGGAAACTGACACAGGATTCAACAGATTGCAGGGGCTTCATCAACAGGAGCTATTAGTATAAGGGTCTCGTTACATGGGCCTTGTATGTATACAGTAGAATATCAGGTGTCAGATGAATTTCAGCTCCTGAATGAAGGAGATGATATTTTCGTCTAGGAAGAAGACAGAAAGAAAAGTGCCTGCCACAACCCGCTAATGAGGCTTGCTGTTAAACAGGAGGTGTCAGGGGGAGGCCTGGGAGAATGGGAGATGGATTAATGTTATAATCGACATGCACAGGCCAAGAGATGCCATTTGTCTTACTGAAGACTCACCCTAGGATACTCTGGGAGGTGAAGGGAAGTGAATGATAAAACATCCCACCACGAGAATCTGTTTTAAATTCTCATTATTCTGCCAGTTGACTAAGCCAGGTTGGTTCATCAATTAGTTCATATTCACGCACATGCTCACTGATCAAAGAGTGGAAGAACCATGCCTGTCTCTTCCTGAAAGGACACAAAGGACCCACTCTTCGTGGAATTCCTGATTAAGCGCCCATCCCCTTTGCTGCCATAGCATCCTGTGTTCTCTTCTACCTTCTATCGTGGCACTGATTATACTGAGCCATCAGAGCCACATTCCTAATCTTTCTCACGGGAGCCCAGAAACTGATCCAAGACGCTGTATTCATCAAGATTCTACAGGTTGCAGGAGACAGAAACTCAACACTAGCATGGTTAAGCAAAAGTGGAATGTGATGACTCATGGCATCCTTTATGATGCTAAATAACCAAACCCTGGGTAGGAGCATAATACAGCTGGGTCTCAGGAATAAATCAAACAAGGGACTCAAAGACTACCAATGGCTCTCTCAATCAGCATCTCTTCTCTTGTTCTCTTTCTCAGTCTCACACTCATCTCTGCTCTTCTAAGAGGGTTGGATTCATTCCCAACAGTAACAGAATTGTTTCTTCCAAATGTTGGGAACTGTGGCCCCTGGAAGCTCCCAAGCTTCTCATATCACAGATTCCTCTTTCAGAGAAAAGTGACCGTTTCTTGGGCCCAGTTTGAACGTCCCCAAGATGGATTCTTATTGGCCAAGCATATGTCATATACGCCACAGGACACTTCGATGGCAGGTGGTGCGTGGGCGGGTATGTGTCTGTCTGCATGTAAGGGGAAGGGCTGTGAACCATTCCAGCTCCTGGAAGCTGGAAAACATACAGGTGAGTGGAGGGTGTCAGCGTCTTAAAGAAGCAGGATGCTATTTCCATAAGAAAGAAAATCAGACAGATGCCAGGTTCAGATCAAGATGGCTGCAGGGGATCTATTAATGGCCTAAAATTATAAACTAAATATTTCTGAAGATGATTCTCTCACCCTACTGCTTGAGAGAAAAACCACATCTTTTATCAAACTATCAAAGGAATCTATATATACAGGAGTTTAAAACTTACTGCTGTGAACTTCAGAGGAGGCACTAACTCTCTCTGCCCTTTATGACCAACACTTAGGACAGTGCCCGACACTTCACCTTCTTGATACGTACTTTTCAAATGAATGAATCAAATTATAGTGAATACATTAATCAAGTCAGATGGATGAATGAAGTCATACCAGTTCAAGATCAAGAGGAAACATGTTTCTCCCTCCATATACCCAATTCCAGTCTGACTTCTTTAAGTGTTTAGAAAACAAGGGATTCCAGCAGGAACCCACAAACCAGAGCACACATGGCTTGGCTGGTCTGGACAGCACCCAGCCTCCTTCATCCATTCCCTCTTCCAGCAACAATAATTTACCATGTGGTGGGCATTTTGAATACATTGTCTGATTTCATCCTTAGAAATTCCTCTGAGGTCGGTGTTATCGTCTCTACCTAAAGGATGGAAAACTAAGGCTTAGGAACAGCGTCCTCGAGGTCACAAATCGTATCAAGTAGCAGAGCTGGGATTTGAACCCAAATCCATCTGATTCCAATGGCATTGTTAAATACTACTGTACTTCCTTTCTAAGAAATCTTTGTTAAGTGTCTTCTTAGTAGCAAGTACTGGGCCATGTCCTTCTTATTACCAAATATTGTGCCATATTCTTTACATAGGTTTTCTTAAGCCTCCCAGGAACCCAGTAAGGGACTAGTATCATTCCTATGTAACAGATGAGGCTATGAATGCTCATAAAAGTTAAGGTTTCCACACAAGAATACAATGCTAATAAACCACAGAGCTACTCTTGATGCCAGTTGGATCTTCCCTGGAAGCTGTGCTTTTAAACACTGTATTTATAGCCTGAATGTTGGAGGAAGGTATAATATTTGCCCATCTCAAATAACTCTCTGAGCTCCTTGCAGATGGCAGACACAGGGGTTAGTCATCCAGGTGGGACCTGGCATTGGTTACTAAACCACACCCACGTTCAACTCCCCTGATGAGCAGGGCACTAATGTTCACCATTCAAGGCACAAGACACCTCAGCTCTGAGAGAATGCACCCTCTTCCCCAAGGCTCCTAGAGAACCACTGACTTAGAAAGTCAAACACATCAGAAGCAGACAACACAGAAGCTATCTCTTTCCCCCAAAACAGCTGGAGCAGAGCTGTGAGATTCCAGTTGTACATAGCAGGGAACCCTGGTCCCTGCCTTCCTCTCTCTGTTCAAACAGGCTTTGGCTGAATTTGAGACAGTTACAGGTGTAAGTCCCAGTGTTGGGGGCATGAAGGGAAACTCCCCTAATGATGAGGTTTGTGTAGCCTGAGAATGGGAGGACCTCAAAAAAATCCAAATCCTGACTTGGTATGCTATATGTTTTTCATGTTCCATGTGTCTGGATGCCCCTTGACGTGTGGGCTTGTGGAGGGGAAAGGGGGAGATGACCTAAAGTATCCAGATAAATAACTGGTCTTGCATAAGACACTCAGCTTCTCCTCCTGCTGAAAATGGCTGTGTGTGAAACAGTGAAGCAAAGGAGAGATGCCGGCAACCTGCAGGGTGGGATTGGGTTGGGGGTGGATGCACCACACTCCCAATCCCACACCCTCCTAATCCAAGAACACCCATGTCCTCGGTCCCCTGTTCCAGAGATTCCTCCCTGCTCCCACGGAACATTAATCCCTTCCTGCAAATTCAAAAGGGTGCCCTCTGGAGACAAATCAACCATCGAGGAAAAAAAAAATAGCAAACCTCATTTCATTTGGCAACCAATGCTTTAGGAAAGACATAAATATTGGATTTGCAACTTTATTTTCCTCCAGAGAGACACTCCGGAGAAAATTAAAACAATGCAAGATTTAATTATTAAAAGCCAAACATTCCTGTACATATTTTTCTGGCCCAAAGTTTTAAAAACAAACTCCCAGAGAAAATACATTTTTAATGACTAACTCCGTCCCACCCAGGCTGCGTTTTAAATCACCTCTCCATCATGACTCACCCGGCACAAACGAGGGGAGAAGGGGAGAACGCCGGAGAAATCAAAGGGCGGGTTTTCTGCTGAAGAAAAAACAAGGCAGGGCTTGGAGATCTTTGGGGGGTGGGGGAGGAGCTGGCACCTTGAAGTCACCTTGGTTTGGGCGAAATTTCCTCTCCCAAATCTGGGCATACGACCTTGGGAGACATGTGGAAACTGACCACATTTCTCACCTGTATACATTTGCTTTGTTTTTGGAAAGTTACAAGCAGGATATAAAGAAAAAATGCAAGATGATCAATTTGCTCATTTGACAGACATTTACTAGGGACCTACTGTGTTCCCACTAAACTGTTCCAGGTGCTTTGGGTAGGGTGGGGATCAAAGCAAAGAGGCCTCGCACATTGACACTGTATTCCAGGGGAATGACAGAGTAATTCTGTCTGTCCTCAAAGCCCCCACCTGTTTGCTTCCTCTGTCCCTTGTTGGGATGGCCAGAGACCACACAAGTCAACCTTGTCTCTCTCTCTCCTCTTTATTCAGTTGCCTAATGATCCTACGCTGATCACTGATTGCCTCCTCTCTGTTTGGGGCTGTTTCTTACTATGCTGCTAGTCAAAAAAAAAAAAAAAAATGCATGTACTAATGCCAAGTGTTTGCCGATCACAGAGGTATTTAAAAGATGAGAGATCCAGTGAGACACGGAAGTGCTGGTTTGGGTGCTTGTGGTTAGGATGTGAGACATGATGGGAGATGGTCTTCAGGGGTGAAGATCAAAGGCCACCAGAGCTGAATGATTTGTCCTCTCTCTCTCCTGGTGAAGTCTCGCTACTCCTGGGTGGCGTACAATGTGTGGTTATACACCTGAGTTTACAAAGTGGATGCAACTGGGCAAAAAAAATGGGCTGGAGGAAGAAGTTCCTGGTGGAAGAGACGGTCCCTGTGTTTCTCTTGGAGGCAGCAGCAGGTTCTCCCGCTGCCTCATTCCCATAGAACCTTTCAGGTGGAGGAGGGTAATTAAATCCCTCAAGAAGTAAGAAGTCGGACAAGCCTCAGTCCTGATGAGAATTACCCCAGGACTCTAAAAGTTCCCAACAACAAACAGAGGGTCCTGGCACTGGCTGGCTCGCCTGGCATTATTTGCGCTGCCAGGAACACACCGAACCGCCAAGCCAAGCCGGGGATGTAAATGGAGCCAAACGGAACCCTCGCCACCTACAAATGTCTCAAAAACTTAAGTAGTTGGCTACTTCCACGCGACTTGAGATGCGGTGCATTAAAGGCAACTTAAAATAACTTGAGGGAAGAAGGGTAAGTAAACCAGGGATGATTTATCTCCGAGGAATAACGGTGTGACTGCTGAATAATTACATGCACCAATCTTTATTAGTATGCAAAGTAGCTGGGCCCGGTTGGCTCCCAGCACTGCTCAGAGGACAAAAAGCCAAGAGAGCTGTGCACATTCTAATAAATCACACCCCGCCACTCCCTGCCTGTTGCGGCGACCCCCAGACCCCCGGGGCCCCTCTGTGTGCTACTCTTCTCAGAGAGATAAGCAGCGAGCGTTTAATTTCTACCTTGTAGTGATGGATTAGACCTCCAGAGTTCCTCCAGAGGAGTTTGGAAATGGTCTGGGCTCCTCTTTGCATAAGTTTTACCCAAATTGTTACTGTTTTATCCAGCAGCTTCTGCAACTACCCGCGATTCCTGCCCTCCTCTGTCTGGAGCACCAAGTGCCTTTGCAGGAGTTGGGACCTCCTCTCCTCCTGCCGTGACCCCCAACAGATGAGCTCAGGATACGTGTCCCAGCCCCTCTTCACCGGCCCAACAACAAGCTGTTCAAGGTGGTTAGTTAGAAAGAGCCTCCAAACCTGTCCTGGTCAACCCAAGAGCACAATTTGGCTTATTCTAATCTCTGAAGATAGAACAGATCTGAGCTGCTATGGAAGGACTGGAGGGGATTTAACCTGCGAAAAATAATAATAATGGCAATAGTTCCAATAGGGATGGTTTAAGTTTTTGTGATGTTTTGAGCATGGCAGGCACCTTTCTAAGCCTTGCACACACATGCACACACACACAACCCACATGTCATCTACATAACTGGGATAATACTAGTCCTTCTTGCATCATGAGTTGCCATAAGCAAATATGTATACATATAAACACACACACACATACACACATTTGATATGCATGACAACCCATGATACAAGGACTATTATTATCCCCATTTCAAAGACGAGAAAACTGAGGCTGTGAGGGTGAAGTAACTCACTCACACAGTGGCTAAGCTGTAATCCAAATCCAAGCATCCCGGCTCCAGAGTCTGTGCATTAGCCACTGCATTAAAATGTCTGTGTTGCTACCTCATTTAAAATCTTTAAATGGGCTTCCATGGCTCACAGGATTGAGACCAGAATCCTTGTAAGGACATATGAAGGTGGCCCGTGATATCTGGACCCTGGCTTCACCTCATGCTACTCCCCATCTTTGCTCTCTGGGCTCCAGCTGTCCCATCCACCTGCTGACCCTCGAGGAACCAGACTCCATCCCAGCTCGGAGGCTACGAATCTCTCCCCAGCCCTCTTTGCTTGGCCAATTCCTGCACATCTTGCAAACGGCTTTGGTTTACATCCACATCCTCCAGAAAGCCTTTCCCAGTGTTCCCTACCCCACACTCAGGTCAAGTCCCCGGAACGCTGTCACGGCATCCTGTACCATCTCTCAAAACACACAATAGAGCTGCAATTCAACAGGTCTGATTATTGGTCCCTCCCTTCTCTCACACCCCAGCCTGTAAATGCCGCGAAGGCAAGGACTGTGCATCTTTTCCATCATTGTCTGCCCAGTACCTGGCGTTGGCTCTAGCATACAGGATGTATTTGATCACTATTATACTTACTCTGTGACACAATGGAGGGCCACCAAAAGCACGATGCATATGGAAGAGCCCTGAAGTTTGTCAAATTGTAACAGACACAGCAAAATGAAAGTGTTCCCCCTCCCCATAGTCACACCCAGCAAGACCGCTGATTAGGCACAGAGGTGTCATCTGCAAATACGAGCACCTGTGAAGCTCAGTCCCACGACACGCATAGTCAGGATCACCACATGCCAGGCTGCATGCAGCTTGTCTGTGCCTCATTTTAATCTAGTCCCCGAAGAGTCTATGAAGTCAACGCCATTATTACCCCCAGGTTATAGATGGGACAGCTGAAGCCCATAGTCTCACTGTTAACACTGACTCAGACTACAGAAGCTCATTATTAAAATCGACCTCGGTGACATACACATGCAAGCTGGGAGGTTTAAATCCCCCCCAAAGCCCTGTTCTCCCCACCAGGGATGTTAAGGAAGAGGGGTTTGAATGCCCAGACACATCAACGATCCCTTTGTGTCCTCACTAGTCTACATAATTAAGACTTCTTGCAACTCTCCACATTCTTCTCCCCACTATTTATGGCCTTGATAGGCACCTAGATTTCTTTTTCTAAAAAAATTATTTCAGAATATTACAGGGGCACAAATGTTTAGGTTACATAAATTGCTTTTGTATCAATTTGAGTCTAGATTTCTATTCAAACAGTCAACGTGTATCTATTGAGCTCGTACGCTTTGCAGGACATTGTCCTAGGCACGGAGAACAGCAGGAAACAAGACAGAGGTCTCTACTCTCCTAGAGTTTATGTCGTACGAAGGAACTTACAAACTCTAGTACACAAAAATTAGGAAGTTAAGGCTATCCAAAGTTGGTGTTTAAACCTAAACTCCAGGAAGGCTGAAACGGCCAGGAGAACCTCCACATCACCTCTTTTTCAGGGATGTCATGGATCATACATGCTCTGGAAAGATGCCAGCAAGTGATTCTTCACCCACTGTGCATGTAAAAAGGTAGATTTTTGTGATTTCTATGAACCTGGCTATTCAAAGTATTCCTCTGAGACAAGCTTGAGGCATCACAATGTTTTCCTCCCATGAAGCCCCCTTAACTTTACAAGCACAATAAACTTTCACATGATTTCCCCTGGCGTTTGTTTGTATTCCTCTGGGGCCCAGGCTCTTTGCATCACGTGATGCCCTATTTCGGCTCCAAGTATGCAGGAGACATAGCATCTGACGCCGACAGCGCATGGTCTGGCAGGGGAGACAGACAATTAGCCAATAATGCAGTGCCAGAGACAGAGCACACAGAGCCAAGATTGATTCACTCAGTCCAGCATTGTCAACAACAAATAGAAGTGTTCTGGGCTCATTAGGGCAAGGGGAAATGGGGATGGGAGGCCATGAAAGGAACAAAATTCTAGATTAAGGAGACAACATATTCGCAGCGAACAACCCACGGATTTGCCTATCCAGTGTCATTCTGCCTTTCGGAGGTAGCAGCATTCCTTTATTTTCCTTTGAAGAACCATCCTTTCTTTGCCTACTTTCAGACGTGATGGGCTAGATCAAACCCACCCCGTGCAACCTACGTGTGACCTAAGACTGGCCAGCCCATGACTGGTTCACAGATGGCACGGGACCCCTATCGGGATCATAGGAGGGATAACTCCAAAGAATTCATCCAGGATGCCCTAGAACACAAAGATAAAAGAGAGGGCAAGTAAGAGATGACAAGAAGGATTGAGAAGCTCCAACACCCACCTGATATGAGCCCCAGAAGGGAATGAAAACAGTAGCAGAGAAGGAGCAATTGAAGAAATCATCAGGGAGAATTTTCCAGAGTTGAAGCAACATTGTTTCTCCGAACGTTGCAATCAGAATAAGGAACATGTACACCTAGACACAACAGAGTGAAACTGCAAAACATAAAGCATAACAAAAAAATCTTAAAAGCTGACAGAGAAAATATTATTGCCTACAGAGAAAGACACTCAGACTTGATGAAGGGCTTTCATGAGAAACACAAGCCAATGAAATCACAGGAGAAAAACTATGAATCTAGTGTCTTAGATCCATCTGACTATGACTCAAGAGAGAAGGCCACACAAAGATATTTTCAGATACAGAAAGTCTAAGAGACTTTACCACCCCCCAACTCCTAACAAAAAACCATCAGAGTGGGCTTTAGAATAAAGAAAATAAATACTGAAATCAGAAATCGAG
The DNA here is from genome assembly GCF_041146395.1 of Eulemur rufifrons. Lineage (NCBI taxonomy): Eukaryota > Metazoa > Chordata > Mammalia > Primates > Lemuridae > Eulemur > Eulemur rufifrons. The sequence continues at coordinate 32,475,691 of NC_090996.1, forward strand.
CCCAGAAATTGGTAAAATACATTCACAATCTATTTAAATGTTGACTTCAAATAACTATCTCAAAAACTATTAAACTGTCATTTGAGCTAATAAAACCAGAATGGATATATAATGCCTGGTAATGTCTATGCCATGGTACCACTATGGGTTTCTCCACCTTGGCATTAATGGTATTTTGGGCTGGATAATTCTGTATGGTAAGGGGCTGTCCTGTGTATGGTAGGATGCTTAGCAATTTCCTTGGATTCTACCCCCTAGATGCCAGTAGCACACCCACCCTAGAGTTGATAACCAAAATGTCTAAAGACATTCCCAAATGTCCCCTTAGGGGCAAAGCTGTCCCCAGCTGCGAACCACTGCATTAAGAAGAGAAATTATCTACTATCTCCAAACCAAGGTAGAACACAGAAGAAATAAAGTAAACCTGATTGACCCAAGAGAAAGAGGTGAAGGAGAAAAGAAAAGAGAGAGCGAATGGAAAATAATGTGAATAAAATAAGATGGTTTTAAAAAGTCTAAATATATCTGTATCACAATATATGTTAATCTATCCATGCACCTTTAAAAAGACCGAGGTGTTATAGCTGCATATCTAAAAAGCAAGATGGGATCAGGTGCTGTTTGTAAGAGCTACATGTAAACCAAGCTACACAGAAAGATGGAAAATAAGGAGATAGACATAAAGCTATTACATATAGATGCTATATAAAACAAGGCTGATATAGCTATTAAAATACCTTCAATAAAATAGAATTTTGAAGACAAAGGTTTCCAGCTCCACTCATGTTGTAGCATGTATCACTACTTCATTCCTCTTCATAGACAAATAATTTTCTATTGTATACCATGTTTTATTGATCTATTCATCAATGGACGGACATTTGGGTTACTTTCAACTTTCGGCTCTTGTGAAAAGTACTGCTGTGAACATCCTTCTACAATTTTTTATTTGAATGCCTCATTTCAAATCTTTTGGGTATACACCCAGGAGTGGAATTGCTGGGTTATATGGTGTATTTTTAAAATCAAAAAAAAATAAACCATAAAGCGGCTCTATATCAAAAACAAGCATTAGTATATTACACATATAGTTTTCTAGAAAAACTCACATTACTAAAATTGACTTTAGAAAAAATAGAGAAATAATCCAATAATCATAAAATAAGTAGAAGTGATGATCAAAGTTGCCATTCCTGTCTAATATGCACACCCCAAAAGCAAAAAAAAAAAAACAAAAAAAAAAACAAAACCACAGGTAAATTTAATCAAATTTTCAAGGAAAAGATAATCTTCCACCTTGTATAAATTCTTTCAGTGACTACAAAAAGAAAGTCATGACTCATTTAATGAGGGTAGTATTACCTTGGTAACAAAATCAAACAAGGACAGTATAAGAAGAGAAAATTATAAACCATTATCACTTATCAACATAGATGTAAAAATCTCCAATAAAGCACTTTCAAATTGGATTCATCAGAGTCTAAAAATAATAATACATCATGATCAAATAGTGTTTATCCCAAGAATCCAATAATGATTCAAAACCAGAACTCCTATTAAGGTAATGCACCACATTAAAAGATTAAGGGAGAGAGCACATAATCATAACAATCTATGAAGAGCAGGCATTTTAGAAAACTTAATACCTACTCATTATAAAAAACTCTTACAAAACTAGGTATAACAGGGAAATTTTTTAACCCAATAAGGCTATCCATCAAAACCTATTGCAAAGATCATGGTTAAACTATACATGGATTCCCACTAATGTCAGGGACAGAAAAAGAATGGCCAGAATCACTACTTTTGTTCATCATTGTTCTCTTGGTCCTCCTAGCTCTTGGTCCCCAACCCCCGGGCCGCAGACGGGTACCAGTTTGTGACCTGTTGGGAACCGGGCCACGTCACCATCTGAGCTCTGCCTCCCCTGCCCCCTCTCTGTGGAAAACCTGTCTTCCACCAAACTTAGGAACCTGGCTGCACAGCAGGAAGTGAGCAGCAGGTGATCCAGCAAAGCTTCATCTGTATTTACAGCCACTCCCCATCGCTCACATCACCACCTGAGTTCTGCCTCCCCCTAAGCCCCCCGTCCATGGAAAAATTGAAAATTTATCCTTCATGAAACCGGCCGCTGGTGCCAAAAAGGTCGGGGACCGCTGCTCTAAATAATGCAATAGACAATAAATATAGTGTCAATAAATACATAAACATATAAATTTTATATATCTATAAATTATACATTTTTCCTATATAGAGATTTATACATTTATTTATTTATATTGGAAAGGGAGAGCCAAAATGGTATGGATACATGAATAGAACATCCAAGAGTATCTGCAATTTATTAAGAGTTTAGTAAGATTGCTGGATAAAGAGCAACATACAAAAATAAATAACATCATTATACCCAGAAATGAACAATTCAAAATCATACAAGGAAAAAATATCCCATTCACATAGCACAAAAACCAATAAGATATCTAGAAATAATTTTTTTAAATATGTGTATATGTACACATATAAAGAGAAGATAAAGATAATTTATATATAAATGATTCAAATGGATATAGATTTTTGATAGTCATGAAGAAAATCCTCAAAAATGGCAAGACATACCATATTCATAGATAGGAAAGCAGTATCGTAAGAAGGTAAATTCTCCTCAAATAAATATTTAAATTCAATGCAATTCATACCAAAAGTATAATTATTATTTTCATCAACCTTTAACACACTGATCTTAAAATTCATATGGAGGTACAAAGGACTAGGAATAGTGACGACTGGAGCATTTTGGATGTGGTTTTAGAAACATCTGGTAAATTTGAAGATGCATGTAGCCTTTGACCACACAATGTCATGTTTAGTCAAAGTATAAGGAGGCAAGTTCATAAATATTTATTACAGCCTTATTTGAAAAGTAAAAAATACAAAATAACCTGAATGTCCATCAACAGAATGCATTTGTTAATTCAAGGAAACATTACACAGACATTAAACTGAATAAACTAGAGTTACATGTGAAAACATAGAGAAATCCAAACCACAATGTTGAGCATCACAGATGCATGGATACCATGGTTTGTGCATTCGTAAATATGTACAAAACATCCATGGGAATAATGATTCAGGCAGCAAAAGAAGACAATAGGGGCGAAGAAAGGTATCCAGGGGCTTCAACTCGACCATTTAAAAAAAAATCTTTACAAATTCTGAAGCAAAATATAATGTTAAGCTACAATAAAGCTAAAAGGTGAGTACAGGAGCTCTTTATATTATCCTCTATAATTTTCTCCCAGGATTTCCCACTTTCTGGATTTGACCATTTTTATCCAAATATAAAATCATGCTTGGTATTTTCCTCTTGTCTTCATATTTCCCGTGATGATCAATTAGATCTAGAAGCTAGACTGGATTTGGGTGTAATTTCTTTTCATGTGTATTTTTATTGCATATATTTCAGGTGTGCAATATGTTGTGAAATGTGTGTGTATATACACACACACACACACATATATATATATATATATATATACAGTGAATGGTTACTACAGGTAAGCAAATTAATATATCCATCACTTTCCATAGTTGGTAGTAAGAGCACTCAACATCTATTCTTAGTGAATTTTCAATATACAGTACAACATGATTAAGTATAGTCCTTGCGCTGTACATGAGATCTCTACAACTATCCATCCCATCTAACTGAAAGTACAGGTCAAAAGGTACGAACTTGCAACTTCTTTTCCTTTTAGCAAGAATACATCACAGAGGTCCTGGGTATCACCTATGGCACCACATATGGAGGCACATGACATCTCATCTTCCCACCTTTAGGGATGCTAAGATAGATCAGTGGGTTCAAGTGGTATCATCCTGATGCATCCATCACCAAATTCCCCATCCACCTTCTACCTAATGGCTTTAACAGCTATTGATCATTATTGTTTAGCTCCATTATTTCATTAGGGGCTGCAAAGTGGTTTTCTAGTGGTTCGTAAGTGGTGTACCACCCCACTTGCTCTTATTTCAGCAGCTTTTCTATACAGAACCTTTCCTTATAAAACACTTACCCTGATATAGAGAAATGCAATGATTATTGAGTTGCATGATGGATTGAGTTGCAGGGATTCGTCATACTGTCCTCTCTATTGTTGAATGTGTTTGAAAATTTCTATCATAAAAATTAAAAACATAAAACTAAGGTAATATGGTTTGAATGTTTGTCAACTCCAAATCTTATGTTGAAATGTGATTCCCCGGGTTGGAGGTGACAACAGTGGGAGACGTCTGAGTCAGGGGGATGGGTCCCTCATGAATGGGTTGGTGTCCTCCCCTGGTAATGAGCGAGTTCTGGCTCTCCCCTGTGAGAGCTGGTTGTTACAAAGAGCCTGGAACCTCCCTCCTCTCTCTCTCTTGCTCCTTCTCTCACGATGTGACATCTTCTCCCCCTTCACCTTCCACCTTGGCTGGAAGCTCCCTGAAGCCCTCACCAGAAGCAGATGTTGGCGCCATGCTTCCTGTACAGTCTGCAGAACTAGGAGCCAAATAGACATCTTCTCTTCATAAATTACCCAGCTTCTGCTATTTCCTTGCAGCAGCACAAAATGGACTAACACACAAGAAATAATAATGTAAATGCATAGGGAAATAACTGGAAAGAAAGATACCAAGTATCTTACCATAATTAATGTCAAGGCTGTAGGAGTATAAGTGACTTTTATACACTGTTGTGTTTCCAAACCTATCAAGAAAAAATGTATACTCCATTTATAATTAGAAAACCAAACAGAAGAACAGAATGGTGTGATAATCACAAGGAGTGGGGGGTGTGTACAGTCTACTCTAAATCAGGAGTCAGGGCCAGCATCCCTAAGAGGTATCCTCTGAAGGAAGTGACCCAGCAAAGCCCTTGGGAAAGAAGGTATCCAGCAGAGAAAACCCAAAGCCCAGCGCACCATGATCTTAGAGCCTTTGCGGAACAGGAAAAGCCAGCGTACAGCAAGGGAGCGGTTGGGTACCATTAAGCTCTTAGTACAAATGGACACCAGCAGATTCTCCAAATGAGAAATTTCTACCCATTTCACATACCAACTGGGTATCATTCAGAAGACGGTATTCATGAAGTTACAGAACACAAATCACACAGGAAATCTCAACTTCAGCCCCCCTGAGTAGGAGGAAGGCAGAAAACCTGAAAATCCTAAATAATAGATCACAGCGGTGCCATAATAACGAGGCACAATAGTGATAATTAAATGATTTTACCAGTGTGTCAAGATGAAGGATAACGGTCTTGGAAAAGGAGGCTGGTAAATCATCACCCCTTGGGCTTGCGGGCACGTCCCAGTTAGGGAGTGAAAAATGCAGAATGCAAAATCCCTGGCCGTGTGTTTTCGTTTAGCACAATGTTCATTCCCACCCTATTAGGGTTACGTCTGAGCCAAGCACAGCTGGGCTCCCTGAGAGCTGAGCTCAGATTTATCTCATTTACTGAGCACTTCACTAAGATGCCCCCGAGCTCTGTGCTAGACGCTAGCGATAGACACACAAGATAGCTACTCTAACTGGGGAAAACCAGCCACTGCCACGTGTGGTGAGGAGGGAGACTCAGGCAGCCCACAGGAGGGTCCCCTAACTGAACCCCAACCTTCTCTGGGTCCAGGAAACATTCACCAAGAGGCAATACCAGAGCTGAGCTTGAGGAGTGAAAAGTTGCCTATTTATAAGAAGGGAGGCGAGGGCATTCTAGGCTAAAGGAATCACGCAGACGGGCTTTCGCTTGGAAAGAGTAGGAAACAGACAGTCACGGAAGGTGACATTTAAGATTATTTAATTTCACTGGCATCGAAAGTTCTGGAACCAGGATTCTTGCTACATCTTTCACAAACACCCACACACAAATCCATCACCACCCACCGTCCACAGCAGCATGATTGAAAGAAGGGCCTGACCTCCAAGAAGGAATTTTTTTCTCTTACCCGATATATAATGAGTTTTTTAACCTTTTGTTGTTCCACGAGCATTATATAGAGGACAAAAAGGAATAGGTAAAAAAGAAAAAAGTAATAAAATCCATCCCCATTCACTGCACCAAGGTATATCCATTGCAATGTTTGGATGTACAGAGTTTCACATGGCTGGTTTTTTGTTTTTCTGATTTTTTTGCTCCACATATATACATGCTCTTAGGATAAATTAGAATCATACTATTTGTGAGCTGGAAATCATTTTATTTTAATGCAAAGGTCTGTAGTTTGGATGGCTTCCAAGCCTCATTACCCACAGTTTTCAACTCCTACATACGAAACGAGCGCCAGGAAAGGGTTAAAGGGCCCATTTGGCAGCAGAGAGGAGATTCGTCATCTCAGGCACCAAAGGCAACAGAAGGGTTGATGTGCTGAGCAGTTCACACCAGGATGCGCACACCCACGTCCGTCCACTCCGCTCTCTCCCATGGCAACCAGAATGCTGCCTTCGCCAGCATCTAAAAACTTCTCCACACTCAAAACACCTTACGTCGACATCCAGCATGGGGGGAGGGAGGTTGGGAAAGGGGGGAATCATGTCGTGAGTCCGGACATCTGCAAAGCTGAGTAAGTGCTTCCATCTCAGAAGTTACCTACTGCGGCCTCCCAGCCGATAGGCTGCTCGTGCCATGCCTGGCCTTCCAGGTGTGGTCTCACGTCTTCGTGTTTCAGCTGCAGAGGACCACATCCCTCTGGCCGGGCCTCAGCGCTCTCTCATACTGACTCCGCCACGCCTGCTGGCTTGGATTTTCAACAACCGGACGAGAAACTCTAGAAGAGGTGCTGAGCTCCCCAGCGAGGGGTTCTGGTCTCCACGTAGGAACATGTAAGTTCTTACCCGTGGCACCACTTGCTACTGCTGTGTAACAAAGCATCCCAAACTCGGGACCTTAACAGACACCATGTGTTACCATCTCACAGGATTGCTGCATCAGGAGTCCAGGCATAGCACAGCCGCATCTTCTCTGCCCCAGGTCTGCAGCAGCCAGCAATTCAGCTGCTGGTGGGGACTGTGTCTCGCCAGAGGCTCAAATGGGGAAAGAGTCACTTCAAGCCCTCTCAGATTGTTAGCATAATTCATCTTCTTGCAGCTGTAGGACTTGGGTCCCTTTTTATTGCCATCTGCAGGCCAGGAACCAGGCTCTACTCCTTAAGGCCGTCTGCAGTTCCCTTCCCCTCCTTTGCAGAGGTCTTTCTCATCATATGGCATCTTAATTCTTTAAACCCAGGGAGGGGAGTTTCTCTGCATCTTCTAGCAGCAATACACACACACACACACACACACACACACACACACAGAGTCAATCCTTATTATCCCTAGGTTCCATATTTGTGAATTAGCCTAGTTGCTGAAGTTTATTTGTAACCCCAAAATCAATACCTGTGGCACTTTCCCAGTCATTGGGGGACATGCACAGAATGCAAAAGATTTCTGTCACCCAACATGCTCATTCTCAGCTGAGACTGGGAAGGTGACACTCTGCCTTGCTCCAGCTCTCATCAGAGCTGACCAGAGGGCTGGGCTGGAAGGGGCGGCAGTGCAGGGTAGCGTAAGCAGCTCTGGCTCTGGGGCCAGGTGGGTGGGGGTTGAACCCCAACTCTGGCACCTGTTGGTGGGGTACCTCAGGCCAATCACTCAGACATTCTGAACCTCATTTCTTCTCTTTGTACAATAAAATAGAACGTACTAGGATTCGTTGATTTGAAGATTTAAGATTATAATCTATGTGAGAGATAAAGGTTGAACATCCCTAATCCAAAAATCAGAAATTCAATATGCTCCAAAATCTGAAGCTTATTGAGTGCCAACATGGCGCTCAAAGAAAATGCTCACTGGAGCATTTCAGGTTAGCGATGCTCAACTGGTAAGTATAATGCAAATACTCAAAAATCTGAAAAACAATCCAAAATCTGAAGCACTTTTAATCCAAAGCATTTTGGATAACAGATACTTCACCTGTATGTATTAATGTAAAGTTGCCACAAACACTGAATTAACAGATACTGAACCACTGCTCCAAGCCACACCATCCTGCCTGTGCACACGTCCTAGTGGGTAACTGGTCTACCAACTGCATGGCTCTGTGCAGCACCCCTGATGCACCTTATATCAGCACAGATCATGAAGAGCCTTCCAGCTTCCCAGAGCCTTGCGTGCTGCAGGTGACATTTCTGCTTCACAATTTACATCCCAGCCTCTTGGATTGCTCTAGTTTCTTTGGTTACAGGCAATACACAAAGTATGGAAATCATCCAAAACAGAAAACTTATTTAAATGACATTGGGGAGCCCAGAGAACTTAAGCAAAAGTTTAGGAACCAGCTCTGAGGACCCAAGTCATTGGAACTATTGGACAGACTCTTCAGAGAGCTACAGTCGAGGTGAATAAGCTCATACTATCACCCACCTGTGTGTCATTGTTCTCAAGATTTTATGCTGGGAGAAAGAATAGGACTGGCCTATGCTGGCTCGCCTGCCCCTCTTCTTTGGAAATATGGGGCCACTTTACAATCTCTCTGAGACTGCCACCTGCTAGGAACAAGTGGTTCCCCAAACAAAATCAGGGTTTCATTGCCATAAGGGGAAATAAAAACCCGGCTTGCAAAAACAACAGAAGTGTACTACGTGGCCCATGAGGAAACCTCAGCCGAGGCAAAGTCAGAGTCTGCACTCGATTCAGAACATTGCTTCTTAGAGAAAGAGATGCCCTCCTCAAATCTGTGTCCTTTCTCCACCCATTCATCTGAAACCCACTCCCTGAATGCCAGTCAGGCACTAAACCTCCTGCTAAGATTTTGGGACTCACAGAGAAGCAAAATCATGTCCGTGCCTTCAGATTCCTCAAAATCTGATGGGAAAGGTTGGTTTGTTTCAAAGCAAACCAGCAACAATAGGAGCAATAGTTATATTTACGGAGTGCCTCCTTCATGCGAGGCATTGTGCCAAGAGAGTTGCATGCGTTATTTTATCCAATCCTTTCAACCTTTTGTGGTAGGTACTGACCATGGTGTTTGGAGAGCTGTAAAGAGATTTGCCTGAGCCCTGAGAGACAGGTAGACAGAGACAGGTGCCCTAAATGTTCCTAAGGACATCGCTGGCTTTGGAAGCTCTACACTGAGGAGGGTTCCTTTCAGGAGAGGATTTCATCTGTAACATAGAAGAATTTCCTTGGTGCTGACAATGCTGTGATAACAATAATATGCATTTGGGTGGAGTTGATGTTTGACTATGCTCAACATACACCTTTTAATTGACTACATATATGAGACCATTATGTAAAAAAAAAAAAAAAGAATTCTTTTCAGCAGGCAAAAACTAACCAAGGTGTCTTCACTGGGCTGACCTGGCTGGCCTCTCAGACTGCTCTCCTCTCTGACCACTGTCCAGCTCGCTGCTAGCTTAACAAGCACACAAAGTCTTCTCCTCTGCAAAGCTCAAGCAGTCGCTGTCCCCTCTGCCAGGAGCAATCTCCGGCCGGCTCTCTGCACAGCTGCATCTCATGCTTTAACTTTCCATGTCGATTCTTCAGAGGGACCTTCCTCCAGCATCCCCATCCTGTCATTCTCACATCATACGGGGGGTTACCATAATACAGAATTGATTTACAAATTTATTCCTTCAGTTTCTGTCTGTATTCCTCATTGAAATGGCTGGTCCAAGACAAAACAGATCTTCTCTGTTCCTGTTCCTAAACGGTTCCTAGGACATAATAGTTCAAATATATATGTATATATCGGATGTAAGAATGAGTGGATGAATGCACGTGACCATAACACAAATTCCACAAAAAGCTATCGTCCTGACAGGTCTCTGGTCTTTGCGAAGGACAAAGAGAAATGTTCTAAGGCCCCCAAAAGACTTTTCTGATGTGTCAAATAAGATCTCTTATTCAGCTCAGGGCAACATTTTCTATGCACCAGATAATCTTTTTTATTTAGGATTCCACAGACATTTGAGCAGGCAACTCATCCTATCTTCCCGTTTGCCCACCTTCATCCAAATTTACCACTATCACGATCATAACTTCCATTTACCAACGGCCTCCTGCATACCAGGCACTGGACTACGCCCTGAATATATGTCGTCTAACTCTCTGTAACAACCCCTGTGTGGTGGACGTTACGACATCTGCATTGCTCAGAGCCGCACTCACGACCACAAGTGATGGAGCTGAAATAAACAACCATTAATGAGCAGCCTAGTTAGCACCATTGGGAGGGCTGCACTCCCTAAGACGCCAGTTCTCTGAACATGACCTTGATGTCCAGCGCTGGACCCCCAAATGCCATGTGTGTGCTACATAACCAAGCCTCCGAGACTTTACATCACTGATTCGAAGCTGGGTACTTGATCAGCGATGTCCAAATGAAACCCTGCCTCGGGGTTACCAAGAAAAGAGATGGGGGTCCATATTTGGTAGGTGGAGCCAGGAGATTTGAGTCTTTGGAGTGAGTGGCCATAAGCCCCATAGCTGGTCTGTGTGAGGAGAGACTGAAGCTCAACGCTAAGAGAAGCAGAGAGGACACAGAAAAGCAGGTCTTGGCAAAGGTCAATGCTCCACTTTTAGTTTTCTCTGAGACCCAGATGTTCCACTCCACTTTCTCAGGCTACTTGGAATGTTCTCACATTTCTCCAATAAAATCTCCTTTTTGCCTGAGTTACCTTGAATGCAGTCTTTGCCATTTTGTAACCCAAAATGTCTCATTAATTACATGTGAGACACTGGGTAGGTACTAAATTTCTCTTTAACGTAACCCAGTTCAGGCTATTAACCACCGGGTTCACGCTGGGGCCAGTCCAACTGCAGTATCTCAGAGCTGGAGAGGAAAGGGTATCCTTGGCAATTTGAGATATGTAAGAATCACCTCCCTGCAGTCTCACACACAGGAAATACATGTTTCAAGAGGCCAAAACGTACTCGAGAATTCTTCCAGGCAAGGTGAGGGCAACCAGCTTTGCATCAGACAGACATAAATTATCCCTAGCTATGGAAAATGAGTAACCTTTAAGTCAAAGTGGCCCTTGCTGATAGGAAATTCTTGTTGCAATTCAGAAAGACCTTTTTTTCTTAAGTATTCCTTTCTGACAAACAAAATAAATTGCCATGCCAAGCACATATAAAGATTGCAAAGATGCACCTCTATTAAATTCTACTTAGCAGCAAAGCAACTCAGGTGTTATCTAAATTTAGCCTTATGAGCTCCTTTTCTTCCATACCTAAACACCATTTCTTGCAGCTTTTGCTTAGACTTACAGGAGTTTAATAAATTGAAAAACGTTTCATGATGCATTAAGATTAGGTCGGCTAGAGAGCTTGACCTGGTTGGATCAAATTTTGTATTTTTGTAATGATTTCTCAAAGTGTGTATATGTATTTTTTTTTTTTTTTTACTAAATCTTGAACATTTGCAGAGAAAGAGAAGACGACATACTGTGAGTCAGGTGAAAAAACAAAGGCAGTGTACATGCTGTCCCTCTCCTTAATGCCGCAGGCTGTCCCTCTCCTTAATGCCGCAGGCTGTCCCTCTCCTTAATGCCGCAGAGTAGTGAGTGCCTTGTCTACGGAGGTGGTGGATGAGGGACGCTGACCACAATCATAATTTTTTTAATACAAAATGTGCACTCACCATCAAGACCACTGATACCCAATACTTAGGCTCTATCAGCAGAGCCATGGGTGGAGACTCAGATGCCCAACTCTCCCAGTTTCCCTGAGATTTAACAGGTTCCCAGATGGGGGATTTTCAGTGCTAAAACTGGGATGATGCCAGGCAAACTGGAACGGTTGCTAGGGAATGCTGATTTCACAGTGACACTACAATGACTTTCTATAACGCGGCTTTCAGAGAAGCCAAAGTCTCAGTTCAAAACTTGAGGATGATGTTTGCATTGGTTCCACTCACCTAATCCGTGTAATGGCACCAAAGCATCCAAACAGAGCTTTCAAAAGGGCCCTTTATTTCTGCCGCCTCATTGAATAACCGTATCAGTCCTAAGAAGTACAATCAGTAACCTTTTTACAGATGAGGCAAAGAAGTTTAATGACTGGCCCAAGGTCAACTAGTCAGTCATTGGTGAGCAGGGAGCTGTAAGCAGCCTGTTCTACACACCTTTCCCTCTCTAAGTCCACGCTCCGCCACCCTGAACCGGCATGCCGTGAAGGCACCACGGTCTCTAGTCTTGGGCTTTTGCACACACCATTCCATCCCGTTAAGAACACGTCACACTAATTCATTCACATTCTCTCTCGCTCGCTCTTCTCCCTACTACACTGGGAGCACTTTGAGGGGAAGATTCTTTCTTTGCACCATTTTCCCTAAGCAACTAGCTCAAGGACTCCCAAACAGCCAGTAAGTAGTTAATAATTATTAATTGCATTAATACAGGAATCAAAATCTAACTCCAAAGCTAAAACATTCTAGTAAGTAAGTTTTGAAATACCGCTTCAAGTGTCAAATAAGGTAGGATGTCATTAGTTCCAAATGCAAAGAGAGGATGGAGAAAAATACTGGGATGGGTTGTTTTCCTGGAAGCCTCCTCCGTTCTCAGTCCAAGGTATCTCTCTGGTTCCCATCCCGCCCATGACAGCAGTGAAAACTGCAAAGGCAGCAGCCAATCCCACCCCGCCTTGCAGTCTGAAATCCAGCACTGACTTCGCCACCCCTCGTTTGCATGCTTGCGACTGAAGGCACAATCACATCTTGCCTACACTAAATGCTGAGTAAGTGCCCAGCTGCAAAAAAATGATACTGGTTGGAGTTTCTGAAATTAAGATCTAAAATCTGTATGTCATCCCATGAAGAAGGAACAAGGCTCTGGTTTTCTATTCTTGGCCAAATTTGGGGAGTCAGGCATCCATCCTGCAGAGACTGTGAACCAGCGGGAGTGGGGGAGGCACACAGAGAAGCCCCGAGTGTTTACTGCACAGCCACGGGGACCGGACTTTCAGTGGACACATGTGTTTCCCTCTATTATCACATTAAAAGCAATGAGTCTGCTTACAGTGACGCGCCAAGTAGTTGAAACGGAGTGAGGGCTTTTGTCAAAGCTACATATAGAAAAAAATCAACTCTTGTGGGCTCTAGGGAAGGCAACAGGTCAAATACAAAGACCATATTCCTTGGTGAATAATCAGAAGTCAAGAAAGGAGACTCATGGTTGAGCAGAAATCCCTCAATGGTCACCTGGACAGACAAAGCTGGGGGCTTTTCCTGGAGGTGCAGGAGACAGATACAGTCACTGCAGATCTAGGTTTGACTCTGACTGTGCTCTACTTGCTCCCAGGAAATCTCCCTGTTATGCCCAAAAAATAATGAAGAAAACATTCGTATTCCTACCACCCCAAAATACAAATATATATATAAATATATTCATAATTATTTCTAGTCTTTAAACAAACAGAGCATTACAGATCTTGCTAAATATCCTCCCTAACCCCACAGTGCCCGGTTTCACACCCCCCTTCCCTGGGCGGCCGCTGTCAGGAACTCAATGTGTGTCTTTCTGCTGAGCAGTTTCCACGTCCGCTGTTGCTCTGCAGGTGGAATCAAAAATTCACATAAGGAACATTCTGTCTCTCGTTTTCTCCACTCAACATTGTTTTTGAGCCTGTCCCTATCAGTAGAAGGAACCCAAGTACAGTATCGCATTAAAAAGAGACTTATTTGTAGTCCCTGTAACTGAAGCATAGTCATACAACACTGAAATATGCCACATTCCGCCACTGATGGGCATTTAGGTTATTTACGAGTGTCTGGCAGGACGAATTTTGCTGTAACAAACATCCTTGTACACAGCTCTTGGAAAAGATTTTGTCCAAGGCACACAATAAAAGGTGGAACCTCCACATGCTAGGAATATACATCTTCAAATTTGTTAGATTCTGCCAATTTTTTCTTCAAAGAGGTCGCATCAGTCTGCAGTACCCTCAGCCCTTAGGAAGACGCAATCTTCTCCTCACCTCCAGAGATATCTTTTGCACATACAGGATGAGATGGTCCCCGCTTGGGCCAAGAGCTCACCTTTTCACATGTGAGAAGGGAATGGATGAACGTATGTGGGGAAAAAAAAAAAAAGAACCTATAAAGTTCAACGTGATTTTCTTTAATCATCACTTGCACCATTTTAAAAGCTAATAATACATCCGCATTCTCCCACCTTGTGATAACTTAATGAATTAGCCACTTGGCCATCAGAAAGGAACCCCTCGGGATAATACGTCAAAATCAAGTAAGCCACTCAAGCTCATATTGGGCTGATGGATTTAAGGCAAGACCTTAGGCAATAATAATGCTGTTTGGAAGATGAATCTACTCATAAGAGACCCTCCATGACAAATGACTTACTTGGAGGCTATTTATGAGGTCCAGGTGGGAGAGGTATAAACTTAATTAAAGTTTGAAAACATAATAGAACCAAAGGCAGTGCATCAATTTCTGGGTGTCCTATCAAAAAGCTAATAATGTCCTTAACAGGTTAGCGATATCTGCTTCTTGGAGCCGTAATAGACAGCTATCCAACTTACACAGTTCCGACTGGTGCTCATCTTGCTCAGGCCAATTCCACACTTTCTTCTTTTCCCTTTATGTCTGCTTATGAGACCAATTAATCTCAGCTGGGGAGAGAATGGCCACTGCTCCCATCACGCGCACTTTGCACTGGATCCTAATAAAACCGAGCATGAGGTCCGCTGCTCACTCCCATTCCTTAGTGGCTGCGTCCACAGTGTCGGGGAAATCACACAAACTGTGCCCTCACGTGCTGGGTCTCCCCGACGCCCGCTACTCTAGACCAGCATCACATAAAAATATGCTAAAGACCCATTCAAATCACAATCCAGGGAACCAGGTACTCCCAAGCAACCTGAAAATATAAATAAATACAAACAGCTCAGGACAGAGCCCCTGCTACGCCAGCCAAGCATTCGTTTCGAAACGCTTCATTACAGTGGGAGGTGATATATTTGAAATATAATTTGACAGTTTCAATGGTTCCCCGCTGAGACGGAAGCTGATGAAAAGGCTGAATCACTCCCAACTACGTGTCCCATTTAAAACATGTCCAGAAGTCACTTCATTAAGCAGTGTGGTCATTTTTATAAATGGGTGTCCTTCCTTGGAAGGCTTGAGGGAACCAAGAGAAATGCGTGTGTTCGTATGAGGCTAATCCTACAATGAAAACACACACACACACACACACACACACACACAAACAGTCAGTGGATATAAAAGAGAGCAGAGTTGTTTCCACGTGGGAGGTAACAGACCACTGTGGAGTCACCCATCTGTCCCTACTAGGTCAAATCTGGTGGGACAGAGAGATGCACCCCATGACCTTTGAACTCCACAGATAATCAAAAGCAGCCGTTCTCACCCAAAGATGCTTTACAAGATGCCAGTGCCCAAGCTCCATCCCAGAGCAACTAAGTCAGAATCTCAGGGGTGAGATCTCTGCATTAATATTGTTCAAAAACTCCCCAAGTCCCTCACCTTTGCACCCAAGGTTGAAAGACTCGGCCAAAGAATCTGAGAACTCGATATTCTCTAGACTTCAGCAAAACCACAGCACTTTCCATGCTTTATCTCGGTAAATCCTCATGGCGACGCTAAGAGGGGAACACTCTCATTATTCCTGTTTTATCAAGCAATGAGCAGAGGCTCGGAGCGTTTAAATAATGGTCCTGCAGTCACAGTGCAGGCAGGCGACAGAGCCAGGGCTCACCGCAGCCCCCGTGCGTGTCCCCAGCTGCTCCCCCACAGCCAGTCTCTGAAATTTGCAGTTCTCACTTTTCAATAAAGAGCAGCCCCACGTCCCACATATCAGACTGTCAGTCCTGGGGAGGAAAATTCAAGGACCTCTCAAGCTCTTCCATCAACTCAACATGCGGTTGCCAAGGATGAAGACACCTCTCTTTGAATGCAGTGCTGTTAGTCTCAGATAACCCCGGGTAAAACCCAAGCTTTTCCTGTTCTCAGCTGTGAGACTTTGGGCCAACTACTTATCTATTATAAAACTTAGTAGTGTGATCTGTAAAATGGGTCCAATGCCCACCTGCCGGGGTTAGGAGGAGTCAAAGTAATTGCACTGATGAAAGCCCCAGGCACAAGTCAGGGATTAGCAAACGGTCGTCTCTTCTACTGCAAGTGGTATTTGGCATAGAAACCTAGACTGTGATTGTCAAATTTCTTCCTTCTTATCTCCACAAAGACTAAGATAAGATGCTGATAAATTACAGAGTCTCCTTTTCAAAGTGCTTTTCCATCGATTATCTCATTTTAACCAGTTTATATTAAATACTAGCTGCCATAGCTGTGTGATGGTTTTTTTTCTTAGACTCCCCTACCCCAAAGGGGATCCATGGTATCCCCGCAAAGGCAGGGATTTTAATGGATGCAAATTTGCAAGGCATAATGCATTTATTAATCCCTCATCGGAGCAAACTATAACAAAGCCATCAGAAGCAATCATTAATTTACATTAATAGCTTTCAGTGTCATTTACCCCAGTGCCTGACATGAAACAGCAATCTGAAACCAAACTCTGATGCTGTCCTACATGAGTGAATGTCTCGCAGCCCTAGAGACCCAGAAGTTGCAGAGTATTAGAAATCAACCCTCACGCATTCCAACAAGGGGAAGATGTATTAATGCATCCCAATGCCCATAGAAAAATATTCTAACTCCTTACCATGATCTTCAAGGTTCTACCCCTCCAAGCTCATCTCAGACCACTCATGCTCACTTTTCTTCAGCCAGCTTAGCCTTGAGATATGCATATCAGACTCCTGCTGCTTATTTCCACCTCAGGGCCTTTGCACATGCTGTTAACAATACCTGAAACATTAGCCACCCCATTATTTGTACGACTGAGTCATTTTTGTCCTATAGGTCTCAGATCAAATCTTGTCTTGCCAGAGAGGTTCTTTTATGACTGTCTTATCTAAGAGACCCTCCTTAGAAACTCGTCACTTTATCCCATTTATTTCCTTCATAGCACTTAAAATATCTCAAAGCTATCTTGTTTATAGTTGTTAATTTCGTAGTTTGACCTCCTACACACACACACACACACACACACACCCTCCTTTGTCCTTAGCCAGTCTCACGAAGTCCTTTTTCTTTTCTGAAGTCTTTGTTGATAAAATTCTCTCCATTGAATCAATCAAGTTCTTACTCTAACTTCGGTTTTTGTCTCTCATTCAACAAACATGTAAGGGACATATTTCCTTATCCCTCCTCTTCTTAAAACAACACGTGATTTCTTGGAGAAAGTAAGAGCTAGCATGGGTCACACACAGAAGAAACACTGGGTGCAGGACAGGACACACTGCTCTCCTTAAGAAACGTACTTCCACATAATCCTCACGACACCTCCCTCACGGTAAGCATGACAGAGAGACTCAGAGATTCGGAGGGAGAAGCGCCTTGCCTAACGTCACACAGGGACTGCACGGCAGAGTCCAATTTCAAGTCTGGGCTGCTCTGCTGCCAAAGCCCATTGTCTTAATGACCACAGTAGGAAGTTCCTTACCAGGTGTTAACTGGTAGAGGACTTCATGAAAGAGAACTGAGGGTGGGTTATACTCTTTGGGAGGTACCAGCATGACTGTAGCGTGTTGTCTAGTGCCCATGAGAGAAGGAACACGAGGCCCACACTAGCAGGCAGCTCCGGCTGTATCAGATGGAGATATACACTCGTAGAAAGCATCACGGTACCTACAAAGTCTTGCCCTTTCCAGGGTGCCCCGCCTGGCTCCTGGGTACCAATGAGCCCAGCAGCTACGTATTGCAGCAAAGCACAAATGGAGTAATGAATTGAGACGCAAGTTTCATAAAAGTGATTAACTGCTAAATTCTAGTGAAGCTTACAGTTCGACTCTCCCATTTTTGCATCTCAGCCTTGCGTCCAATTCTGCATTCATACAGCCCCAATCACTGAGGCAGCTACGTCCTCCGAATTACCATTCATTAAGCCATCACGCTTTCCCGGGAATCTGTCCACCCTTACTCACGAGCTGGGTTCGTAGATAAGGATGGGAAGGGTGAGCTTTGAGAAGCAAATAAAATAGTTCTCCCAAAGTGGATTTTAACGACCACTACCCCACACACACTGCCGCTGTCTTCCTCTGAGAATGCAAAGGTAGACAAAATTCACGTACCATTTGGAAGCACAGGAGGAGGAGCAGAGGCCTCAGCTGAGGTTTGCACTTGTCTATGGTAGCCAACAGGTTCCTAGCGAGGGATTCACGCGCCCACAAGGAAGCAGTAATTCACCAGATAACCATTCAGCACCATGGACAGGGCTCGCTGTTTGAGCTTGGGAGACAGGTGCCAACTCAAACAGCCCAAGAGATAAACATGAATCCATCGCTCCATCCCCTTGGCACATGCCCTAGATCTGTTGACTTCCTGCACTGATCAGGGATCTTGGTTACAAACAAAAGAAACCAGCAGGAATTTACTTAACCAGAAAAGGAGTTCTTACAAAGGATACTCTGTTTAGCAACTTGCTATGGAAGCTAAAAATAAATAAGACCAGCCACTAACCCAGGTGACATGACAGATTTGGACGACACTGCCCTCTTGAGAGGACACTGACTGGCTGGTGCTGCTGCAAGAACAACTTCTACACTCTCCCTGCCCCTGTGGACAGAGCCAGCGTCCCGGGGGAAGCATCCGGTTAGTCCACACTCCCGTGCTCACACCACGCTTCCGGGAGAGGAGAGAGTATCTGGTGTTTTTAGCTTCCCGACTTTCATCACCACCAATGCCACAGTGACTCCCCTAAACACACGAAGGGGGTTCAGACACTGAGCAGACAACACACACAGACACGGGGACCCCCACCGGGGATGCCTTCAAGTCACTCATTTCAGCAGATGGTTCTTAGGAGAAAAACAAAGCTCCTTGGCGACCCTGGTCCTAAAGCCCTCCTGCCTCCCCCCACGTTGTCCTCACCGGCTCCCCTCATCTGTAATGCATCTTCACAAGGCTGCGACACAGCCCTCCAGAACGCAGGGTTTTGTGCACCACCGAGCCTTTGCCCACACAAGTCCTCCACGTGGACCGCTCTTCCCCTAGCTCACTGCCACTCGGCCTCTCAGACGTGCGTTTCCGACGAGGTGGAGAGACACCGCTACAGGCCCTAACAGCACTGCATGTTTATTCCATGAGCACAGGGAATGTGCCTGTGTGGTTGTCTGTTGTATCCAAAGCAGCTAAGACAGCGTATCACTCACAGATGCAGAATATGGATTTGTTCAATGAATCTCTTTCAACCCTGACTTCAGATAAAAATAACACGGAAGAGGCAGGTGATGGTAGGTAAAGTCTATGCATCACACCTAACACATTTACCTATGTGTCCTCATTACCTTGGACTCAGCGAGCTGAAGTGTCTGTTGTAAGCATGGACCTTTGGAAAGTTAGTTTTTCCCTAAGAATTCCTTGGCTGTCTCTTACTAGCCTTTGTTGCTCAAAACACAAAACTCTGCTTCACCAAAACACGATGTGCAGGTGGGTTTCACACTGGAACCCTGGCTTCCCACAGGAGAGCATGTTCTGTGCACAACTGTCTTCTCTGCAGTGACATCCCTTCAACAGCCTGGAAGGGACTGGCACCTCTGGTCTTTCAGGAAGACAGAGCAGCATATCGGGCTGCTAACGTATTCAAAAGAAGCCAACACCATGCCCAAAATGAGAGACCTGTGTTCAACTTCTGGGTCTTCCCCTTCCAGGCATCTCCCCTTGCCCTCGATCATGACTGAGCTGGAATTTCCTACCAGTCTGGCAGGATGGGGAACTGGAGGTAGGTTTAATTTGATTTTTTAAAAGACAAAGAAAAATGGAGATATTTTGCACCTGTTTTGGACAGAAGTTCATGCTTGCTACTTCAGTTTTGTTTATCAACGTAAAAATTTAAAGGTAATAATCACGCACATTTCTTTTATTTTACGACGTGACCAAGTACCGTTCTAAGCACTTTCCACACACCATCGCATTCAATCCCCACCACAAACTCTGTGAGTTGGTATTATTGATGTCTGCGTTTTGCACACAGGGAAACTGAATCTCAGAGAGGTTGAGTAACTTGCTCAAGGTCACATGGTTAGTGAGAGAGAGATTTGGGATTCAGAGTCTGCTCGCTCGGTAACTTTCTAGGTTATATTTGAGACATAGCAGGTACATGACAACTGTTCAATAAATGTTATTTTAATAAGTGATGGATGGTTGGACAAATAGCTGGATGGGTGGACAGGCGGATAGACGAACAGGTGGGTGGAAAGGTGTGATATCATTCTGCTTAAATAATCCCCATCACGGCCTAATTATAGAGAGGGCTTAGCCCATGGGGCCTTTGTGACATAGAAAATGATGTTCCCCAAAACCAGAGTTTCTTTCCTCAAACCACATCCAGCAGGGGGAGCTCTGTGTCCCTTCTTTATTTCCAAAGCAACGTCTTCAGCCTCCAGGAGCTGCTGGAGGGGAAGCAAAGAGGGGACCGGGCATCTCCACGCAGCATCCGCAAGGAGAGAGGATGCCCAGAACAGATGCTATTAATCATCGATCCGTCCCTGACAGATGGGCTGCAGCGCAGCCTTGGAAATCCCGCGGCCGGCCCCGCAGCCACGCAGGCTCGCGAGGGGACATGCGCGCGCCATCCAAGAAGGCTCAGTGTTGAGGCTCGACTGCCGTGTTTAAACATAAACAGCTCGTTTGCCCCGTGCCTTGTTTCTGTGTCTCCATTATGTGGCAAAGTTGGGTCCAATTGAGAAAGAGACAGCTGTGTTTGGGGAGCGATTGTCTTCTTCCCATGGGGCACGTGAGCTGAGTTCTCTATTGTTCACATCTGTGGCCGCCTGGCTGAAAACCCAGAGCCGCTTCTCTCTCTCCTAGCACCAACGGGTTTAGTCCGAAGGCTGCAAACGATTCCACAGCGATGGCCTCTCACAAGCAGGAGAACCTCCCGGGTGGACTCATCCCCTCTTCTCCTCCCTCAGGACGCAAAGACGGGCTGTTTTTCAACACCTGCCACGTGCCACAGCTCAGCACACGTTCTGGGAATCTGCACGGAAGGTTTGCACCACAGGGATAGGAATGGCTTACCTGAAGTTATCGGCGGTAAAAGTCACCAAACAGGATTTGAAGGTAAATCTTTCTGCAAAGTCCATGCTTTTGCCACATTTGATGTTCTGTGCATACTATGAGATGCTTCCACTCCTAAGCAAACAGAATCTGAACTCCACCGGAAAGCCCTCTTCTCACCTTTGCCTTCTAAATTCCTTTGCCAAGACTTTTGCTAGGTGATGGGAGAGCCCTGGGAAGAGCTGGAACCTGGTGGAAGACGGACCGATTCTGGAGTCAAACACACTTGAGGTTGAATTCTGGCTCCATCACCTTCAATGTGTACCTGGGCGTGGTTCCCCACACCAGTAAACTTCAGTTCTCCTACTTGCAAAACAGACACACAAACCTTTTACCCATTGTAGAGGCAAGTGGGGATTATATGCGAAAAGAGAAAGTCATATTCATCCTTCAAGTCTTAGCACAAATATCAGTTACTCAGAAACACCTTCTCTGAACCCTAAATCAGGTTAAATCCAGTTGCTTTTAAAGATTTTCACAATAGCCTATGCTCCTCCTGGTATAACGCTTATTACACTTGTAATTCCTTCTTAAGTGTATGCCTCCCTTCGAGACTCTAAGAGCTACGGTGACAGGGGGTATATCTGCTTTTTCTTCTGCTGTGTATCCACAGGGCTAGACGGAGGACGAAGAACCAAGATATAATTACTGAACCGCCATGGACGGTGTTTATAAAAACTGGCACGGCCCCTGGCACACAAAAGAGCATGAATCCTTTCTCCTCTTCCCCTGGATGCACGGAGACCCATGGGGCTTTCTCATTCCCCTTTCCCTTTTGTAACCAGCCTGAATGGACAAGAAGAGAAAAACCTGTAGCAGATAACACCGAGAAAATGCTAACCTGGGAAGTGCTGACAAGTCTTAGGCCATATCAAGAAAAGCCACAAGCCCTAGAATGTGGCCAGGAATCGCAGTGACACACTTTGTAATGTTTATACATATTTATAAGGCGGAAGAGCAAGGGTGTGGAGACAGAGGGCTGGCAGGTTGGCACAATAAGTAGCCAGAGAGGGAGAAAAGAAACGCAAGCTAAAGATGGGAAAAGTGCAGCCGTGGCTTCCACCTGAACGTAGACACAAACGTCACCGAGTTGGGACAGCTGCCTCACGCGGAGCCCCTTCCACGAGATGGAACAACCAATTCTGGCCTCAGCAATACTGATGCCCCTGTCTGGATGCCAACAGAGGCCTCACTGGGGTTTGGACATGAAAACTGTGAGCTGGCCTCTGCTGGGAGCCAGGGACAGGGACGCTCGAGGTAGCAGGGCCGGACAGAGCCTGAGGACGCGTTTGCCCCGGGAGATGACAACCGCATGCACCTTCTTTACTGACTTGTGACCTTGACTTTGACCCTGTCGACCTTGGAACTGTTCCGTGCCCGGCTTCCAAGTGCCAGGCACATGCTTGCTCCTGACCCTGTAACGTGCGCCGTTTCTTATTGACCGGCTCTGTCCTTGCCCCTTCTCTGTGACTCCTACTTGAATAATGAGCTCTAAATATATTTTCTTGTTCTAAACCATTTTTCTTTTCTAATGCTAAATTATAAGGCTCGTGTGTGTCAGCAGGAAAACGTGCCCTGCTTTTCCAAAGGATGCAGAGATGCCGCTAGACATTCTTCCAAACCTCAGGGAGGGGGAGGGGGCGTTTCCACCGACTTACCAGCCCTGGAGCAGAGGCCTGTCCACGGCCAAGCACATTTCTCAGCAATTACTGGCCCAACCCCTAGCTCCCCAATTATTTCTGAAAAAGTTCAACATGAAGAGGGAACTGCTATTAATTATTAAAAATAAAAACCCAGAGACACACACATATAGGGTGAAAGATCTCCGATCATACCTCTTATTTCTCAGGTCTGGCCAGGAACATCAGATACTGCTGAATTTAGCTGGGCTGCTTGTAAGTCACAAATTACAGGCAAACCAACAACAGCTAAAGGTTTTTATTTTTTATTTTTTTTTCCTCTTGACATCATTATCTCCAGCTAATGGAGGTGGTGGTTATAAAAGAAAAAAAATCAGAGCTGGATAATTCTTCATCTTCCTCCACTGTGCTCCTTCCTAGAAAGTATGATTTATTCTTTGAGCCACGTTTTGTTAAGTGAAATATGAGCCTTATAGGGAGCACGGCACGCTTACTCTCTCCTACAAGTTGGGTCCTTGCTGAGGTCTGAAAAGGATCACTTGTCCTTTAAGAATGAGGTGTGCCCAAAGCCAGCCGCAAAAGGTTCAGCAGGACAGAAGTGGAGAATCGCTTGTGCAAAGGCCCTGGGCTAGAAGGCGCTGCATGTCCAGAAGCAGCAGGAAGTATCAACCAGCCCCAGGCATAAACCAGGAGCCCTCCTGACACACAGCATCTGGATACCCCTGGGCAAGTTTCTGGATCTCTCTGTAACTGACTTTCCGCATCAGGCAGGTGGGCATCTCCCCAGCAGCTCTCAAGGGCCACTCCAAAGCCCAGATAAGGTAACATAAGAAATCAGGGCACCAACCATGGACTCCTTGCACCCCTGTGATTCTGCCTGGCACAATCCCTGCCTTGAGGCTGATCTGATGCCTCCAAAACAAACCAGGAGATGTAAACCTCTAACTAAACAACCTGAGCAAGTCCAAGAAAGTAGCACCCCTTTTATTCTGAGGCCCAAAGATGCAAATCTCTCTATCCTTCTAACTGGGTTACCTGAAGAAAATGGCACAAGGTTTCTATTATTCATCATTTTGAAATAAAACATATTACAGGTGTGCCTTTACCTGGAAAAAGCTATGGCTCTGATTTAAATCTACACACTCTGCAGGCTGACGGGTGGTATCCATCACCCACCCACCCCTGCTGCCCCGCCTGGCTCATATCCCAACTTGTGTGAAGACATCATTTGAATAGTCATTTTAAATTATAAAAAGACAAGGGGCCTTATAGTCACTGGATGGCCACCTCTCTCCGGGCAGCTCTGAATTAGCAAAAGCATCGAGTCCTAAAAATAACAGGGCGAGAGAGGCGCCCCTTTCAGAAGGGTTTGCATTAGCACTTTGATCACCTGCCCATCAAACTGTGCATTTCTGTATAGGAAACGAAGAACAGCTTGTCTCCACAGTCTATTATAATTACCACTAAATGCTCTAGAAACTTGGCAGTTTTGAATTTCATAACACCCATGACTGACATTCCTAATTAATACTATTGTTTTTCTCCTCTGGCTGAATTTCCTGAATGCCAACATGCGTCGCATACACTAAAAACAGACATTAAAGAAAATAACATCAGTGTTAATCTCCAGCACAAATATATCAAATGCCTCAGTGAAACTGTACAGAAAAGAACTGGATTCCTATAAATAATGGAGCATCCCTCTCTGATCATCTTTATCCTTCTATGCTAACAAGATGATCACGTTTCTCCCCCCGAATCCTCGCGCTTAGATTGCAGAGCTGCGTTGGGTGGAGCGCACTCCTGGTGCTTTTCCTCTCCTGCTCTGCTTTTAGGTTGCAGGTTGAAACTTTCAAAGAAAACCTTCCAGCTTAAGTTAGAAACAGCATCCACTGGGCGCTCTATAAATAGGGCACCCACAGCAGAGAGCAAGATGGGCTAATCTGTCCTTTCTGATGGAAGCTTCTCTGGTGTGTGTGTTGGGGGGGGGGGGGGCCAGAAGCGCCCAACATTTGCTGATGTCCTCGTTTACTTTGCTGGGTGGTTTCAACACAGATTTCGGTGTCGGGGGCTCTAAGTCGGAATCCTGCCTCTGCCACCTAGCACCTGGGCCATTTGTTCCTTGGGCTTTTTGAGCCTCAGTGGTTTCATCTGTAAAGTGGAGCTTACCAATGCACCTACATTATAGGGCTGTTGTGGGAATCCAGTGGAAAAAAATAGTGTAGTTAGCAGAGATGCTAGCACATGGTAAGGACTAACTAAATTCAGTTATTAGGTTTACTGTTTTCCTTTTTTTATTTCAAAATATTAAGAGGATACAAATCTTTTTGTCATGTGGATAGCTGGTATAAGGCTTAAGTTGTGGCTTTTAGTGTGTCCATCACCAGAACAGTGTTCATTGTACCCGACAGGTAAGTTTTTAACCCATCACTGCCTTC
Source organism: Eulemur rufifrons (assembly GCF_041146395.1). NCBI lineage: Eukaryota > Metazoa > Chordata > Mammalia > Primates > Lemuridae > Eulemur > Eulemur rufifrons. Next base: position 32,500,941 of record NC_090996.1, read on the forward strand.
CCGGGAACTGGAGACCACACTATGCTAAATGACTATCTCAGGAATAGGTTCACTGTTAATACACATCCGAGTGTGTTGACAGGTCAAAGGAAAGTTCCAGGCACATATAAGAAACTCAATAAACTCATATAGTTAAACGAGGAAGAAAGACAATCCTATAAGATGCCCGGGGTTTAATTTGTATTTGAGTAAAAAAATAAAGGAATATATGTGAGTCTAGACTAATACTCTGGAAAGTGACAGCTGTCTCTTTTACAGGTGCCCAGGACCTCAGGCAGTATCGCAGAGCAGAAACTTGGAGAATTAGGCCTTGTGGCTTAAGAGGCACACGCCTCTGTTCCTGTATCTTCCGTATCTTAACTGGTGCTGGTTTGATCTTGATGGAGCCCATGGATGTGGGCTATAGGATGATTCTGCCCACTCAGCATTCTTATTTTCCTCCCCTCTCTTTGTCTAATTCAGAATGGAATAATATTTATTTTTACTATGGTAAAATACATATAAAATTTGTGATTGGTGACAATTAATACACTCACAATATTAAGCAACCATCTTTGCTACCTTGTTTCAGAATATTTTCATCCCCCCAAAAGGAAACCTCATAACCCATTAAGCAGCCACATCCCAATCCCCCCAGCCCCAACCCTAGCAACCACTAATCTGCTTTCTGTCCCTATGAATTTACAATTACTCTGGACATTTCACATAAATATGTGACCTTCTGTGTTCAGCTTCCTTCGCTCAACATAACGTGTTCAAGGTTCATCCACGTTGTGGCAGGTGTCAGAGTTCGTTCCTTTTCATGGCTGAGTAATATTCCACTGTATGGACAGACCACAGTTGGTTTGTTCATTCTTCCACTGATAGACTGTGGGGTTGCTTCCACCTTTTGGATACTGTGACTAATGTTGCTGTGAACATTCATGTGCAAGCCTTTGCATGGACATATACACCTAGGAAAGGAATCGCCGGGCCATATGGCAATTATTTAACTTCTTCCAGTTCTGGTGCCCTAATTTCTACTCAGGAATCATCCCTTCATTGTGCTTTTTCCTTGTGGTTTGACCTCAAAAGGTCAATGTTCACCCTCTTCCACAAGACCTGTGTAGGGCGGGGCACCTGACCCAGGTTAGCCCGGTGAGCCCAGTGAGCCTAAGTCCTGGGCCTTCTGCAGGAACCTGGCTCCCTCTTGCTGCTGGCGAGCTAAGGTGGTACAACACTGTCGGCGCTGATGGTGGCCATCCCCCCAGCAAGAGGAGAGAGCAAAACAGGTAATGATTTGTCCTGAAAGTAGGTGGAGGAACAGGCATCTTATCAATCTCAGCTGAAACCTGAGGACTCTGGAGCAGCCTTTGGAAAAACGAGCCAAGCTCCCAGAGGTTTTGCTTGTAGGCTTTGCCCCATTTCTTCCACGTGCATTTCACGAGGAGACCGAACGACACACACAGGGCAGTGCACAGGGCTGGGAGGCGTTTCACACCTGCAGACTGAGCGGCGGTGAAGTCAAGACCAGTCCTCCCAGGGCTCAGATGAAAATCCTGAGTTAACTAACAAAACTCACATCTCTACCACCATGACGTTTTCAAATAACAACCTCATGTTGGTTCTTTAAGTAGGAGACACAGAGATTCATGTCCTATCCAGAAAAAAGTGGAGATGTGGATGAAAGCTCATTCTGCAGGTTCAGGTCATGTCACTTCCTCCTCTACCTAGAGTAGACAGAGCCACCCACCCCGCCCCCAGGCCACTCCCTGTCACCTGCTTCCTTCTTCTGTGGAATCCATCACAGTCTACAAGTACCTTGCTTGCTCATATCTGTAACTGACATGTTGTCTGTCTGTCCCGGCTGGAACGCAGGCTCCCCGGGGATGGATCTGGTCTGTCGTCTTTGGTGCTGTCACCCCGGAGTGTAGGATGAGGCCTGAAAGATCCGTGGGCTCATATGAATTTAATGAAGGGAGTAACGCACCTAGCCGTGGGAATAAAAACAGCGCACAGTCTTACCGAAGACTCTCCTTAACTGTTTACTGTGCCAAGGAATTCAATGCCCTTGACTTTGGTTCGTGAGCACCGACACGGAAGAAAGGTAAAGGGGACGGAAACGGGAGAACGAGACTCCATTCGGGCACCTACTCCACGCGCCCTGGCGAGGACGGCCCCCCTTCCTCCCCAGCTGCCCTCGTGCCCATCGGGGGCTCGGAAAGGCTCCGTTCAATCAGACCTGGCCCCTGCAAGCCCCCCCGGGAGCGTCCCTGCCCTTTGCCATCAGGCAGGTGGAGGAGCCCACACGGCTGAAAGATGTCCCTCGTACAGCCCCGAGGGCCTGAGTGGGCGGCGGTCTTGACGCCGGGGCCCCGATTACCCCCCTCGCCCCTCGACATTTCCTCAGCTCCGCTTCACGCTCGTGCCGACACCAGCCCTGCTCCAGGGGTCTCCGAGGGCACCGCGAGCGCTTTGAACACAGTCCGGCTTCAGACCCACCGGGACAGCCCGAGGGGCTGGGCTAGCGGGATCCGAGCTTTCCGGGATCTAAGATCAGCGGCGCTCGGCAAGTGCGGGGAAACAGCTGGAGAAAGCCCGGCCGAGCACGCGTTCATCCACCGCACGTTTACCGCGTGCTGTCTGTGCGCCGAACGCGGAACCCGGCGCTGCTTCCACGACGGTGACCCCAAAGTCCCTGCCCCCACGGCAGCAGCCGGCCAGGGAAACAGCAGACACTTCACCCCATATCGTTTGTCACCCGCGAGCATTTCTGGAAATGGAAAGAGCAGGGTGGTACGTGAGATGACAAGGGGTGCCCGTCTCGCGCAGGAAGGAGGTCAGAGGAGGCCCACCAGGGGGGGATGTCCTTAAAGCAGAACCGGAAGGAGGAGAAGGAGCCAAACCTTGGACAGCAAAAAGCACGCTGTTCAGGCCTATGACCAATCAATGCATATACCCCTTTGGATGAGGCTAATATTAAGAATCAGACTGCACCCCCTGAGCTCTCAGTAACAGGTAATCACCTGTCTAAAACCATTTTAATTGGCTATAGAATGGGATTTCTCAACCTCAACACTTTGGGCATTTGGGGCCGGATCACTCTCTGTTGTAGGCAGCTGTCTCTGCTCTCTACCCACTATGCCACTAGCAACGCCCCCCACCCAGAGTTGCAACAACCAAAAATATCTCCAGACATTGCCAACTGTCCTCTGGGGGGCAAAACTGCTCCCCCATCCATTAGAAACCATCGCTGTAGATAGCAGATAGCATTTATTGAGCACATACTATGTGCTGGCACTACCCCTGCCACATGGTGCATAATTTTTATGTAATCCTTCCAATACAATGGGGACATGGGTGTCACTCTCGTTTTGCAGATGCGGAAACTGAGGCAAGAGGCTGCTGCACAGCTTAGAAGGGGAGGAGGAGCTGGACGCTGAACCTAACTCTGTCCAGTTCCAACTAGAACTGGAACTTCAAACCACTACTCCACACTGCTTTCATGTTACTAGTGACTTCGTTACAACAAAGACTCAAAAGGATTCCATACGGTTCCTATGTTTCATGTGTTTTAAATTTTCATTAACAAGTTTTTAAAGAAAGAAAAAGCCATCATAGTTGAAAAATTGTAGGGGACTACTCCGGGTCGGCAATTCTCAAAGCGTGGTCCAGGCCCCCAAGACTCTTGTGGGGTGATTCACCGAGTCAAAACGACTTCATAGTGATACTAAGATGCGACTTGCTTTTCTACTCTCATTTTCTCATGCGCTCACAGTGGAGTTTTCCAGAATGGGTCATGATAGCATTGCTTTAACGGATAACAGAATATATGGTCACATTTCCCTGCATTTTGCAAAGTTCTCATTTTAATTTCTAATACAATAAACGTGGAGAGAGAGAACTCACACAAACAAAACATGTCCATCATTTTTAAGAGAGGAAAGGGGTTCTGAAACTAAAGAGGGTCAGAACTCTGCTCTAGATTGAAAGAAATTCAAAAGTGTAACAGTCAAATGAAACGTGTGAATTTTGAAGAAATCTCAGTTTTTTAAAGGGGGATTTTAAAAAGGGGACATGGGGAGATGTTGGTCAAAGAGTACCAACTTTCAGTTAGGAGATAAATGAATTCTGGGGAATCCAATGGACAACACAGTGACTGCAGCTAATAACACTGTTCTGCTTACTTGAACTCTGATAAGACAGCGGATTTTCAAGTACTTATCAAAAAAGTAATCCACCACGACCAAGTGGGCTTCATCCCCGAGATGCAGGGGTGGTTCAACATACGTAAATCTATAAATGTAATTCACCACATAAATAGAAGCAAAAACAAAAACCATATGATACTCTCATTAGATGCAGAAAAAGCATTTGACAAAATTCAACACCCTTTTATGATAAAAACGCTTAACAAAATAGGCATTGATGGAACCTACCTAAAATTGATACAAGCCATATATGACAAACCCACAGCCAACATCATAGTGAATGGGGAAAAACTGAAAGCACTCCCACTTAGAACTGGAACCAGACAGGGCTGCCCATTGTCTCCATTACTTTTCAACATAGTATTGGAAGTCCTTGCGAGAGCTATCAGGCAAGAGAGCAGAATCAAGGGAGTCCAAATAGGGAAGGAAGAGATCAAACTCTCACTTTTTGCTGATGATATGATGTTATATCTGGAAAACCCCCAGGATTCAACCATGAGACTCCTGGAATTGATTAACGAATACAGCAAAGTCTCAGGCTACAAAATTAATATACACAAATCAGAGGCATTTATATATGCCAATAACAGTCAATCGGAAAACCAAATTAAAGACTCAATACCCTTCAAAATAGCAACAAAGAAAATAAAATATCTAGGTATATATCTAACTAAAGAGGTAAAGGACCTCTATAAGGAAAACTATGAAACACTGAGAAAAGAAATAGCAGAACTTGCAAATAGATGGAAAAATATACCATGCTCGTGGATCGGAAGAATCAACATTGTTAAAATGTCTATACTACCCAAAGTGATCTACAGATTCAATGCAATCCCTATTAAATTACCAACATCATTCTTTACAGACATAGAGAAAATAATTATACACTTTGTATGGAATCAAAGAAGACCCCGTATAGCAAAAGCAATTTTAAGCAACAAAAACAAAATGGGAGGTATTAATTTGCCAGACCTCAAACAATACTACAAGGCCGTGGTTCTTAAAACAGCCTGGTATTGGCACAAGTGCAGGGACACAGACCAGTGGAACACAACAGAAAATCCAAATATAGAACCATCCTCATATAGGCACCTAATTTTTGACAAAGCGGGAAAGAATATACTCTGGGGACAAGAATCCCTATTCAATAAATGGTGCTGGGAGAATTGGTTAGCCACTTGTAGAAGACTGAAACAGGACCCACAGCTTTCACCTCTCACAAAAATCAAATCACGGTGGATAACAGACTTAAACCTTAGGCGTGATACAATCAGAATTCTAGAAGACAATGTAGGAAAGACTCTTACAGACATTGGCCTAGGCAAAGAATTTATGAAGAAGACCCCCAAGGCCATCACAGCAGCAACAAAAATAAATGGGACATGATTAAATTAAAAAGCTTCTGCACAGCCAAAGAAACAGTCCAGAGAATAAACAGACCACCTATAGAATGGGAAAAAATTTTTGCATACTACACATCAGATAAAGGACTGATAACAAGAATCTATTTAGAACTCAGGAAAATCAGCAAGAAAAAATCAAGCAACCCTATCAAAAAGTGGGCAAAGGACATGAATAGAAATTTTTCAAAAGAAGATATAAAAATGGCTAACAAACATATGAAAAAGTGTTCAACATCTCTAATCATCAGGGAAATGCAAATCAAAACCACAATGAGATATCACTTAACCCCAGTGAGAATGGCCTTTATCAAAAAAACCCAAAACAACACATGTTGGCGTGGGTGTGGAGAGACAGGAACACTAATACACTGCTGGTGGGACTGCAAACTAGTGCAACCTCTGTGGAAAGCATTATGGAGGTATCTTAAACAGATTCAAGTAGACCTGCCATTTGACCCAGCAATCCCATTACTGGGCATATACCCAAAGGAAAAAAGGTCATTCTGTAACAAAGACACGTGTACCCGAATGTTTATAGCAGCACAATTCACAATAGCAAAGATGTGGAAACAACCCAAATGCCCATCAATACATGATTGGATTAGTAAACTGTGGTATACGTATACCATGGAATATTACTCAGCTATAAGGAATGATGAAGATACGACATCTCTATGGTTCTCCTGGAGAGAGTTGGAACCCATTATATTAAGTGAAGTATCCCAAGAATGGAAAAACAAGCATCACATATACTCACCAGAAAATTGGTTTCCCTGAACATCACCTAAATACAAATCTGGGAACGACACCAATTGGACATTAGACTGAGGTGGGGGTGGGGGAGGGGATGGGGGTATGCCTACACAATGAGTGCATTGCGCACCGTTTGGAGAGTGGTAACACTTGAAGGTGCTGACTCGGGAAAGGGGGGGGTGGGGAAAAAAATATGAAACTGTTGTTTTTAACTTGCATTGTTCACTTAATAATTTATCATGAATAAAAAAAAAAAAAAAAAAAGACAGCAGATTTTAAGCGTCCTCACCACACACGCGTGCAAACTGGTAACTGCGGGTGGGATGGACATGATAATCAATTTGATTGTGGTTATCGTTACACAAGATAAACATGTACCAAATCATCATGTCGCATACCTTGAATATATACCATTTTCTCAGCTAAATATTTTAAAATTTTAGAAATTAAAAAAAATAAACAGATAAAAAGGACATTTGGGGGGCAACTGGGAAAATTGGATATTTACTGGAAACGAGATGATATCAAGGAGTTGTCGTTCATTTCCTTAGATGTGTGAATGTTGCGATTATGAAAGAGAATGTTCTTACGAGATCAGGCTGACATTCTGAGGGTTGATACCCGCAACTTACTGTGGCTCTCTTGCACGCACACTCTCTCTCATGCACACGCACAAACGTGCACACTTATTTTCATCCTCACATACGCAGGCAGAACAAAGGTGGCAAAATATTCACCATCGCTGGATCTAGGTACTAGGTATATCACATACATTATATATTATTCATTGGATGTACACTTCTTTTAAATTCTATATATGTCTAGTAACAAATAAGCTGGAGAAATAATTAAAAGTTGGAAAAAACAGATTCAATTTTGGGTGAAAGAGAGATATACAGTGAAGACAGACGGGGGGCCTTTTAGTTTCTCTTCTTGTCTGAATTTCACAAGGGGAATGGCCAGGGTGATAGAGCACACACCACTGAGTGAGCGCCCCCAGCCAGGTCAGAGCAAAGCCGGGGACTGTTGGCCATGGCGCTCCCCTCCTGACCCCCATCGCTGACGTGCTCCGACATCAGAACTCCTCCTTCCTGGTGCCCTGATGTGCCCAATCAGCACACACAGCAGCTACAGCCAGAACTGACGCCAGCTCAGAGTCCTCCCTGCCCTACACTGGGAGTCTCTCCCCAGCTACTCTTCTACCTTTGAGCATCCGGCCCATCTGCCTCTCGGCCTGCCTGGCACCCCTCTTAGGCGCAGCAGGCATCAGAGAGCATCATCATGGCCCAATTTATAGGTCTGTTAGGTTTATCAGCTTGGCTCTAAACTAGTTATTTTAAACACTATATCTCTATGGCAAATAAAAAAAAATATAATGAACCATGCAGGGGAAGAAATGTCAAAAGTATCTAAACAGAGCAAACTGCAACCATAAATTTCACGTCTCCTCGAGAGATGATGAAAACACCCAATCAGAGTAGCAGCTGGGTGATTGAATAAACCTACAAGAACACATCACACGACACATGGCACTCATTACTCACGCTGGAATGATGAAATCGGAAGTCTGGTGCAAGCATCTGGGAGAGCAGTACCTCCCCGCAGGTACTGGCTGTGGAATGATTAACCAACGGCTCCTCCATGGTCACCGGGCACCACCAGGAAAGCCCACAAAAGGGAAGAGGAGAAAGCCCACTGGGCAGGGCCTTCTGGTCACAAAGCCTCGATGGGAAGTTAAGGGCCTGCACCGAATTACCATCTCCCACGGGGGCACCTGGCAATACCAGTTAAGCCACTCGACCAAACGACCTTGACTCTAGACATCATTTCCAGGACCTCTGCTCACCAGGTCCCCCAGTCACCCTGAGTCTCCTTCCCTCTGAATGCAGAAAAAGACATCTGCTTCTAAACCAGACGTCCTTAACGCTTTTTGAGTGCCTTGAACCCCTTTGGTCTAATGAAGACAACAAACCCCTTCTCTGAACGTTATTAAATTTATAAAAATAGAACACAAAGGATTTTAAAAGACAGCAATAATGTTGCGACTTGTGATTTCACAGTAGATGGTTCTGTGTCAATGCGTGACACAACAAGCCCGAGCATCACACCTGTAACTAATTTCCAAGCAGCAGTGAGCATAAAAAAATATTTTTGGATACCTGCAACAACTATAATGTAATAGGAAAGTATCTATGTTTTGATGGATGACAAAGTCATAGATGCTGCTACAAACCACTGTGGTTTGTTGTCTACCTTCATAACTGGAGGAAACTCTAACTTTTCAGTTGCAGTTAATGTAAATTAAAAAATCATTTTTTTTTTCCACATTCAACTTTGCAGACTGCTTGAATTCTATCCGTGAATCCCAGGTTGAAAATGTCTGGCCCAGACTCTTCGGGAATCCACGCTGATCTGTGAGCCACGGTCAGTTGGAGGAAGATTATTTCCGGCGCCAGGGCTCCCCCTCTGTGCTGGGCTCTGTACTTTTCTGGGCCCCCCAGGCCTGCGACTTTACTCTGTGGGGCTGCCCTTCCTTCATACCCGGCCACCCTGAGCTGGGCTGGGCTTCCTCTTCTCCTGACCCAGCGTTCTTTTCACAGCATCTAAACATCTTGTTCATTAAGTCACCCAACATACATTTCTTATGTGCCTAAGATGTGACAGGGAGGGAGGGTTTCAAGTCTAGGGAAAAAAGATAAAGGACACAGTTTCCAATCACTACAAGCACAAATCCTTTCTTCCCTGAGACTGGAAACTTTCTGAGGGCAGAGGACCCTGTCCTGTATGTTCACTCGGAGCCCCAGGGCTTGGCACAGAGACTGTCCACAGGCACTCAAGTGCTCATCAGGTGGATGGATATTTGTATGGAAATGTGAGTGGGTGGACGGATGGATGACGGATGGACAAATCAACCTTTATCTTTTTGATATTCATTATCCTCATATGCACCTTAACCCCTCAGCTAAAACGGCCAGTTTTTTTCTCAGTCTTGTACTAAGGCCTTGAAGACTCTTCCAAGCAATAGCCACGGTCACGGTCAGGGAAAGGCAGAGACAAATGGCGCACCCACAGAAGGAAGTGAAGTGGAAACTTCCTGCCATCTGTCCAAGGTCAAGAAGCACCACTGCAAGTCTCATCAAGTAAATCAGGTGTCCCAATCTGCTGATCAAAGCCAGATGACGACCCTGGAAGGTGGTCACCCGAGCATCATGCTCAGGTGGGACAACCTGGTTCCCATCGGCTCGTTTCGGCCCCGAACCTGGATCGCCATGAGAATTTTGCTCTGCTTGCATGGAGATACCTTTCCAGCTCCAAGTGTTGCCTTGGTCTTAGGGTCTGGCCCTCCCAACAGGTCATTTTCCTGAGATCCCATGTAGCTAAAGAGAACAAAACACCCCAGGTCAGCTCGCCTCTCTTCATTCCCTCTCTTCTCTCCTCTTGCTGGGTCAATCTTGGCATTGCTTCTCGGCACAGCTGACTTGCAGCCACACAGCAGGAATCCTCTCCAGCCCCACCCTGCAGTCTAGATCAGGAAACAGGATCGAGAACGTGCAGGTCTCAAACAAACCCTCCTCATCCTGCAAGGGAATAATGACTACCTTTAAGCGAGACAAGAGCCACAGTGTGCTGATCAATATTTCAGACTCCAGAGACAGGTGATCTGGGCTCACATGCTTATTCCACCACTGCTGACTGGCCCCGTGATTGTGGGTATTTTATTCCCTCCAGCCCCAATATCCTCCTCTGCAAAATGGCGACGGTAGGATTGACCACACTGTCTCATAACACGGATTAAGTATGAGAAAGACTACAAAGGGTTTGTTACACAGTTAAGTGTTTACAACAGCAATTACAGTGTTGCTGTGGGGAAAGCGTGGTTCTAAGACCACACAGAGCTTGCTATGCAACTAGCAAAAACAAAGATCTACAACTCAACCAGATCATTCCCAAAGAAAAATCAATAAATAGGTCCTCAACCAAGAGACATACGCCACACATATTCAGAGAAGTCTATTTATGAGAAACCTCGGTTGTGGCTGTAGGAGCTGCAGACCTTATGTTGTGCTCTTGATTTACAAAAAACTAAAGTAATAGTAAGTGAGAGGGCAGGAGGAAACTTTTGGAGGCGATGGATGGGTGTATGGCATAGAGCGTCGATGACGGCTTCACAGATGTATTCTTATCTCCAAACTCACCGAGTTGCACACATTAGACACATACAGCTTTTTGTATATTAATCATACCTCAATAAAGTCGTTTAAATTCTTAAAAATGCAACTTCTCCCAACCAGCGTGCTTGAAGGAATGTAAGAGAGTTGCAAGACACACTAATCATGATAATTATATTAACAAAAATAACAATTTTAACTGTATGCTAGCCACTGCACTTAAGTGCTTGAGACGCATTATTTCTTTCAGCCTTCAAAACAACCCTCTAAGAGAGATATTATTGCTGACATTTTATAAAATAAGAAACTCTAAAATTCAGAGAGTCAAAGTGATTTGCCTGTGCACATGCATCTAAGAAGTAGTGAAACAAGGATTCGAACACAGTTTTTCCTAAGCCCCAAATCGTCCATGTTATTAATATATAGGCTATTATTGGTAATAATGGATATTATTCATTACTCCAGAACAGTGATTCCAGTGTATCTTTCAATAAGCATTTATTGAGTACCTATGACAAGTCTGACACTTTGAAAATTGCTGATGAAACGTGGTGAGCAAGACAGGCATGGGGCCATCCTTCCTTCCTTCCTTAGAGCTCAAAATGTAGAGACGCGTAGGAGATTTACTTAATCAACAACTGCTTGTGCTTTTAAGAAATAATTGCCAGTGTACAAAGTATTTCCAACGAGAAATGGAGAGTCGTATTGGGGCTTCAGCTGCACCTCCTACTAATTTGTACTGCTTGCAAAGCCAGGGCTCAGATGTATTTTCAACTTCCAAGAAGCCATGAAATCTCACACCCACCCTCACCACCACTGGGACCCCCTCAAGAGCTGTGCTGTCCCTGTGAGACGGGGAAGACATACAACACGCACACCCATTTCATCTGCCCGCACAGCTCGAGCAACAAAACACAGAGTACTCAGCTGTGTAAAAAGACAACCATGTCTTTTCGATAAAATGACTTCTTTTCCCTTGGGTAGATACCCAGTGGTGGGATTGCTGGATTGAATAGCAGACCTACTTTTAGTTCTCTGAGGAATCTCCACACTGTTTTCCATAGGGGTTGTACTAATTCACACTCCCACCTACAGTGTGTGAGTGTTCCTTTCTCTCTGTACCCATGCCAGCATCTACTGTTTTGGGACATTTTTAATAAAAGCCATTCTAACAGGAGGGAGGCGATACCTCATCGTGGTTTTAATTTCCATTTTCCTGACGATTAGTGACATTGAGCAATTTTTCATGTTTCTTGGCCCTTTGTCTATCTTCTTTTGAAAAGCTTCTGTTCCTGCCTTTTGCCCACTTTTTAATGGAGTGGTTTTTTGTTTTTTGTTTTTTTTCTTGCTGATCTGAGTTCTTTGTAGATGCTGGATATTAGCCCTTTATCAAATATGTACATTGTGAATATTCACCCGCACTCAAATGTTTACTGCAGCACAATTCACAACTGCAAAGCTCTGGAATCAAGCCAAGTGCCCATCAATTGGTGAGTGTATTAAAAAATGTAGTATACGTATACCATGGAATACTACTCAGCCATAAAACCGATGAATTAATGCCTTTTGCAGCAATTTGGAAGATGATAACAATTTATTCTTAGGCTCCTGTAACATGAGGCTGTTGCCCCCTTCTAACTATGCCATGGGGGTCGGGAAGTCAGCTCTGCCTGCACCTCCCAGCGAATGAACTGCACTGGGAACAGTGGGAAAGAAATTAACTTTACTGAGCCTCAGTATCCCCATCTGTGAAACAGGGGTTGCTGATGGCAGCTACCCTATATGGTTGTTGTAAGAAGTAAATGAAATCGAATATATGACTTTTTCAATGCGTCTGATGACTAGTAACCTCTCAGGACCAGTTAGCTCTGCAACTACCATCATCATCGTTATTAAAAGCACCGTTGCTGTTATCATTACGCCTTGTCACCGGTGGGCAAATGGGCACTCAGGATTGGGCAACAAGGTTGTGTAGAAGACATTGCGCAACAAGCCCTGCTGGTGCACACCCAGATGGAGAAGCATAAGAGAGGAGGATGCGATGGGAGTCGGTGGGCACAGGTCGGCGGAAACACCTCACAGGTGAGTGCCGGGAGTGTCACGCTGCAGCTGGAGGATCAGGACTGAATGGTCACCCACAGCGTCACACCCAGGACAGGCCCAGGGGTGCTCATCTCCCCCTAAGGAGTGCTGACTCCTGACACTCCCAGGAGGGCGGAAACTGACCCAGGTCCTGCAGGGAATCTGCGCTGTGTGGCCTGGGAGACGGTTGTGTGTGTGTGTGGTGGGTGGGCGGTGAACGGCACAGGGGCTCACCTGGGTCCCCAATGGACACTGTGCAGGTTGCTCCAGGCATAGTCATGCAAGGTGCTAGGATTCTCCCGGGCAAGGGAGGAGAAAGGGAGAGAGGGGAGTGACTGACACAGGAGGGCAGGGGAGGAAAGGAGAGAGGGAGAGGAGGAGTGAGAAGAAAGAAGGGGAGAGTGGGTGACACAGCACCCCACATGCCCTGGAGGCGTTTTCTATATGCCATTTACGGGCTCAGCTCCTGTCTGCGTCCCCTGCTGCCCCGGCCTCCACGAGCACAAAGACTGCACCTAGCTGCGGGCAGGGCAGAGTGAGTGCTCAGTACAGGGGAGAGGGAGGGAGGGACAGACAGACAGACAGAGGAAGGCAGGATCCTGGCGAGCCCCGTTACACGGAGAGAAAAGCCGCGGGTCCCTCTCCTCTGGCGTTTATCTAAGCAGCTGGCAGAACCAAGGCAGTTTTGCTTAAAAATCATTTCCCAGGGGATTAGCATCCCCTTTCACACTTAAAAGCCTTCCCCAAAGCCAAAGAATGAATTGATTTTCCTATAACTAATCACACTCCCGTTTAATAGCAGGAAGCCACTGCTTTATTTTCCATTTCTGTCTCTAAAAAATGCAGACTGGGCATCCTTGTCACCTCTCCCCCACCAAGAGCAGGAAGCCAGGAAGATGAAAGGGCCCCTCGACAGGACGCCCGCCCTCCCTCCACACCACTGCCCCCGCGGTGGCTGCCTCTGAAGAGGGTGAGGAGTGTGACCAAGAGCCCAGAAAGGGGCACTTCACTGCTCCCGGCCGTCACTCAGCCTCCCTGGCCGGAGCATCGGTCTGTTTGTTCAGGTAGATTGAAGAGCCTCGGCTTGAGCAGATTTCGCCAGGAGTGCAGGCCTGGAGGCTGCCGGGTCCCCGTGCAAACCACAGAGGCTGAGAGGAAGGCTCAGTCCACAAGGACCCCACCTTGCCTTCAAACCTGTGTTTGCTCAGCAGCCCAGGTGGCCAGCGCTGAGCGCAGAGAGCAGTGTGGTGTTTGCAAAGCGCCTGCCCACTTCTTCCCACGTGTTCCACCGGGGGGACAATGCTCGGGAACTCAAGTGCCACCCCACCCGGATGAAACGGCGACTTTCCACTGTCATCTGCACCATGCAAAGGACTGACAAGCTCAGTGCAAGGGCTGAGAACACCCAGCTCAAACCCCACCTGCCAAGTGTTCAACACGAGCAGCGGCCGAGTAAAAAGAGCGACTTGTACGCGAACCCCTCCCGTGTGTGTTCACTGGAAAAATGGATGTTGGTATTTGTAAAGTACAAAAAAATGGACAGAGATTTACAGAGAAGCTCAGGCCACAGGCTGCACCTCTAGGGGAAGGAAAGGAGATGAGAAAGGGAGGGGAAGGGAGGAGCCTCTCTGTGACTTTTAAAAATCTCATTCAAATATTAGGAAAGAGAAGTGACTGCTAATGTGGGGTGGTGGAAACACATTTTGTAAATATTAACGTTATATATGCTTTACTGTGCCTTTAAACTACATCTGATTCTTTTAAATGTACAAATTAAAAGAGGAGGAGGTAGACAAGGAAAAGCAAACTCTCTACTCTCAATGGTTTCCTGCCCTGCCCAAATCTCCATGTATTTTTTTTTTTCCTCCTTCCTTCTAGGTCCCAGTTTCTCAACATTTTGGGTGAGATAATCCTGTGTGTTGGAGGACGTTGAGCAGCGTCACTGGCTTCCACCCCCCAGAGGCCAACAGCGCCTCCCCGCCAGGTGTGACAACCAAAGTGTCACCGGACATGGCCAAATGTCCCCTGGGAGGCAAAGTCACCCTTGGTTGAGAACCCTGGGTCTAGATGCAGCCTATGTCACCCAGTTCCTCCTCTTCTGGCAGAGTGCACGGCACCTACACAGTGCTCTCATGCTTCCTGAGCACAGTTGCGTGCATTGTCTTACTCTGGTTTTGGAGTTGCGCTACCTGGGGAGGTGAGGTCGTTAGGCTCGTTGCCGAGATGTGCAAACTGAGGCTCAGAGAAGCCAGGAAACGTGCACCAGGCCCTGCAGCCGATGAGCGTCTTCAAGCTGTTACTGTTAAGCTGTGGATGGGGCTTTGCCACCTAAACAATCAGACAACGCGCTCTCTTCCCGAGGTCTCCTCTGCTGTTCTCTTCCCTTTCCCCACACAGGAGAAATGGGGGAGGAGGGGTGAAGGGTCCCGGGGACAGGGACCAACACTTGCCGAGCACCTACTGTGTGCCCTGAGCTTGCATCTCCACTGACTTCATGATAACCCTAGAAACTAGACAATAGTGTTCATATTTCACGAAAAAAATATGAAACAACATGCCACCGAAGAATCATATTCAGTGACGGCAATTGCAGCCACATTTAAGAGGAAAATGGGCCTTCTCATATTTCCAAAATCCAGTTTCCTCTGAGGCAGTAGAATATCCTGTGCTGGGCAGACATTAAATTCCAGCTGTGCCCCTTCTAAGCTGTGTGACCCTGGAAAATGCCCTCCCCTCCCTTTGCCCCACCGTCTGTATTTACAAACCCAGGGCTCCTGCACAGCGAAACGGTGCATGCACAGCCCTGACACAGCTGGGCTGCCTTGAGGCTCGGTTCTGTCCAGTGATGCATTGAAACACACGCAAGCGCTCTGAGTCCACTGGCATTTAAGAAGAATGGAGTGTGCTCTGGGCAGAAACCGCAGGGCCACACAGTGTGTGTCACCCAGGGACAGCGTCAGCACCCTCCCCAGACCCTCTGCAGCACCCCACACCGCAGCCCCCTCCCCACGCCGCCTTCCTACCGTCACCCTGGGCTTCCCTCCCCGCCTCCCCCATGCACGCTGCCCGCGTGTGACCCTCTGACATAGCAGGTCTCCTCCGGGTGTCGCACGCACACAGTGCAAGCCAACTATCTCCGCGGCTGGTGCGGTTCACCAAGAGCCTACCAGGTGGGGACCAGGGAGTTTAGAACAAAGCACCCAGGGAACGTGCCCCAGGGATGGCCACAAGGAAGGATGGGCCAATGTGTACAGATGGCTCCAGTTGACATGGGGCTTTTTTTTTAAAAATGGAGGTAAATTCCACATAATTTACAACACACATAAATTTCACATAAAATTTACCATTTTAAAGTGAACAATTCGATGTTTTTTAGTATATTCACAGCGGTGTGCAAGCATCAACCTCTATTTAATTCTAAAACATTTTTACCACCCTGAGAAGAAACCTTGAACCCATTAAGCAACCACTCCCTACACCCCCAAACCACCCCCAGTCCCTGGCAACCCCGAATTTGGGTCCTGTCCCTATGGATTTGCCGCTTCTGGACGTGTCCTGCAAACAGGATCATGCACGAGGTGGCCTTTTGTGCCTGGCTTCTGTCACCAGCTTCATGTTTCCAAGGCTCACCCGCGGTGTGGCACGGGACAGTATTTCCATTTTCCTAGGTGTACACCCCGAACAATGAACAACAGGCATTCAAATAAACACCCGCACACACATGTTCGCAGCGGCATTAGTCACAATCGCCCAAAGGCACAAACAATGCGAGTGCCCATCACCTGACGCAGGGATCAGTAAAATGTGTCATACTCGTACAGTGAGTATGATTCAGCCATACGTGGGCTTTTCCATACAGGATTTCAATTAGTCAGCCGGGCGTGGTGGCTCACGCCTGTAATCCTAGCACTCTGGGAGGCTGAGGTGGGCGGATCGTTTGAGCTCAGGAGTTCGAGCTGACGCCACGGCACTCACTCTAGCCTGGGCAACAGAGTGAGACTCTGTCTCAAAAAAAAAAAAAAATTAAAAAAAAAAAAAAAGATTTCAATTAGTCATCACAATCAGGCTGTAGAAGGCATAGTATTTTTATCCCCCCCGTTTTGGGGGGGGAAAATTGAAACTCGGATACATTGCCAGTCTCATCTCTCCCAGCATGACTTGCTTTAAAATCAGACACACGGCTTAGTCCCTGAAACGTATCTCAGGCTGACTGTAGGGCACATATCGGGGGGCGGGGGGACACGACTAGTTACAGAGTGTGAGGTGAACTTTACCTCCATGGTACATAGTCCAGTCTCAACCTGCATTGAGCCCAGGAGCCTTCCAAGTGGCCACACAAAATTCTCTCTCTCTGCCACGGACATTTCTTTTTCACAATGGCCAAAATCACTCATTCACATCCAGGATGGTGTCACTATGCCCTTCTCGGGGATCTTCGAATCCCCAATTCACTTTACTGCCCATAAATTGCATTCTCTTTCATATATAGCTTTAACCTACTTAATTAGAGCCATAATTTACTTTTTTTTAAGGGAAAAAGAAACACACTTTAACGCTACAATGGGCTAAAATTATACCTTGTGAAAAGACGCAATTGTTTCCTGACCATGAACTTTTGCTTTTATGAATTGCTAATTTGGTTAATGGGCTCATTCTGCTCTGAAATTTGCATCATGAAAATTACTAGCTTCGAAGAGTCCTCTGTGTACAACGCAGTTTGCACGTTTTGTTGTAAAGGTCACATTTGACATCGTAAAACAGCGGGCCCTTTTGAAAAGGTACAAATGTAAGAAATTAAGTGGGCCCATTGGTATAATGTCATTGTTACGGAGGGGAAAAAAGATTTTTAAGTTAATTTTTATTCCTATTGTTTATGCACGTGCAAGCTGAGCTCCGTCCCGCGTGAATTCCTTCCCGTGCCTGCCACATGACCGGCTTAACGTGTGATTCGGGGGCACTGGTGGCAGGAAAGTTTCTGCCACAAGCACTGGTGGCATGGAGCATCTCAAACCAGGAAAACAATCAATCAGACAAATCGCAGGCACCATCCTCTATCTGAGCAGACCCAGGGTAAAGCAGACGCTGCAACATCAAATCATAATTTAAATACTTTAGGGTGACTCTGTATCTACAAATACCTTGCTGTGACTCTGCCGCCTTAACAATAGTAAATCATAAAGCTTTCTCCTCCCAAGTCGGCGTGGGGTATACGTCTGGATTCTCCTAGGCTGAGTTTGTGGAGTCAGATTCTCGGCACGTCTACGCCTCTGGGCAGGGCAGCGCTGCTGATGGATTTAGGAGATCTTCCTGGATGCTACAGGGCACATGGAATCAAGTCCACATGCGGGAGGCATCGAGAAGGAAATGTTGTTACATGAGGTTTAGCCACCTCCCGAAAGCCCAGAGGAAATGAGCACAGGCCAGCAGTGCCCTGGCAAAAAGGCCAGCCAAGGACAGCCAAGAAGGTACATCATTTACGAAGAGGCAGTTTAAGGTCCGTGGCAGGGCTCCTCTGCTCATCTGCCATGTGACTTTAAGCAAGTGTCCTCACTCTCTTGATCCTGGGGTCATCTTGTTCTGTTTCCATGTCCATGGGGGGGATGAGAGTCCTAGCATCTGCCCACGGGGTCGTCGTGGAGGTTTTTAGAGGCAGCACAGGGCACCTGGCCACATCACGTGATCTGGAGGAGCAGGAACTCCTCAAATACTAAGGTGAAGGCATCACCTTTTGGCTTCCTGCCAGGACTTCAAGAAGTCGCACTCAGGGGACACTGCGGATGGGCCGCCACGGGCATCAGGGGAGACTTCGGTGAGTGACATTTAAATGGGCCTTGTCACACGAGCAGTGGGTTTTCAGGGCACTGCAGTAACCCCGACCCTGGCTTCCATCATGCTGTTCTTAGCCCTGGACCCGCCCTGGAAGACCGGTGCCTCCACGAGACACAAGAAGTGGCCTCTCGTAACCAGTCCTTAACCAAGTCCCGGGCAGAACACATGCAAAGAGAACACCATCAGAGGAAAACAGTCCTTTGTGACAAGGAAAAAGAGACCCCTCCCGGCGGCACATGGGGCCTCCCTCCCTCCCTCCTTCTGTAATTACCTCTAGTAAATTCCCCATTCATCTGCTTGCCGGCTTCTATTCAGTGAGGACACGAGGCTGCGCCGCCGGGCGGGGGGCGGCTGGGCACATTCAGGCTCGCACAATCTCCAATCACCGCACCTGACGGGGCGAGCACTTGCTTCTGTGAAATTTTCATTTCAATTCCAGCCTCAGATTGCACCATTTCACAGCGACGCTCCCAAACACGTGCACACAGAAGGCTTTTCATCCTCGGAGTTCCACACAAGTGTTACCTAATTAATGTTCAACAATGTTACCAAACCTCCCTCTTTTAAAACGTATCAACCTGGAAAGGTCTGGAATTAAGGATTTTGATCTCGAATGGATTGCTTTCATGTATTTCGGGTAATTCGCACAGCTGCTTATAGGCAGATATTCATCGCCTGTGAACGGCCCCAAGTTTGAGCAGCTACACAAACAAACCTTCCCTTATCTCCCCCGCAGCCTCCCTCTGCCTGCTCGGGGAGCGAAGGGATCAAAACTGCTCCATCAGGGACCAATTTCACGAGCACTTCGAGTCCAGAGGGAATCGTCCTTGAGCCAGGCAGAATAGACTCTCAGCCCGGGACCTGCCAGTGGCTGTCCCCGAGTCCAACCCAGGGGACAAAGTGCGGTCCAGGCACCAGTAGCCTCCAGGAGTTCATTAGAGATGCAGGATCGTGAGCCTCGCCTTAGACCTATGGACCCAAAATTTGCATTTTAGCCAAATCCCGGGGCAGTACAAGCGTGCACAGAAGTCTGATACGTGCTGGTCTTGACAGACCTCTAGAACGGACTCTCCACACCTCGGGCACTGCACCCTCCTGTCATCTGTTTCACTGGTCTCCGTGCTGTTCCCCAGACACAGCAAGCCCGCCCAGCCTGCTGACGTCTGCCCTGGCGGAGCACCCTGCCCAAGATCCTTCCTCCAGCTGCAGCAGAGCCAGGCCTGCTGCGTGGCACACCCCCAGGGGGCGCCATTCATGTGGCAGTTGATAGAAATGGCACCTTCTGTGGCCCCACTCCAGGAGCTGAGTGGCAGAGCTGCCCTGAGCCAGGACCTGCGTAAGGGCCACCTCTTGGAAGAGACCTTCCTGCTCACCTTGCTGTGGCCTTCTTCATAGCACTTGCCACTACCTGGCAGGGCATCATGAATCTATTTGTTTATGTGGTTTATCGCCTCGTTTTCCTTGCTGGAATTCACTCCCTATGAGATCAGGAACATCTTCCCTCCACCCCACTGTACTCTCAGCACCTAGAACAGAGCCTGTCTGACAGCCGGCACACAGTTTGCGTAGGTATGCGCGTGCCTGAGTGTGCACACATACGTGCCAGTGTGCAGGTGACGTACGTGTGTGTGTGTGTGTGTGTGTGCAAGGTTACTCTCTCCTCTGATCTACAATGACTTGGAGCCAATGGTGAAATTGAACTTTTCTGCAAAACACCTCTTCATGCCTGCAGATTCCTGGGCACTTCAGGAAAGAGAAGCCCTCCAGAGAGTGACGTTGTCCAGCTGAGTGCTGAGGAATGGGCCCAAGTCCCACTCCAGGGCCACTTCTGCTCCTCGGTGGCTACAACAGCCTCCTTTGCTTTCCTCCTGCTTCACTGAACTGCATGCACAGCGGAGATGAGCCTTATCAGATGCAGCACCCAGCCCCTCGGGCAGAAACAGGCGACTGCCCGGCGAACTCCGTGCGTGGGAAAGCGAGGCTCTGTGCAGAGAAAAGTGCGAGAGATGCTTGGCCTGTCTGGTGAGCATAACATTGCGCACTTTAGCAGAAAATAGCTCAAAACCAATCAAACACTGCAGGGCTTCAAAGGCACAAGGTGAATAAACTGACAATCATAACAGGGGGAACAGAGTGACACCAACACAGGACTGGAAGCCACGCCCACCCTCTGCCGAACACTCCAGTAAATGCAGCCGTCTTGGTCCACCCCAGGCCTGGGCAGGCCCCTGCCTCAGCTACCCACAGCCTGCTGGGTCACGGACACGCATGAAGTAGGGCTGCTAGACAGACGGCAGCATTAGAGTGACGAGGAATAAAAACTGAGCCTGACGCCCAACGTCAGGGAGGCCATAGGGAGTGGTAGAGACTGCAGCAAACAGAGCTTATGCCCCTTCTAAAGGGGAAGCCACTGCTACTTTCCCCCAGGGAGCAGCAGCTGCCATAGCTAAGGGCGTGGGAGAGGTCGCTGGACCACAGAGGGAGTAAAACCCAGCTGCCCTCCTCCCTCGCCACACTACCAGCAACAGAAGGTCTTCAGCACGGGAACGAGAGTTCTGTCTTCCTGCTGCCTGGACGTGTACATCTCTCCCCTCCCAGGGGGTCCTTCCCCATCAGCTTCCTGGGAGACCTACTGGACTGACCAGAAATGGACTGTGGCCAAGTGGTGTCAGTGCCTTGCACAGCACAAGGCACAAGGGGTCACTCCCTGAATAGTTCATAAACGAATGAAAAATGATAAAATCTCTATCAAGGACACAGTAAGCACTCAATACTCTAGGTGCATTACATTAAACACACCAGAAGCATTAATTAGCCCGTAATGACCCGATGGGTAGGTATTATTCCTTTATCATCTGAGGTTCAGAGACTTAATTCACTTGCTAAGTGCGGCCTGTAGGAAGCAGCTGAGTGGAAATGAACCCCCCAAAAAGCTGGCTCTAGAGACCACTCCCCTAGCTACTAAGGCATCACTTATTTAAGTTGGGGTGGGAGGCAGGGGTTGCTCTAGAAACAGGCCACCTTTCCCCACCTTGCGTGATGACCCACAGCCTAGCTGCCGGGGCTGCGTGAGAGCTTCACGTTGATCTGCTTGTTTCTCAGTGGCATGTCGGCCGCTGCCCTGCATGATAGCTTATTTAAAATATCGGGCAGAAATAAGATTCACTGTGAAATTAGTTGTAGACAAGCTCAGAAACTGCTAATGATGCAGAGATAATAAGGGGATTTGCAGAAAACACTGATATTGCATTATGATTAGTGAGCAGAGCTTCACCCCTTGAAGCCTGAAGGGCCCGAGCGCCCACCAGAAGAACAAATGCATATGCATGAGCCGCGCACGCCGGCAAATCCCGGTTCCCAAGGCCAGCAAGCTCGGGCCTCCTGGTCAGAAGCTCAGAGCTCAGCTCTGATTTGCAAAAATGATTAATTTGTGGGTTTTGAGAATGAGAAATGTTTACTTCCTGGGTCTGGGAGAAACCAAAGGCCAGTCCTAAATCAAATTCCCATTTGAAAATAAAAACAAGCAAGAACAGCTCTGGAAGGCAACCC
The DNA here is from genome assembly GCF_041146395.1 of Eulemur rufifrons. Classification (NCBI taxonomy): domain Eukaryota; kingdom Metazoa; phylum Chordata; class Mammalia; order Primates; family Lemuridae; genus Eulemur; species Eulemur rufifrons. The sequence goes on from NC_090996.1 coordinate 32,522,916, forward strand.
TGCAGTCTCACCTGGTCCACTGCCCAGGGCTCCTTAGACAGCTCTTCCAGGGGATGATCTCAAATCTACCAAGAACTCTGCTAGTTCCACATTCATGCTTGAGTGCAGGAGTTGGTTGTCAGCTGGTACATGCCAGAGTGGCCTCACCAGTTGGTAAATCACTGAGATCTTGACATATCAGTCAGTAAATAATGGCCATCGTGACCTTGCCAATGACCCTGGGCTCATCCAGCCCATTGCTCCAGGGTCATTAAACTAAAGGGTTATTATCTGGCACCACAAAGGGTTCTTCAGATCCTGTTCCAGCACTTCGGCCAACAATCACTCTGCTCCACCAGTGTCCACACCTTACTGGCTATTAAATAGTTCTCCTATCACCCTTCCATCCCCAGACCTGGGCACGTCCAGTTGAAACACCCATAACATGAGCAATAGGGGGTCTACGTGCTGGAAACCAAATAGGGCAAGAAGAGGGTGTATAGAAGCCTAACGCTACAAATCGACAAGATCCGAGTCCTACTCCAGCAGGACCTATCCCTCAGTGTGTACAAATGTACCCAAAATGGCAGTCTCCTTGTGCATGGGGATGTGTAAGTTGGCCAAGTTACAGTCTCTGCACTTTCGGCAAAAAAAAAAGGGGGGGATATGTAAATTGTGTGCATGTCAATGACTAAGTCACCTGCTTAATGAGATGCCAGAAAGTTTGAGGCTAAGACACTTATTTACATGAAAAACAAATCTGTATGGGACACATATTTCTCTCCTTCACATCTCAACACGTTTGTCACTCAAAGCCACAGGCTCTACTCAACGAAGTCCCTCCAGTCCCTGGTCCTATTTTCATTCTCTTTAGCTTTGAGCTTCACTCCATGAGGAGCGGAGGCCACCAGGTGTTCACAACATATGCCGTGACTCTGCTGCCTAGAGAACCCCTTGCAGAGAAAGGGGTGGGCTGGGAGGCTCCAATTCCCACCATGCCAAAAGTATTTTGTATGATACTTGTGCAGAATGTAAATTATTTATTCAATTTATCTGGTGAGGCTGATACAACTGAATAGCTTGAGATTTTGTCAGATGGCTGACCACCAATGCAAACAGTATTTTGCTTTTAAGTGTAGTGAAACCGTACACAAAAGTCAAAAGTGAAAATACTAAATAAAGCAAGATGAGGAGGAATTGTGGTTCAGTGACAGACTGTGATAGTTGCAGTTTGGGACCGCCTAATATATTTTCCCTCCATTTCCCTTACTCTGAAACTTCCAGGCCACATGACCCAGTCCTGGCCAATCATGGTAATTCTCTTCCCTTGGACACAGTAATTGGAGGAGGGGTAGGCACATGATCCAAGGAGAGCCAATCAGAATCTGCCCTGGAATTGATATATAAACACTATGAGTAAAAGATTCTCTTTCCTATGATGCTGCCAAATATGAAGTTATAAAGCCAAGGAGCTGGTGGGTATTTTCCCCAATATCTGTGCCATCTGGCCAGAGTCTGCCTGCAGAGTGAAGTCAATCAGAAATGAAACAGAAATAGAGTATGCTCGTGCCCCGACTCCTCACCCCAACTCCCTGGTTCCTGCAACCCTTCTTTGACTTTCCAAGTGGCCTACGATCCTTCCCAACTATCTTGGCCAATAAATTTCCCTTGGTTTAAAGGATCTGAAGTAGTTTCTGCCACTGAAAACATCCTGCACTGGCTCATTTCCAAAAAGGATAGATATATATCCTTAATCACACTTAGATATTTGAAAAAACAAATTAAGCATTTTGAACAAGTTCTTTAATTTTGTTTTCCCCCTTTGCAATGTAAAATTATTAATTAGCCTAAGTCTAATAAGAATCCAATTAAAGCTAAATAATCCCTATTGCTGTCTCAATTATATTTGAGACCCCTGCTTCTTATCACTTGTATTAGCACTTTAATTTGCCCATTTTTCACTCTTTATAAAATATTAAGGGAGAACACAAAATAGAATAGCCAAATAATTGCACTACCCATTGCTATAGGGACAAGATAGTGGGCTTTGCCAAAATTGAACCAATAGCTGGCAGGTAATGCCAGCATGTAACACCCAAAATGTTAATTTGTCAACTGATGTATGTAAGTTTGAATTTGCAGCACGAAGAGAAGCTAGCAGTGCCTATAAAATGTAAAGTTGGATCTCAAAAGGGCGCAACAATTGATGTCACTTATTTAAGTTCCTGCCGCCTAGGTGGCAGTAGAGCCAACACTCACCATTGCACTCATGGCGGGGATTGCTAATGGTAGGAACAGGCCATCAAAGGACATGCATCTATCTATGCTTAGGGATGGGAAAAGAAATGACAAGTGTGTGGTCCCAGGGGGAAGAGTGGTACTTTCAAGGCTTTCTAACTTACACCAATACAAAGGAGCTCTTAGGGTGGCGAGCCCTGGAATCAGATGACCTGGGTTGCACTCCCAGCCCTGTGTTTTCACAGCTATGTTTGAGAAAGCTATTGAACTCCCGTGTGCTTCCGTTCTCCCACCTTTTGAAGGAGGATGATAAGGGGACCTACCCTATAGGGTTGAAGTAAGACTAATTTGCGATCATTTCTGTAAAGTGGTAGTTAGCACAGCGTGTGCCGGATAGTAAGTGCTCACTAAATCACAGCTATGGTGCTTACTGTCTTCACCCTCCCAATGTCCCCTTGCAGGCTCCGAGAGCAGAAGACAAAATAAACACAGGCGGGACCAGTTGGTTCGTGGGCAGAGACTGGAGGGAAGTGTTATTTCTGGATGAATCACCACTGATGTTACGTGTGACATCAAAATTCAACTATTCCTAAAGACATCAAAGGCCTTGCCTTGCTGAAAAATAAAATAACAAAAACGGTGGTTATCATTTACTGACTCGTTATAATGCTAGACACTTTTCATCTACTTAAGTTGATTCTCACCACAAAAAAAAAAAACCCAACAGGATAGCTGTTATTATCTCCATCTTTACAGGGCGTAAAAGAACACTGACCAGGAAATATTAGCTCAGAAAGGTAAAATTATTTGCCCAAGGGACAGTGGATTCCCTAAACCCAATCCATCTGTACACCATGGCGAGTTGAGCTGTCTCATGGCATCTTCCTTAATATAAAATAATAATAATAATATATTGACTGTGTACATGTGACAGGTGCCACGCTAAGTGGCTTACCTGCACCCCATGGCCTTTGTGAAGAGGCCTCTGGACACACACAGCAAGGCCCTCCCTCCGGCATCTCCATTCCCTCCCCGGCTCTGGAACTGAAGTAGTGTTGGAAAAGAAATCTCAGGCATGCAGGCCCCCTTGGAGATCTCTGGACAGAAGCTTACAGAGACCAAACACGGGGAGGCTTAGCCTCTCTTTGCTATGTCGGGGTGTCATTTCACCTGCCCACCACCCTATCACAGACCTGGGCTTTATGGGCCATCCCAGTGTCCAGCCAAGGAAATGGTCCTACACTGGGCCTTCAGCCAAACTCTGGCCCTGCCAGAGAAAAGCTCACGTGGGCAATGCCCAGTGCCCTTTCACCAGACTCTGCACATTCCATTCCAGAAATATTCAGGAAATACCTACTATGTGCTAAAGCCCAAATGCTAGGTACAAGGAATGAAAGAGAAAAAAGGGCAGAGGGGAGATGAACAGTCAGCTCCTGCTCTAGGAGGTAGTAAACACACAAGCAGAAGGGCATGATGGCGTGTGACAAATTATGTGTAACAGAAGTTAAGATGCAATGGGTACACGGAAGAGAGACTTTTCGATGTGTGTAAATCGGGGAGCTCAAGGGCCCAGCCAGACACACCAGCCACGTCAGCAGCCTCACCACCTTCGTCAGAGCAAACGCTGACATGCTCCACGCCCAGTTGCATTTTCTTGGCTCTTTTCCTCACATTGTTCTAAACACAGATGTGGCACCTCCGAGCGTCTGCAATCGCAGTTTTGGAAACTGGTTCAGCCATTTGTCGCGGACAACCTCTAGATGCAAGTGTGACCTTTCCAAGGGAAATGACTTCACCACCCCACGTCCCCCTCTTAAATGTCAAACGTTGCCATTCTGCAGCTATTTTGCAATAGATGGAGAAAATAACATCAGAAGCTAACAACCGTATTTGGTCATTAAACATCAGAAAACCAAAAAATTTAAAGTTCAAGTCGCTCCTCTCTGAAATGACCTCCTCGTCCACACGTTCTGTCTCCACTAGTTGCCTTTCCTCCAACAATTAAACCTACAAAGCGAGAGTTAGGGGCCGCCGGATCCTGCCTCGGTTTGAGTGACAATCCCATGTCCTTCATCAGAACAGAAAAAGCAGTGAGAAGTGGGTTTGTCTCTGGGAAACCTGGTTGACAAGTGCACAGACACCAGCCGCTGCAGAATGAAGTCCTTTCCGTGAAGAGTGTCATGCAAGCTGCCTACCACTGCCCTGAAGGTCCCGAGACGCTCTGCAAACAGAGCCTGAAGAACCTTTGTAAACACTGTGGTTATTAATCAGATCAATGGTTCCTCCTTGCTCTCTACTCCTGCAGAAGGCAGCACACCCGTGAGAGGTAGATGGGAAAAAAGGGAGGGTCTTGAAATGTACCTGCACTGACCTCCTGCAAGGAGCACCCCACCCCTACCCCCAGACACAGACAGAGAGAGATTTTGTCCCCAGCCAAATAGGAAGTGTGGCCAGGCACTGAGCACTGCTGTGAGTGAAGTGTCTGATGAGCCTCAGCTCCCTGTAACACCGCGAGATGGACACTTTCATACCCGCTAAGATTTAGACAGTGAGGCTCGAAGTGAGGCCACGGCTCGGCCCCAGCTCTGATGGACTCCAGAAACCTGCCCTCTTTGCCACTGGGCTTCGGTACTTCCAGCGGAACACAACGGACTGAGCCCTGAGCCCGGGTCCTTCAAGGAAAACAGAGAGTTGGGCAAATACATCTTTAAGCCTGAAGGAAGGGAGGTCAGGACAGAAAAACATAAGGCTCAGGGCAGTCACTGTCATACCAAGACCCCAGGCAGGCGCATGGCCAAGATGTCTTACGTGGCCAAGGCGGCCACTGAGGCACTGTCCCTAAGCCGGGCCGGCTTCTCAGAATCTGCTCTGACATTGGACCCCATTCTGACGGTACTGAGTTTTCCAGTGTTTAAATCGCCCATGAAGCCCTCTTTGGGCAGTGGCTTTGAGCCTGTGGGGACTGTCAGGGTCCTCTGAGAATGTGTAGCCAAAGTCCTAAAGAAACAAAAGAGGTGTGGCATGCCACTGGCTGTCAGCTGGTCACCACGGCACGGCTATGCAGGTTTACAGCTGGGTCAGTTCTGTCTGTTGCTGTATCTATTCTTACCAACTGGCGCTCAAGCCCTAAAGGTCTAAATATTGAACATCACCTTAGAAGACTGGGGACATGGGGGGGGCTGGTTATTCTAGGGTCACTTTTGGACTGAATTCACGTCCTGGCAGTTGAATCCAGGTCCTCTAACCTTGCACTCTGATTAAGATGTGAGTGGAGGATGAAGAGTAAAATAGCTTCTTCTTTTTGGAGCATCACAGTTTTTCTTTTCTCTTTTCTGCTCACTGCTGCCCTGGTGCAATGGTTCGCTTTGTGATGGGTGCCTGGGGCCTGGACAGCATCATCAGAAAGACATTTAATTGCACTCACAGTTCACTCTGGCATTTGGTATCAGCCATAACTTGCTACCACGCTAAGTTACAAGGTTCCTTGGTACATGATCTGACTCAGCTCAGGACTAACCGGTCAGTTGCTACAGCCCTCACTGTAGCGCATGGAAAAGGGCCCTGTAAGCTCTCACTTTAGCCATGAAGGTGCTCATATTTGACACTTCTTGGAGATTTAGAATCCTCTCATCAGAACTTGGCAGGTGAGAAACCAGAGACTGCTCTGTCAACCTTGGCTCGATACCAAGAGCTGTAATAGCAACATTTCTTCCCATCATTTATCCCACCTGTCAGCTGTAGGTTCTTGGGACATCTCCACCCTCTGGGGATGAAGACAGACCAGTAACACCAGGAGATTTCAAGACCTTGGATTTGGGGTCTTTCCTATGGTACAAATACTACTTAGCTGACCTAAAAGTTTCTTTCTTCAGCCCAGATCCTAGAAACCTAAACTGCATCAATGGTTCCTTTTCCCCGCAACTCAGAACTCCCTTTGGTTGGGTTCTCAACAGGGAATGTGCCTAGGATACAGAGGGGTCAGTAAAGAGCAGAAAATAAAAAAAGAAAGAAAAGGAATTTAGTCTGTGAGAATTTGCATCACAGATAATATCACTTGCAAGGTAAAGAGAGACAACTCTTGGGTTCCTTCAACCCCCAAGTTCTTAACTCAAACACTGGGCTGCACTAAGTTTCTCTATAGAGCGTCTGATATGAAGGCAGCTACCCAACGCCAGAGACTGAACTGTTGTAAGCGATTAAACTCTAACTGTACAACATTCTTTCTAATTGGGGTGAGGTGGCAGAGGTGGAAATACCATCACCCTTAGACTAACTGACTTAATACTCAAAATATAAGGAATTCCTCTCTCTGATGATGGAAGAGCCCTAATAACACCTAAGGCTATAAGAATGCCTCTAAGTACTGCTTTGGCCACTTCTCACAAGTTTTAACTATGTACAGTTGTTCCTTTATATCCATGAGAGATTGGCTCCAGGACCCCTCCTTCCCGACAGATGCCAAAATCCATAAATGCTCAAGTCCCTTATATAAAATAGTATAGTATTTGCACATAAGCTATGTATATCCTCCCATGTACTTCTAATCATTTCTAGATTACTTATAATACACTTACATTAAATATAATGTAAGTGCTATGTAAATAGTTTTATACTATATTAGGGTTTTATTTGTATTATTTTTTTACTGTTGTATTGTTATTTTAAATTTTTTCCAAATATTTCTGATCTCCAGTTGGTTGACTCTGAGGATTCGGAAGGCTGACTATACCTCTTCTGGTGGATATTAACCCCCTTCTTCATATTCTTGCTCTTCATGAAGCTGTTGCTTCACTTCTGAAGGTTTGGGGGTTTGTATAATTTTTAGATCTCATTTCTGGACTCATTGCTTTGTACTCAAAGTTATACTATTTTCTGCCTTTATAATTAGTTATTTTCCCCCTTTGGGACACACACCCCATGATCACTACAGCTGAAAGGCAAATCCCTATATGTGGGGTACACAATTTGGTTTATATTTTGCAATTCTACCTGACTGTGTTATCCATTACCTCTCTGTTCTATTTATTTATTTAGTAAGTCTGACACACCAATTATATGAGAAAATTCTGAAGAGAAAATGGTAATTTGGTGCCACTACATGGGATATGATAGAATCATTTTCAGCTCAAATTATTTAAAATTATAGAGCCATGAAGCTGAGCTTTTAAAAAAAAAAAAAAACAACACCAAATTATTTCTAATAGTGGAATTTTTCAGCATCTTAATTTGAGTAAAAAGAAAGGGTTTAAATAGATTTGAGGGCTTAAATACTTCTGAGAAAAGCAGTGACTGCAAAGCCGGGATGTCTAATTCACATAAAAGTAATTAACAAAAAGTAAGTTAGATCATTATTTCCTCCAAGATCATAATTTAAAAGGAAGCTGATTTATCTGAACTGATTGGGGCTTTCAATCCCAACAGAAATGCAGACGCTTTGGTTGTTAAGGGGAGAACAGAAATGAGACCCAATTAAGCAAAATTCTTTCTTATGGAAAAAAAAAAAAAGAACTGCTTTAGATAAAACGACTGTTCAAATGTGCTCAGAAGGGCGCTGAGTTGAGCTCTTTTTTAACCTCCGGCTGAAGCCACAGTCCAACTCACAGGCGAGACTCAGCACGGGAAATAAGGGGACGAGTTTCCACCGGAGCATCCGAGCAGAACCCGTCGTCTAGAACTGGAGTTTCGTTAACATCTGACACCTGGTTCCCGCGGGGGGAGCCGGGTATGAAAAGAGACACGACCCTGGAGAGGAGGAAGCAGGATTCCTCGAACTTCTTGGTCATGGTCGGTTACGGACTGAACCGTGCCCCCCAGAATTCGTATGCTGGAACCCGAACCCCCAGTACTGGACAACGTGACTGCTTTTGAAGACAGGGTCTTTCAAGAGGTAATTAAGTTAAGGTGACCTCACTGGGGTGAGTCCTGATCCCATGTGACTGGCGTCCTTATCAGAGGAGACAGGACACAGACACGATGCAGGAAGACCACGAGAAGACGCAGGGGGAAGACGGCACCTACGGCCAAGAAGGCGGGTTCTGATGAACCAGTCCTGCCGGCGCCTGGGTCTCAGCCTCCGGTACCCAGGACCGTGTGTCACCTTCCTCCAGAGGCCAAATGGGAGGACATGAGATGTTAAAAAGTCACTCCAAACTAGTCCTCACGCCTTGCTAGTTAGGAAGGACGGCGCACAGGTCAGGCACGCCAGTGAGCTCAAATCCCGAGCAGAACACTGAGGAGCTGTGTGACCGATGGCCAGTTTCTTAATGTCTCTGTGCCCGAGTCACCTCACCTGAGAACAGCAGGAACATCAAAGGAGAGCAGTGCCTGACACCTGGGGACCACCTGGTGACATCACTGCTTCGTTCATTCACTGGATGTTTTGTGAGCCCCCTCCCCACCCAAGCACTGCTCCAGACCCTGGGGATACAAACAGGAGACCCTGCCTTGCCCGGTGGGGCTTATCTCCTGGTGGGGCTTCGTCAGTAAGTGACAGCCAGGGCCCTTGGTAAGCAAGAGAAGGATGGCTTAAATGCAAAACTCTACTACCCGGCCCCTCTCATCGCGCTCTGTGCAGCATCCCTGAATCCCATTTAGACATAATCCAAAATGCACATGGATTATACTATACGGCTAATATCTCCCAGGCCAGGCTCTCTGGCACCACAGTCACCTCCAATCACGCTGCCCCAAATCTAGGCAGGGTCCCTGCAGACGGTGCATTTTGCTGTTTGGCATAAGATAAACCTACTGGTCGGCCTCCAAGTCGCCAAACGGCCCCTCTCCTCTGCCACGGCCATTCCACAGGCAACGCCCTCCGCCCCGCCAGCCCACAGTAAGAGCTCTGCGGTGCCACCTGGCACTCAGCATATGAGCTTCCCGAAGCGTCCCTGAGGCAAGCCCCGGGCCCTGTCACCTTGAGTCGCTGGCTACGCCCCAGCCAGCCTGATGTGTGTGCATGGCGGCAGCGGAGGGCCCATCAGACAGCGGCTGGCCGTCCGACTCCGTTGCCCAGACAGGCGATCACAGCCACCGTCCTCGTGCCCCCCGGGCAGGGGAGAAGCAGGCTGAGCCTGTGCTAAAGAGACTCTGGGAACTCAGAAGGTCTTAGGAGCTCTCCCCGGCCTGGACACAGACTTTAACAGTCTCTGGGTGGCAAGAGATTCACCAGAAGTCCCCGGGCCCCGGGGCTTCCCAATGACAGACAGGGACAGTGATGCAAGGGAGCTTTTAATACCAGAGCACGCACACATATGCAGCGCTGAGCGTGACAAGGTCTCTGAAGACAATACAGCAGACAATATCCTGCTAGACCGATACATACCCACTCCCCTTTGGCAACCACCGAATTTTCACAAGATAGAATAACACCCCTGCTTCTTGGGGAGTGGGGACTCGCCTCAGGAAGGAGACACTAAAAGCTGACGAACCGCATAAACCCCTGCAACTGCACGTGGGCCACGAAGCACAGCGGGATTACCTGTTAGAGACGCAGACCCCACGTCCCACCCCAGACCCCCAAAATCAGCACTGGCATCTCAGCCGGTGGAGCTCTGCACACTTTGAAATTAGAGAAGAACGGATCAAACAACCCAGAGACTCCAAATCCTTGTTTTTAGAGACTCCTCGGCACCTTCTAAAATTAAAAGTGACCTAAAAGTCGTCTTCTGAGTGTCTTTCGCAAATCCCTAAAGCTCTTCGAGCCCTGGTTTGCCCATCTGGGAAATGGGGGAAATGAGAAATGTCTGCCCTGCTGTTTTCACAGAGTTCTTTAAGGATCAAATAAAACTGTGTAGGGAAGCCCGGGCCTGGGGTTTCTCTGGGGGATGAAGAAAATGTTCCAAAGCTGACTGTGGTGTGAGCACACTGAGGACCGCGAATGGTGTACTCTGAACCGGTGAATTCTGTTTCTGTGAATTATATCTCAATAAAGCTGATTTTTAAAGCCTTTATAAACTGTGAAGGATTACGGTCACCCTAGGATTTCAAGTCTACTCTCACCTAGAGTTAGAGAGGGAGGGAGAAGGGGGAAGGAAGGGGAAGGTGAGGGACACTACAAATGGCTGGAGGGAGGGGGTACTGCTTATTGGTGGTGGTGGTGGGGACAAAAGGTGGCTCAGGTGAGGACAATTTATCAGAGGCCTTAAGAAAGCAGCTGGGAATGTGTGGTCCTCCATGGCTGTGGCCACCTGTACCTGCGTCACCTGGGGAGCATGTGCAGACCCAGACAGGTGTTCACAGACCTTGTCCCACTTAGCACTGGCTGTGCATTTGGTGGTGACCATGAAGTTTCTCCCACTAGAATGGAAACCCTCTGAGGGCAGGGACTTGCTCTCTTTTGGTCCCTGCAGTACTCTCAGCAGCTAGAATAGGCCCTGGCATAGAGTAAATGCTCAGTATGTCACTGCTGAATTAGTGGCTGAATAAATTCCTGGGCCCCATCCCAGGACTGCCAGGGGAAGGGCCTGGGAAGATGCATTTTAAGGAAGGGTTAGGTGAGCCATTCGTACGTGCCCTCAAGTTTGAGGACCCTGCTGTAAAAAGTCAAGTAGACTCCAGTCTTCTGAGCAGAGGGAAACAGTCCCATCGCCTTCTGTCCTCAGACCAACGTCATAACGCCCCAATATGACTGTTCACTTCGCCGGAGGCTTCCTTTAGCCTAAGCCAGAGATTGGTCACTACGGCTGTAAATGGCAGGTAGTAGAACTGTCCCTTGGCAACCATGGGGGATGGGTTCTAAGATCCCTGTTCAGATACAAAATCCACAGATGCTCAAGTCTCACACATAAAATAGCACAGTATTTGTACATAACCTACACACACCCTCACATGTACTTTAAACCATCCGTAGATGACTTCTGATACCTAATACAATGTCAATGCCATGTAAATAGCTGTTATACTCTATGGTTTGGGAAATAAAAGCAAGAAAACAAAGTCTGCACATGTTTGGCATGGAGGCAACCATCACAGACCTAACGACATTTTCCATCCGAGGTTGGTTAAATCCACGGATGTGGAACCCACAGATACAGAGAGCGGAAAATAAGTACCTTTTGGCTTTGCAGGCCATACAGTCTCTGTTGCAACTATTCCACTCTGACACTGTAGCAGGAGAGCCACGACATGCAAATGAATAGGTGTGGCAATGGGTGTGGCCACGTTCCAATAAAACTTTATTTATAAAAATAGGCAGCAGGCCAGATCTGTCCCAACTGTTGGTCTAAGCACATTAAAGAAAACAAATGAAAAACTAGAGAAAGGACAAAATTCAAGTTCCAGAAACTCCGCAGGTATGGATGAAGATCTCCGATGATCCAACCCTGTAACCCAACTGATTCATTTTCTCATCCGGTGGTTATTTATTGAGCACTTACTTTGCCAGGTGCTGAGTACAGAGCAGTACACAGGACTCCTGGCCCCCACAGAGCTTATATTCCAGTGGGAAAAATATGCAGAATTCATTATATGGAGTAGGGATCCTAACATCTCAGACTCGCGGCTTCAGCACCATAGCTGGTGTCAAAACACCGTTTTAAACAACTAGAGATTGGCGGGTGCACTACAGACTGTGGACAACTGGTGCCAAATGGAACCGGTGCGCCAGGAACGGTTGCTGAGAACTCCGGGGGAAACCTGATTCGTGGACGGCTTTCGCTGAGGACCATGCTTTCCAGGAAGAAGAGGACAGTGTGGTAAATCGGGATACATGTGCTTCCGGCCAAGCTGCAGATGACCCAGATAATTCTATTTCCCCACGGCCATGTTTATACTTTCCACAGGTGCCCAAGGTCTTGATTGTTACAAGAACCTCATCCTTCCCGGGAGACGCTGGACAGTGGTTTCCAGCAGGTGCTGCGAGTGTCGAAAGATGTTTCCAGAGTACAGACATCACCACTGCCCTGAGCGCTGAAACGAGAGCCGCTGGGTGCAGAAATACGCACCTGGACACATGCACGTTTGCACAGAGTCCTAGCGCAGCAGCTGGACGATGGCTTCGCTCTGATTTTAGAGTTAAGGACCAATCCTGTTCTCAGGAGGGAGGTAGGAGAAAGTCCTTCACCTGGAGAGAATCTTCCTCTTCCCAAATCACCGTGTGACACACTGAGATGACATGTCCTGAGTGCTGGTCTTCGCACACAGCATTTCAGGTGGGGGACATCAGCGTTGGGCCCAGCTGAAGTCTATGTTCCACCTTCTACGTGATCCCTCTGTGCCTCAGTTTCCACACTAATTCAACACGGTTGGCAGAGATATCCAGTCCCAGGGTGTTGTCAAGAACACAGGGATAAAGTACATGCAGAGCACATGTTAAGGGCTGAACTGTGCTCCTCCAAAATCCCTGTGTTAAAGTCCTGCCCCTCCCACCTCCGCGCCTCACAGTGTGACTGTATTGGGTGTGGGGTCTTCAAAGAGGTTAATTAAGTTAAAATGAGGTCACTGGGATGGGCCCTAATCCAATGTGACTGGTGTCCTTTTAAAAAGAGATCAGGATACAGACACAAAGAGACCATGTGAAGACATGGTAAGAATGTGGCCGTCTGCCAGCCGAGGAGAGAGGCCTCAGAAAAACCACCCCATTGACAGACACATCGATCTCAGACTCCTGCCCCCAGAACTGAGAGGGAATACATTTCTGTTGCTCAGGTCACCCGGGCTGGGTGCTTGGTGACAGCAGCCCTGGCACATGAGCACAGTGCTTGGAAGAGAAGGTGCTGGTATGGCCCTTCTGCAGAGAGGCAGCCCGGCGAGGCGGGTGTAGGGAGCAGGTCCGGCCGTCAGACAGACCTCAGTTCAGACAGGGCAGGTTGGCTGGGTCCCTCTGGGGCTCAGTTTTCTCATCCACAGGTGGGGTTGATGCTCAGGGTCATGGGACAATGTGAGTACCACACAAAACAGAATGCAAAGCACCCAGCACCAGCCCTGGGCTACAGTAACTGCCCGGAAAATGGAAGCTGATCTTCAGGGTCACGATGGACAACACAAGCCACGGTCAGCCTGGCTGGATGAAATCTGACTTTTTCTCCCCAAGTCCACGATGCCCCAGTAAGTGAAGCTTCAGCATCATTTTCCAGCTTGACCCCTTGCTCGCCTTTGGCTGCACCAAGAAAGCAGACCTGGCCGATGGATGAGAGAGTAGGAACCAACACAGCGCATGTCATGAGCTCAGATCTCAAGAGAGTTTGAGTTTTTATTTTTATTTTATTTTTTTCTTAAAATGTACCGAAGGAACCTACCACCTGCACAGGGATGTAATAAAACATAGGATGGGCACGGTAAAAAGAATGGCTGTGGGACGTCAGGCATGTTCTTCCTTAAAGCCCTGGGCCACCCAGGAGGGGGATTGGAGCCCTCAGGTGCCCAGGGGACTCACCCAGGTGTGACTGCTTTCACGGAATCCCTGCTCAGGGATCACACATGCAGCAGAGAGGTGAGCCCAGGTGCAGAGCGGGAGGCAACTCGCACAGGCCTCGCCGGGTCAGGCAGCGAGCTCCCGGCAGGGACTCGTCTCCAGGAGTTTCTGACAACAGCCGGGCAGAGGAGGAGGCCCCCTCTTTGTCACCTGCTAATGGTGTGTAAAGGAAAGCAACTCTCCCTGCCCGAGGGTCATTCACAGCTGATGGAAAAGCTCTGTCCAGAGGCAGTCTGGCGAGATTTTCAATCCAATTTCTCTCGAGTGAAAGGCTAACAGGATAAGATCGCTCCCTGTTAACAACCTGGATTGTGAGTGAAGTCTCGGGGCTCGGGCGAGAGATGAGGTCATGAAATCAAGAGCTTACCTTGCAAAGCAATCCAGTCCAAGCCCCGGGTCTCTGGGCCTCCCTCCAGAGCCTGTTAATCTCGTGTTGAACATGCCCATCCCTGGCACTATCAGTCCGGACATGCAGGTCCTCCGGCCCAGGGTCCCACCCCAGTGTTTGCAGCCAGGGCAGCTGGAGCCTGCAAGGCCTGTCCGTCAGAATCCTACAACCCTCTCAGCGTGGAGAGAATGAACCACCCTGAGAGCTAAGGCCTCACCGGTGACCCCTTTAGACATCTTATAAATCGGACAATTTTCTCATGTGGTTCCCTCCACTGCTGCAAACCGGGCATGAAATATATTGGGCATCTTGTCCTGTCCAGGGGTGACAGCCAGTCTCCTTCTAAATAGCCCTGGCTCCCCAAAACCACAGTGAGCAAGTATCTGGGGGGAGCTGGCGTCCATCAGTGTCCCAAGCCCCACACTACGCACGGGGTCTCCCAGCCCCCCAATCCTGTGCAGCAGCAACACGAGGCTGGGTGACAGGTCCCACACGTGCAGGTGTCCGGGTACAGCAGACTCCACGATAAAGGTCTCTCTTTCACGTAAAAGCAAACTCTTCACCTCATCCTAACCTGATTCGCCTTCCTGAGCCGGTTTCAACTTGACCCAAGGTGAGAATTTGAAAGTGACGGAGGATTAATTCAACACGCAAATTCAAACTGGTCAACGATTTTCAATGTGGATGACACTCCCGGACATTTATTTTTGCAAACGGCTTTGTTGGGGTGTAACCGATACACAGAAACCTGCACGTATTCAGTGTGTACGATTCGACGCGCTGGACACAGACACACACGCACGAGGCCGTCGCTGCAACAAAGGCAGCAGATGTGTCCATCAGGTCAGGACCCCGATCATACGAAGTTCAAGGACAGAACTGACCTCAGTCGGCAGAGAGCCCTGAGTGAGGGCTGGGGGTGAGGGGGTCTGACTGGGGTGGGTGGTGGGAAGCCTCTAGCAGTTGAAAATGTTTCATATCTTGATCGGGGTGGTGGGAACCAGGGGTTACACGTATGTAAACACTCATCACGCTGCATCTGTGAGATGCGTGTAGTTGCCAGAGTGTAGACACTGGCGGTTTGGACAACATCCTCGTGGCAGACACCAGATCAGAGCGGTGCCTTTCATGACGCCAGGTCAGCCTGCGAGGTGGCGCCCAGGAGGAGAGAGACACGCACATCATCCCGCTCCTCTTGTTCCGTAACTCGCCACCTGGCCTGGGCTCTGCCATACATCAATAAATACAGCAAACCTCACTTTCCCCGTCCCCAGCATTAGCTTGGGGGTATTGAGAAAGAGAAATAAAGCAAAGACAGAACAGAACGCCAGGTTTCCACGAGTGCAGTCCTCAGAAACAACTCATTTGCACCAAAGCCCTGAGAATAAAGACAGCCCTATTAGAGCAGGTTGGTAAAACCCAAGGAATGCAGAGAACATACTCGTCTGCCTTTCCCAGGCTGTCACTGCTAAGATTTCTGGACTTCAAGAGACACCATCGTGTACAAGGCGCTTGTACGGTGGGGAACAAGACTAAGGCCGGGAGAACACAGAGTCCCAGGTGGACGAAATCCAGCCTCTCGGGTTTCTGAGTCAGGCATTGACCGCTGAGCGCCCCTGGGCTGGGGGCAGAGGTGACGGAAAGCAGAAAGCTCCCCGAGGGACCTGGGGCGAACGGGGAGGAGGAGGAGCGCGGGCTCGCGGCCGAGTCTGCAGGGCAGTATTGGGGCACTCGGATCTTGCGAGTGAGCAGGAGTTTTCCAGGCAGGGAAAGTGGAAGTCGCAAGTGGAACCTGTGCCCAGCACAGTGTTTGGGACAGTGTTGGCCTCAGAAAGTGTTTGCTGAAGCTGTGCGAGCATTCACAGATGAACGAATGGGCGGGCGGGTGAGGGAGGTCTCGGCTCCCCAGAACCCACGGCCTGGCCTCGAACTCAGCAGTCACCCCCCACCCCATTCCACCTGGACCAAATAACTACACCACCAAAAAGTATCTAGTTAAAGGTAGGCTGGCTGAGCCACTGTGAGGGGGAGGAGGGAAGGGAGGAGGGAAGGGAGGAGGAGGAGGGAAGGGAGGAGGGAAGCAGGAGAGGCGGCCACTCCTCGGGGAGCTGTACCAGCAGTGGCTCAGTGGGAAGATCGAGGCACGCTGACAGGAGGACCTCTGGATCTCATAAGCCAGGTGCTCCCGTGAGCCACGCCCTCCCCAGAGCAGCGCTGACCTCGTTGGCCTGCCCCCCACCGCGCCCCCACTGCACCCCGTCACCCTGGCAGGGACACTCCCTCCCGGGCGATGTGGCAGCGGCAGCTCCCAGAACTGGCCACCAGGTGGCGTCAGGCCCTCACCTTCCTTCCCAGGCTCCAGCCGCGGGAACCAAGCCTGAGACTGGGGACTTCCAGAGCGGGAAGGTCCCTGTCCCCAGTGGACCCTGAAGCCAGCCCAGGGGACCCCAGAGCAGCCTGAGGAGGCGAGAACTGTGGTCCCAGCCTGCACCCACGCTGTCCCTCGCAGGGCAGGGCAGTGGGGAAGAGCTCAGGCCCGGTTCTACCAGACAGCAGGGTCAAGCCATGCTTCCTGGAGGCATCTCCAGCCCTTTCTCAGGGGGAGGAAGCGTTGCCAGGCACAGAAGCCCCACGACTACCTGTTGTAAACACGGAACTGCCCATGGATCATTGGGGAGGGGTAAAAAAAAAAAAAAAAAAAAAAAAGCTCAGTGCTTAAAAAGCACTGACGATCCCAGTACTAACCCTAGCGGGTCCCCGCCCTGGGCAGAAACCCCAATAGCACTTATCACTTGGGGTTCTTTTTCGCAGTGGGACCCCCATATTGATCTAGGCTCAGGTCCCACGAGATGTGGATCCACCTCTCCCTGGAGCACAGAAAGTGCCCAACCCACAGTGCCTGACCCACGAGGCAGGATGTGCTCCATTACACAGATCACACAACTGAGGCCCAGGACCCGTGAGAAGGGGACTAAGCAGGGACTTCCACCCCCCCTCTAGGATCACAGCCGGCTCTGCCTTGTCAAAACACTGCTCCAGGGGACCAACATCCCTCCCCTCCCACCTCTATGGAGACAGATTAAATCAAGGCGGTTGTGCAGATGAACAGACCTGTCTTCAGGGCAAGTGGACTTGAGCAATAAGCACCGCTCACTCTCTGCAACCCTGGGGTTGACCAGCGCACAAAGCAAAGGTGGGCGGCCCTGCTCCTTATTCACACCTGTCCGCGAACTCAGTGTCCGGCATGCTCCAGCCCCCGTCCCCGCAGAGACCCAGACACAGAGCTCCGACCTCACTCATCTCTCAGCCCTCTTCTCTGCCAAATACCCTGCACAGCCTCCCTGTGTTCTTCCTCCTCTGCAGTGTCACGAGACTCCCCGGGTGTGTGCTGTCCCTTTGCCTAAATGGTAAGCACGCCACCGGCGGGGGCGTGTGCTTTTGTTTTTGTTTTAAATTTAATTTGTGCTCCTCCACTCACCCATAGCGTCTAGTGCCTGAATCTGCACTCAGTAAGCACTCAACAAACGTGTCTCGTTGCCGTTGGTACAGGCTGTGTACCAGGGTAGGGGTGGAGTGTTGACAACTGGAAAATGAAAGGGTTTCAGAATTATGGAGCAAATGAACAGGGAGATGCCACGTCTATAATAAATATATCTCTGAAGAGCCTTAAAAGAAATCAATGAAGCACAACATCAAAGTCCCAGGGAGTTATAAATCAGCAGCCTGATAGACAAAAGTGCACCCGAAATCATTTAAAGTGCACCAGAAATCATTTATGTCTGAGTAATTAGAACACATTGGAACAACTCTGTGCCATTGAACTGAAATTGAGCAACATAATGTTTATGAAATCCCCGTGGACTTGGGGAGAAAACCGGAAAGATGAAAGTTGCGCTGAACAATCTCCCCACCTGCCCAAGGGCCCTCCTGCACAGTCCCCCAGGGGGACCTAGGGGGAGATGGAGTTTCTTTTTAATCTATGCCCAAATTTGCTTTTTTTTCTTCTTATTTAAAAATGTTTGCAGTGCCAGTTGTTGAGGAAAAACTGCCAGCCCCGGGCTGTATGTGAGAGAACAGATCTCCCACCCACCCGCCTCCAAAGAGGGGAGTCTGGGATAAGACAGAAATGACACCTGGAGAGCGTTTTTCCTGTAAAAAGTGGCCACTCTTGGTAAGAAAAGGGCTGGGTTTCCTTCTCAGCGCTCCCACAGGATTGACACTCCCCTCTCAGCCCCAGGGAGGGGAAAACCAGAGGGAACTGACCTCCAGTCAGGGAGCTGGGACCCTGGAGGCAGCAGGACAAAAGTCCAAGGCAATTCTGCAGGAGGAGAATGGGAGATGCAGGAGGAGAATGGGAGATGCAGGAGGAGAATGGGAGATGCAGGAGGAGAATGGGAGATGCAGGAGGAGAATGGGAGATGCAGGAGGGAGATCGGAAGGAGCGATTTCTGTGGCCCTCCGTGGAATCCACGCATCTCCTGCTCACTAGGAAAAGCAACCCATCTACCTTGACTGGGGACTAAAATTAGGATAAGGCAGGAACCTGAACTTGGACATGTGAAAAGCAGCACCCAGGTGCATCAGATGCTCTTGTGATCTCCCCACTCGATGATGAAACCTGGCCCCATAAACACGACCCCAATATGGCCCCAGTACTAGACCACCTGCTCCCAACAAGACGATAGTCGGAGCCAGTCTGTGAATGGGACCTGACATCCCAGTGTGTCTATCAGCTCACACACACTGAGAAATGAAAATCCCCACCTGGGGTGTGACTCCCTCATCACGCCCCAGGTCTAGACTACTTACAGCCTCAGACTCTGGGAGCCACGACCCGGGCCGTCAGCAGGTCCGACAGTGGAAGATGCCTGCCTGCGCTGAGGGGGGCGTGGGGCTGACGCTGCAGCCCGTGTCCAGAAAGATGTCTGTCTATGCTCCCCCTGCCGAGAACCCAGAAGGCTTATGTTGGGGAATCCACCCTCAACTGCGCCAATGCAGATGTTCAGGGGGCACACGTGTGTTCCGACCCTGGAAGGAAGGCCTCCCAGGGTGGCTGGCGGAGGGGAGGTCCCGCTCCCCTGAGGGAGACTGACCACCGCCATGCCACCAGCCACTTCCCATGTCGGGGCCTCTGCGATTCTGCCCCCTGCGCCAACTGAGGCCCCTCAAAAGAGGCGGAGGCCGGATCTCAGGATGCCCTGCAGGCGGGGTCAGGGTCTGGGTTTTATCCTGACAGTTAAAACACTCGGCCAGGGACAGACGGATCCGATCTTTATTTTTGAATCTTGTATTAATACATCATAGTATTTTTAGTAGCCCGTACCGAGACCCCAGTTCTAGGAAAAACCCCCTCCTGCCTCCACCTGAGAACCTGCTCTTCCCTCTCCTCACTGTGTGACTCGAGCAGGTCACGTGCCTCACTAGGCATCACTTTGCTCATCTGTTAAATGGGGACAAGATGCTGTGACGACTGCCCGAGGTTCTGTGAGTAAAATGCAGCCCTGGCAGGCAGTGAGGACGCAGCACGTGCTGGCTACTATCCAAGTCTTTCGTTCCTTCTGCAAATAGTGACTGCGCGTCCCTTATGTCCAGGCACAGGTGTTGGGGACACAGGGTGAGCAAACAAGACAAAACCCCTGCCGTCCTCGTGGTGGGGAGGAACAAGCCAGCAAGCAAGTAATGCACGGTGTGTCAGAGGATGCTCAGTGCTGCTGAGGAACAGAGGGGAAGGGTGCTGAGTGGGGCCCGGAGCCACCAGCAAGCTCTGCAGAGAAGGTGATGTTTGAATAAAGACCCAAGGGAAGCAAGGATGCAACTTATCAAGCTGATGTCTGTGTTATTTCCCCACCATTTCCCCAGCTCCTACAAGTGTGCTCGGAACGAAGCAGGGGACCAGTAAAAAAGTTATGAGATTAACAAGCCTTGGGGAAAAGTATTCCTGGTCAAGGGAACAGCATGTGCAAAGGCCATGAGGCGTGAGGACCATGGGAAACGGCTGAATCAAAATGCACCAGAACACTGGGGGGCCGCCTTGTACATAAGGGTTTGGATTCTGGTCATGGGCTCCCCCCTGGTTTGGCCAAGCTCTGGCCTGGAGTAGCCCTGGGTCAACTCTGGCCAGGCGTGGTGGACTTCTCTAACTGCCTGACGCCTGCCGATGTTCCAGGATCACCCTGCCTTCGTCTCCACGGACGGAAAATACCATGTCTGGGGACAAAAGCCTGGACTCTGACCTCTCCTCTGCCCCCAGCAGGCGACTGCTCTCCGGAGTGGGCGAGGGCAGGCATTCACATTCCACTCCCGTCTCAGACAAGCCACAGCGGCTGCATGTGTTTTGGTGGTGATGGGACGGACTGATGCATATTGGAAACCCACATTTAAAAGACATCCCTCCTTCTGTAAATTGCAACAGCATCTCCAGATCCCGGTAATGAGCATCTAACTCAAATCCAAGCCATGGGCCGGGACAGGGGCCCAGGAAGCTCCGGGTGGGTAAGCCCACCAGGACGCACGTGGCAGAGCCCTGTCCCCACCCCCAGTCATTTTCTTTCTTAGCAAAATCATTACTGAGCGTATCGAACTCCCTTACAGAGATGTATTTGCTCCCCTTATCTTCCCTCCGTCTTTCTTGATTAAAAGCTGTGTGTGATATTTGTAGTTATCAAACGTCAATATTTGGCATGGATTTGTGAGATGGATATGGGGGGAAGGAGGGAGTCTGACCATTTCCGTAAAGGGTAAAACCTTGAGCAAACAGACCGCATTTCTTATTAGGGGCACGGAAGAGCAGAGACTCATTTCAGAAGGGACGGGCCGGACTGCACCCCGGCGGGCTGTGGGCAATCAATGGCCAGGAATTAGATTCTCGATTTTATCGGGAAAGCCAGCCACCTGCAGAGGACGGGGGTGGGGGAGTCCAGCAGCCCACCTGACAACTGGGAGAGGTGGCAGAGCTCCCAGCCCTCTTCCCTAAAGAGCTCAGGTGGGTCCTGCACTCAAACTGGGCAGAGCTGAAATAATAGTGAGAAGAGTAATAGTTAAACCTCCCCCAGTGCCCTCTCCTAAGGCTTTACCTATATTCACTCATTCAAGCCTCCCAACCACCTGATTGCTCAACTCCACAGATGAGAAAAGTACGGCACAGAGAGGTCAAGCCACCGGCTCAGGCTTCCACAGCGAGTGAGTGGCGGGGCTTGGAAACTGTGCTCCGGCCGGGTTCCCGATTGTGCACAGGACTGGTCGGTCCACCACTCTGTCACTCTGTCATGCGGCCACACCCCCGGCACAGCCCAGCTGCCCAGAATCCCAGTACACTGTCAGTGCTCGAGCGCTGCTGTCATTCAGGTCCTCTGCCCTCAGCAGCTACCTACGGGGCCTTGACAAGGTCAGGCAGAACCCAGCGAGCTCCTCCGCGAATCGTAGGTGGCAATAACCACAGCTGTCCCCGGAGTCCTTGACAAGTCACGCCACGTGCACTCGGAGGGCTTGGCGCCAAGTGGGACTCACATTCAGTTGCTGGTGGGAGTGATCATGTGCACAGCTACTTTGGAAAACTTTGGGGTAGTAGCTACGCACACTAAACATGTGCCTATTCTATGACCAAACAAATATCCTCCTGGATACCTTCGCAAGAGAAAGGAGCACGTGTCCCCCAAACAACAGGTGCAAGAGCGCTCACGGCCCCACGCTGAAAACCCAAATGCTCGTCAATGAGAGGCTGGATGAACACGCTCTAGCACAATCCTACGACGAAATACTATTCAACCATTAAGAAGAATAACCAGGGACGCATGTGACATGGGTCAATCTCCCGGGGAAGGTGTTGAGGGAAGAAGGCGGACACGTGTGTACTGCAGGGGGGCGTCTACATGAAGTTTGTGAGTAAACCAAGTCAATCCTGGCGACGGGAATCGGAAAGGCAGCCAGTGTTGACTGGGGGAGGCGGGACGGAGCCTTCTGGGGGGCTCCCAGTCAACAGGGCTGACACTTTCCCTCTTTCATCTCAGCAACAAGCACCTAGTGAGCGCCCACTGTGTTTCAGGCACTCTATCGGGAGACAGGGAGCGAAAAAGACTTTCGTCCCCAACCTGGAGTTTGATGCTAAGGCTGGAGACCTGCCAGTGTGACCGTGTGTCCAGGGGGCACAGCCATCCTCAGAGATTGGGGGAAATGGCTAAATAGACTTCCCCTCTTATCTGGCGCAAGGCAGCAGAGAGGAACGGCAGGGACGCTCCCCGGGGCGGCGGGCCCCTGCACCGCGGTGCCCCGGGTCGAGAGCGCCACTTAGCATTTCATCGCGGCAAGCCCAGCTTCCTTTCATCAGGATCGCGTGGCCCACATCGCGGACGACACGTTGCAGGGAGAGAATTTAAGCCTCCGCGCCTCACCGCCTCGAGAACCAGCTTTGTCCTCCCGCTCCTAATGCTGTTATCTCGTCCGCACACTTGGTTTTCTGCCGAGCAGATGCTGCGGAAAGGCACATTAGCGATGAGAAGCGGAGCGTGCCCAGGAGCCCGGGTGTCGAGCCGGTGACCCCTCTGCTCCTGAGGCCACTCCAGCCAGGAGGCAGAGAGAGGAAAATACCCGACAGGGACCAAGGCTTCCTCCGGTCGCTCAGCCTCCTAAGCCAGGGCCCAGAGAGCTCTTTCTAAAATGCAAATCGGATCAACACAATCACCAGCTTAAAACCCTGCGGTGCCCCCAAACCAATCA
Source organism: Eulemur rufifrons (assembly GCF_041146395.1). Taxonomy (NCBI): domain Eukaryota; kingdom Metazoa; phylum Chordata; class Mammalia; order Primates; family Lemuridae; genus Eulemur; species Eulemur rufifrons. Next base: position 32,545,643 of record NC_090996.1, read on the forward strand.
CAGCAAAAACTCAACTCCTTGCCCACCACGGAGCTCCAGGATGCGCCCCATTCTCCTGGCAGTCCCCAAGGCTCACTCCCCCAACCAACAAAGAGACCGAAGTCCATGCCCATGTGTCTCGCAGCTCTCCTTCTCCTGGAGCCCCCCATCCCCTGCAATCCATGTGACAACTCTCCCTCATCCTTTAGGACCCTAGGTATCCCGTCTTCCATGAAGCCTACCCTGACTACCTCTTTGATCCACCCCTGAATTTCATATTTTGACTCCACAAAGAAGCAATGAGACTGTGCTTCGGTTACAGGTCATTTTTAGTCATCGTTTGTCCTCCTCACAAACCGCGAGCCCCGTGAGGGCCAGGTTTGGGCCTTACTCCTGTGTCTCTTCCAGCTCTCAGCAGCGACTGCAGTGGAGTTTGTTTAAGCAGAAGGAGGGAGACAGGAGAAGGGGAGGTGGAAAGAGAGGAAGAAAGGAAGGGAGGGAGGCATTTCATGGATGGAGACCAGCGCCCCAGAGGGATTTAGGAAGGATCCCTGGACAAGGCTGCTCTGACAGATCCTGGCGGGTGGGTAGGGAGCTGGACAGTCACACTGAGTGGCGACCTGAGCACGGGTCAGCAGTCAGGGACCGCGATGTGCGGAGACGGGCACCTGGATCAGCAGGAGATAAGGGGGGAGGGCTCCCAAGACGGGTCCGAGTGCCCAGCCTGGGTGGAGGAGGGAGCGCTCCACTCTGCGTCCAAGCCCTGCCCCACGTGGCTGGAAAGGGTGTGTCGCGCTCAGGTGAGGCTGAGCAGTTGGACAGTGGCCACCCAGAGACAGACACGCCAGGGGAAGAACGGACAAGCTTCACGAACTTCAGGCTGGGAGAGAGAAACTCGGAGGATGTCAGGGGACAGGGTGGGTGGCAATGGCTTTGAGTATGCACGAGGGAAGTGACGGGCCGGGTGGGGCAGCTAAGGGGCTGCAGGGGAGACAGAGTCAGGACAGCACTGTGCTGTGCCACACCACCTCCCGCCCCAGGGCAGACACTGCTCATCAACGGTGCCACGCACTTCTACCCGGTCACATGTGGCTTCGGCATCTGCGACCCGGGACTGGGCCTGACCACCGCCCCCACCCCACTGGCGTCTGGGGACGAGGTGCTACCTATGCCCCGTACCCGGTTACAGGCATCGGGACCCGGGATTTGAGGGCTGAAAGAGCCTGGAGACCTTCATGCTACAGACATGGAAGCTAAAGTCCTCGGACTGTTGGTGGCGGAACCAGGGATGAGATCCGGTCCGATGTGCCAGCTCTCCTCCGTCTGCATTTCGCTGCCTCTTGGAGCGCAAAACAGGGAGCAGGCCCATGAGAGCACTCACAGCGACTACGCACCAGAGCAGGAACGACAGACGAACCCGCCTCAGGAAGAAACTGGCGTCAAACCTTTAGTCAATTCTCAGCGGAAAGGAAGGCTGGCGAGTGGGCGTGCGCGGGTGTGCGCAGCCGGGAACACGAGCTTCGCGTCCGTCCCTCCAAACAGCACAGATCACTTTTGCTAAATTCCAAAAGGTGGCAGCATTCCATTAAATATTCATCCGCAGGGGCTGCAGCAGGGCACGTCCCACAGAGCAGACACGGGCAGGAAGTTAGGGTGACCAGGCGGCCAGGGGATCAGCGGGGCTGGAGGGTCCAGCATTGGCAGGGTCTGGTTCCTGGGGGACCCATGAGTCCTTTTCTGGAGGAGGAAGGGACAGAAAGATCCCCCAGAAAAGGAGACAGCCAGACGTATGTCACGGTCGTATGTGAGGACAGACACGAGGGTGGCCCCATGTGTACGCCACGTGTGATCCCCTCCTCTAGGGCATGGGCAGGATGTGTGGCTTAACCTCTCACCAGTGCAAAAGATGATGATGCCATCATCGATTATGTTGGGACGTATACATAGGACTCCATCCTGCCGGCATGCACTTGAGAGAGACTTCCAGAAAAAGCCACTGCAACATGAACTGCGTCTCGGAGCTGAGGGCCTCTGTCCTACACCCAAAGGCACTGAGTTCTGCCAGAAGGGGACCCCGAGCTCCAGATTATACCCCAGCCCCTGCCAACCCCTCAACCGTAACCTTGTGAGATCTAAGCAGGGAACGCGTTTCAGCCACACCCAGACCTGTGACCCGTGGAAACAGGGAACAGACGGGTGGGGCTGGAGTCCGCTAAGTTTCTTATAATTTCTTATGTAACCACAGGAGATGAATTCAGCATATTTCTCCTACAGAAAAGCACAGGGGGTCTGGAATAGGGCTCTGGAATGAGGCAGAATAAAGTGGAAATTTGGGCTCTGCTCCTTAACCACACTGTGTTTGTACTATAATCAAGAGAGAGAGAAAACACGAGAGTAGTCGTGTTCTTCGTGCCGGGCAGCGTCACCTCCATCGCTGCAGCTGCGCTCACTCCAGAGCGAGGCCCCGAAGGGAGCGAGAATCTGCAGGTTTCTCAGTCTCATTCCCCAAGTCCCTGTCATCACGTGGCCGCATGACCACAGATGGCCCCAGTGTTCAAAGACAGGTGTATTTCGTTCACCCAGCATGTCACCTCTACACAACCACTTCGTCTGGTATCTAAGCAAATATCTGAGTCCATTCTAATAGCAAGCAAAGTGCAGCTGTCTTAGATGCATCAAGGGACAGAAAGATGGGTCTCAAACCTGGCATCTTCCAATGAGACCTTGGACAGCTAACTGTGACCAGGTGTGATTTCTGCCTCACCTGCTAACTCTAGAACCAACTGCACAGCTAAGACACGAGTTCCCAGGGATGCCCCCTGCATCATCACGCAGAGCCAGGTGGCCGTCCCCTCAGCCCCTGGCAGCGCAGGAGACAGCCCGATCTGACTTGGACTTCCGGACGCATCCCCCGGTAGCTATGAGACTCTGAGAAAGCCCCTCTGCTCTAAGCCTCAGTTTCCTCACTTGTGAACAAGCGAGTGGGGACATGCCCTCCCCAGACTGCCCTGGACAGCGAACGAGACGACGTGTGTGAACCGCTGAGCACAATACCAGGGACTTCCTGAGTTCCAGTGCTGCCAGCTGTCATTATTATTCCTTCCTTATCCTGAATGCTGGTGACACGCACCTGCTGCATCCAGGAAATGCCCTTTCTGGAAGATGGTACCGAAATGGAAACTGCAGGTCAGACACAGCAGAGTTGGCCGGTACCACGGGGCCGTGAGCAGGAAGGGCGGTCAGACGCCAGGCTCGAAGCACTCTGCGTACCGGGGCAGCCACGGACCCAAAGTGTGACCAGAGGCCACGCTCCGTCTTGCAAGCCTCATTTTCCCTCCTCCAAAGGGATGTCAGTATTTCCATGGCAACCAAGAACCAAACTTTAATATGCCATCGGCTGTCCTGGAAAACCTTCTTACTAGTCCAAAACCCACTGCTTAATTTTATAAATAGTCATTATCAATATTATCATCATTATTATTATTACTACTGCTATCAAGGAAAATAACTGCTCACTGTAAAGGAAAAGAAATGTAAAACTAGACGAGTCCAAAGAAAAATGTGAAAACCACAACTGAGTTGAACTTCCCATCTGCCTTCCTGCCGTCTCTCTCGGCATTCAGAGAAAGGGCGATCTACGAATATAGCTGCACGTAATTGGAATCATATAATACAGGCTGTATTTCTCACTCAACGATATGTCATGAGCATCTTTCCAAGTCAATAAACATAAATCCTCACCGCGAAATCCTAGCAGCAGCTTGGAATTGGGCTTTATGGATATACACGACTTACTTAAACAATCCCTTATTGATGGATACCGAGGGTGCATCTTTTTAAAATTATGTTTGCTATTATGATACAATCGCCCCCTCAACAGATACACAAACACATCTGCTCACACATGTATCATCATCTCCAAGGTGCAAATTCCCAGATGGGTGATTAATAAATCAAAGAACAAACACATTTTACACGTGGAAACATGGACGGCAAACTGCCCTCCGAACATGGTCAGGCCAACCCACGCTGCCACCCACAGAGGTCACGACAATGACTGCTTCCACCTACGACGTGTCCCAAGGTGAGGCGGGAGGCTGACCCGTGAGAATCCGGCCAGAACCCCCGACCAGTGGCCCTGTGACATTCAGTGCCTGGGGAAGGGGGACTGGGGTGTGTCAGGGCCATGCGATCGTCACAGCTTGAATCTCAGCAAACCCAGAAAACTCCGCAGCCTCCAGAGGGAAAACCCATGGAATAGCATCTCTGCTTCCAGTAAACACCGTAGCCACGATGAGGTGGGGCCGGGGACTGGGGACACCTACCCCAACCCAACACAGCTGACAACCCAGGGACACTCTTCTAAGTGCTGGGAAAACGGAGACATCTCAGCTACCTTTGATCCTGCTGTAGGCAATTAGCATTTTCAACTACTTTCCCTTTAAAAGCTTCAGCACCCCCCAACTTCAGGACTCTCTGGTAAGTCACCGCTCCGTGTCTCCTATCCCCATCTGCAAAATGGGTTTAGTATCTTCACGTGTTCTTTTCGTAGACGTGGTGCGAGGTTATAAGAATCCTGTGTGGAGCTACAGTCACGACTATGTAAAGATTAGAAAGTGTGTGGGAGCCAACCTCCAAGACGGCTCTCCACGCCCCCCTCTGGGTATCCAGGCCCTGATGGCACCTCCCACAGTGCCATGAGGATTGGGTCATAAACCTGAGGCTAGGTCATAAAAGGCATGTGGCTTCTGCATTGCTCTCAATCTCTCTCTCTCTCTCTCTCTCTCTCAGATTTCTCACCCTGGGGGACGCCATCTGTCATGTCCTGAGGACACTCAACCAGCTCTGCACACAGGTCCACCTGGCTGACCCTCCTGACGATACCTGTCAAGTGAACCACCTGAGAAGAGGACCCTCCGCCCCAGTCGAGCCTCCGGAAGCCCCAGCTCGCCAGCACCCCGTGCAAGCCGCTGCCACGTTCCTGACCCACAGAGCCTGTGAGATGATACATACTTGCTGTTGTAAGCCACAGAGTTCCAGGGTGACGGCCACGTGCAAGACACAGCGGATACACCACTTCCCTGTGCTCCACCCAATCACTTTCCCGTCTACAAATCGGAGAGACTATTTCACAGGCTTGCCGTGAAGCCACAAGACCCCGGGGTGTCCACAGACAGGGTGGGCTGTGTGGCTGTGGCGTGGCACCTCACTCGCGGGTTGGTTTCCTCACCCTCAACACGAGGACGGAAACGGCACTTACCTTACGGGGTCACCGGGAGGACGCTGTGGGAACAGACGGACCACCCGGTCAACTGGGAAGTGGGACGAGCAAGCCAGGCGCGTGGCTGTCATTTCTCATCGTCCCCTTCCTCTTCTCCCTCCTCTTCCCAGCATCACAGGTAGACACTTCTTCCAGGTGATCCACCAATGAATTTTCTTATAAAAGCCCAGCCTCGGGAGTCATTTGGGGGGAACAGACAGGGTCCAAGCAGTGGGTCCTTAGAGACTCTAGTTGGCACCAAGTGTCTGCATAGACTGGGGGGCAAATTGAGGGGCATGTGCCAAACAGGGAGCACGCAGACAGGGCCCAGGGCCATGCCAACGCCCACAGGTAAAGTACCCTACTCTCAGCCACCCGCTTAGCCCTATGCCGACGTCTTGCCGTAGCTAATTATTTCCATCCCATCGTTTCCGTACCATTTTTTCGCTTTGCATCAACTCACGTTATTTTACTCAAATATTTTCAAAGGGAATTTCAGACCACCACGACAAATGGAAAACCAGCACCGATTGCTATCAAGAGATCATCATAAAACTAAATACATAATGACAGATACGAAACGACAGTCTGTGTGCCACTGAGGTCATCTCAGGGTCACCCACAACTCGGAAACAGATCACACTACGCGGCACGATGACTGCACTGTCGAGAGGCTGGGAACGTGTGATTTTGGAAGCATCGGGGCCGGGGGCTTCCTGGACACTGTATCTGGATGGCTGGCAGAGGAGAGACACACAGGACTCCACCAGCGTCACCCACAGTCTCGTGCCCCGATGACTCCAGGTCCAGGACTGTGATGCACACGCCCAGAGCGCCCAGTAAGCACCCTGTCTTCACCACGACAACAACCAAATGCCATTAAACGTCCTTCCCATCTTCCCTGCAACCTGGGACCCTCATGCCAGAAGGTCAAGGGGACCAGCCTGTGGCCCTTCCGCCAAGCACCGCGTCCCAGACCCCTTCCCCAGTGGACCTGGTACTTCCAGAGGGCAGCACTCAGCTTTCGTACGGGAGCCAGAGGCCGAGAACACCCCCTCCCTTTCCGCCAACCCCCGGCGTTTCCTAACAGAAACCGCGCACGTGCTCAGGAAAATGTATTCCCCGCAAACCCAGTTACTTCTTCAGCAAGATGGGTTCCAGGTAGAAACCATGACGCGGACCAAGGGGGCTGGAAAGGATGTAGAAGGAGTTTCAAAACCTAATCTGTTCAGCGAAATGCTTCCACTTACTGCGTCTTGCGGACCGCTCCTGGCACCGGGGAGGAGGGCTGAGCCTTCAGACGTGTAGTCCTGGCAAAAACAAACAACAAAAAAAGGTTGTATCATACTGTGCAGTTATCAGGGGGTAAAAAATAAATAAATAAATAAATAAATAAATAAAAGGTTGGGGAATCCAGGTTGTGGAAGAAATTCTAATTTGGGGTCACCCGGTTTAGCAAGATCTCAGAATGTCTCCCCACGTTTAGCCACAGTCCCCCCAACCCTGTTGTCTCTGCCCACCCCCTGCAGGAGTCGGGACCCTCACTGCCTAGGACGGTGGCCCCTGGCCCCGCGTGGCTACCGAGCCGCATGTCCAGGCTGTGCTGAAAAAAATGTGCTACGAGTATTAACACAAAATACACACTGGGTTCTGAAGACACCGGGAAGGAATATAAAATAGCTCATTCATATTAATATCTCATTAATATTTTCATATCGATTACATGTTAGAATGACAATATTTAATAATATATAAAAATAAAATATATTGCTGTTTAAAAATGTAAATATATTAAGACTAACTCAAATAAAATTTATCATTACAATTAATTTCATCTGTTCCTTTTTAATTTTTAACGTGGCTACCAGCAGATTTTAAATCGTGTCCCTGATTCTCCTGACGCTTCTGCGTGGCAGCGCTGGTCCCCATCCCAGCCCGGAGACACCGATGTCCCTAACTCTCCACCCCAGTGACAGCCCGAGTTGCGGGAGCCCCTGTGTGCTCGACGCTCTTTGTGCATTTCCTTCCTTTGTTCCCACACGGAGATCAGGGAACAGGTCTCACGCCGGCCCCACGTTGCAGGTGGAGAAGCAACAGGGAGGCCAGGGCTGGTCTGGGGTAACTCGGCGGGGCTCAGGCAGAGCCACGGCCTGAACCGCGCCCTCCCGCTGCAGACACGGGATGTGAGCCGCCACCTTGTATCCTTCCCCGGTGCCTGTATCTGCGTCCCCGCAAGGCACGATGCACAGGGCCATGTGAAAGCTGGTCACCATCAACTCTGGGCAAAGGCCAAGTGCCAGTAGTGCCTAAAGCTCCACATGTTAATTAGCCAAGAGTCGGCGGGGGCTTTGGCCTGGAGTCACCCCTTAAGCCTCCTGGGCAGACAGAGCGTCTTGTGTTCATGCCTGGGGTCGGGAGGGAGAGACAGACAGACAGAGAGATCGAAAGAGAGAAACAGAAGGGGAGACGCTCCCCACTCCTCTGGGACCAGCCGTGACAGTCACCCACCCACAGGTACCCGAACTGTTCCTGCAAACAGTTCTGAACTCATGCCGAGAAGGCATTTCTTGTTGTTTCCCTCTTTGCCGTTTTCCAGCAGACATAGGTCATGGAAAAATCTAGTGACCAGAAAACCAAACTTGTGTCTGTACCTCTCCTTTCCCTACACAGAGAACAGTCCCTGTGCCACACACACACACACACACACACACCCCAGTGTACTGAAATGAATGAACGAACTTAAGCACAAATCACACCCCCCTCCAGGGACGGCCCAAAGAAGTGGCTTGAGAGGAGAGAGAAGGGGGAAGATGTCGCCCATGCAGTGATTTTGCTGCCCAATACGCCAATTCTCCTCTGAGAGAGTGGCCTTTGGCCCGGCAATGTTTGCTGTTCTCAGCCCAAATGCAACAGGTGGGCCAGCCAAGAAGTGCGTGTGAAGCCCAGCAGATGTCAGCCAAGTGATGAGACTCGAGTCTCAAGTTGTAGATGCCCCGGGGCCCCTGTCCACAGGGCGGTCATTTCTTTGGAAGGGACCTCCCCCCATGACTGTGACGGGTGACCCAACACCCGCACGCCTGCCCCGACAGCACCGATCTGAAATGGGAACTGAGACAGGTGGAAACGGCACTGCGTTCTGTTGGACTCCAGGTGTCCAGGGCTCCGCGGCCACCACCAGCCCTGGGAAGGTGAAATTCAGGCTGAGTCGGAGCGAAGAGTCTTCCAGAGGAAGGGTTAGGGTTAGGGTTAGGGATTGGGAGAAAAGGGAACAGAGGCGCCAGGAAACCAGTGTCCCCAAGCCTGCTGGAGAGAGACCGCTTAGGACTCACTCTCGAGTATGACCCCACTTGGGGACCGTGTTGCCAGAGGAAACTCCCATCCGGCTGCCCCCGCAGAGCTGTCTCCATCTCTCTGCCCTTCCTCACTTCCCAGCCCCTCCCACTAGAGAGGCCCCCACACCCCCAACCCTGAGCCAGGCCCAGCGGCCTGGCGTCCTACTTAGCTGCCTGTCCCTGCTTGCCCCTCACCCAGGTGGTGTGAGCACAGGGCACCTTCGTCCTGGGAGACAGAGGACGGCACCGACTCGGGCTGCTCACTTCGAAAGGCCTCTCTGCCCCTCCTGCCACCTTCAGACCTCTTCGCACCCGCGATAGTGCGTGCACCCACCTGGACGGGCCCCCACCTTCTCAACCCAGTCCCTGTGTCATCCTGAGCAAAGCGCCGGCTCTGTGCCCAACCCGTGTCCCTCTCTGCCTCCTCACGTTGAGAACAGCGATGCACACATGCAAAAGCACATGCCAAGTCAGATGGAGCAGAGGGCAGGAAGCGGATCCACGCTAAAAGACGCGGCCTCTCAGAGACGGGAAGCGGCGGCTGCCTGATGCTGTACTAGTTTCCAGAAAGCCTCGTTCTTTTCCCCAAATCCTCTCTATAAACTTCCGTATCTTCTGACTTCAGCTGATCCATCCTAATGAAACTTCTCAAGGAGGAGACAGAAGATTCAGTAGTCGACCCTCCTTAGATCCCAAACTGGGGCCCTGAGCCCGGTGCCTCCCCGGCTGCTGCCTGACCGTCGTCTCCGAGTCCTTCCTCCTCGTCCCCGGCCGTCCCCAGTGGTCTAGGGGTCTGTCCTGGGACTGCGGCCCTCTCGTGCCTCAGTCTGCAGCTTTCAAAAGCTGGGACATGAATCCCCAGCACAGAGGACTGAGCTGGTTCAAACCACGGCCGAGGCAGAGAGTCAGGCTGGCAGGCATCGCCCTCCCGGGGCCTGGCATAGGCTGGTGTCTGCTCCCAGGGAACAGTGGAGGAGGCATTAGAATATGAGATTCTCCATGTAAAAATGACCTCTAAAGGGTCCATCCTTAGGTTAACAGAAGGCCAAGACCACGGCCCATTAAAGCCTCCTGAGCAACGGACAGAGGGGGTGGGGGTGCCGGGTGCTGGACACGTGAGTTCCCAGTGATGAGCCACCTGCACGGACCAAGATGGTGCAGGGCTCCACGCCCAGGCACGGCTGACTGAAGCCTCCTGCATGACAGGCAGGCGTGGGGTCTGGGGAAGGTGGGTGCCCAGGGGTGGAGCAGGAGGACCTTGCACGGACCAAGGCTGTAAAAGACAGATGGGGGCCGGTGGCTCTAAAGGTCCTAAAAGGTTCTGGCCACAAGGATGTGACGTTCCTCCTTAGGAAGTGCGGATGCCAAGAGGATGAGGCCACGTCACAGCCTTTGGATGTTCACACGCCAGGCACCTCTCCGCCACACCTCAGAAACATCGTTCTATGAGTCGCAAAAAAAAATCATAATAATGACATAACACATGGTCCGGCTACAGGACATAACACAGTCAAATCAAATGTAGGTTTGTATAATCTCAGAGTAGCAGAGAAGACCTTTTTAATTATGATCCCCAAACCAAAAAGCCTTGAAATAAAAGACTAAAGAGTTTGCCTACATACAATTTTATGCATGCAAAATAATGCCATAAACAAAGTAGAAGACAAAAAGCAACATGAAAAAATTATAACCTATGGAACAAAGGGGTCACTTCCTTCATACATAAAGAGCTTTCCCAAATCAATAAAAAAAACACCAAAGGAAGTCAACAGGAAAAAAAACTAGCAACAGGGATCTACAGACCCTTCTCCAGGGAGACGGCCACACATAGGCCTGTTAGACACATTAAGAAACCCGCATGATCCTCATAATTAAGACTTCACTCATAATAAAAGAAATGTAAATTAAGGCAATATATTATGTTTTACTGAGACTAAAAAAGATGAACACTGAATAAAGTATGAAAATCATAAGGCTGTCAAGAAACACGTGTTCGTATACATAGTGGATTTATATATGGGTCAGTGTTTTAAAAGTGGATAATACTTAGGCTAGTGATTCCATGTTTCGGAATTTCTGCTATTTAAATGTCAATATTCATTGAAGCAGTTTTTGTAATTACAAAATAGTGGGAACAACATAAATTCCATAATTCAGAGACCAAGTAAACAGGCCATGGCGAATGCAGACACCCTCCGTTAAGATAATAAGGCTGCTCCGTATGCAATGACGGGGGAAACAGCAAACGCACGGTGGTAGGCACGTCACGCCCCTGCCGCTCACTGCTTTAAGAACATGTGCATTTCTAGCATCTGCACTGAAATTTTCAGAAGACAGACAAGAAACTGATACCCCAAAACAGGCCGCTTTTGGAGAGAGGAACTAGTTGGCTAGGTAGAAGAGAAGCCAATTTTACTCTTCTGGCTCATGAATTTTGTATTCTAGGCATGTATTATTAACTGAAAATGTCTATTCTACCTTAAAATTTTTATTTGATTAAAAAAAATAACTTAAGGGAAAAACGCATGACAACACTAGCAAGATTTTTTGGGTAGGGATTCATTTCTTGACATTTTCTGGAAAAAAAAATTTAGCTCCTATACTATGGGGCATGACTTAGGGTCACTTTGGAGGACAAGAGTCCGGTCAGTGTGGCCTGAATGCAGAAATGCTGGCACGGGGGGACATATTCCCGGTTTTTTATCAGGAACTGTACATTGGTGGCACAGAAGCCACCATCCTCTGTCATGTTCCCAGAGCAGGCAGCACTAATCGATCGCTACATTTTACTGCCAGGGTAGATGCGCTCTCCGAATCCATCCCGGCACATCCAGCAAATGGCAAATGCTACCTGCCCGTGTGCACTGATGAGATGGTTAAAATCAAACCTTGTCCCTGGGGAGGGTAACCATGGGGCAAAGCCCCCCAGAAATCTGGAAGCAGGGTCTCCGATGACGTTTCCTCGGCACCCACATCCTGGCCCGGGTCCGAGTCTGTGACAGCCAGCCTGCCACCACCCCGGGTCCTCTGCCCACGCCCCACACTCAGGCTCCCCAAGGCCCATCTTAATGTCATCCGGGCCCCACATGACCGTCCCTGAGTCAAAACACCCAGGGCCCTTCCCAGGAAATGCCAGTTAACCTTCAGTAAGCAACTCCGGCTGCCCTCGCTTCCCCCAACTTAGAAAATTCCGTGTAAATGTCAGATTAAGCTCTTCAGCCCTCTGCTTTTAAAATGAGAGATAAAATTTAGCTCCCTATTCCCAGATGTTAAAATCTCTGCTTCTCCCCAGGGCACAGAAATCAATGCAAGTAAGCTCCGTTTTTTCTTCCCCTTGGAACACTACCACTTCCAGCAATTTATTTGACTGACTATGCCTTCTATTACCATGTAAATTGTTTCAGACTGCGGGAAAAAAAAGTATTAATCTCCTCTCAGTAAGTCATAAAATAAAGAAATCAATTTCAAGGTCAATTTAGCCCAAATAACACCTGCTGCCCTTTTTTGTAACATGCAGACTTCTCTGGAACGCTAGGCTGTTGTCTAAGGCATCAAGACGCAGCTACGGAAAACCCGGTTTCACATCAATCAAGGCAGTGCCAGGCAAGACCCTGGCCTCCTGGTCCAGGATCCCCAGCTGGGAGTTTGGGACAAACAAGGTTGACAGGACCCTGCAGAGTGGGCCTCTACAGGCCAAGGCAGGGGAGGGGAAGGTATAATTGGGTTCAAGGCATGAGTCTGGCTGGACTGCTGTGTGACTCTGGGAACGTTACTTAACCTCTCTGGGCCTCAGGGTCCCTGTCTGTAAAATTACTTAACATAAAATGAGGACTAGGTGATCTTGCAGAACCTTTCAATCCAGTCCATAGTGGAGTTTGCCAAAGGTGAGACACCCACCCTGGAGAAGTGGCCTGAACAGCTACTTTCCTGCCTCAACAGGTAGTGCAGGGCAGTGGTTAAGGACACAGGCTCTGGAGCCCAAACCGTCTCTGTTCCGCCTGAGAACTACACAGCCTTGGACAAGATACTTCACTTCCATTCTCTGAGTTTTTGCTCTGGAAGATGGCGGTAATGACATTACATGTTTCTAGAAAGAAAACTATCGTCCTCAGTGTGGGATGAGAAAACTAGACTGAGAGCAGTCAAGTGACTTGCCCAAGGTCGCCCGATCCTTGGGCAGATCAGGTCTGAACCCTGGGACCCCGGAGCCTCAGGCAGCTGATCGCAGCAGACACGGAACAGACCACGTCCGACAAGGTCAACACTGATGCCGCTACGGAGGAGGCGCCCGGTCCTCCTGGGATGTGAACTAGAAAGGCGGGTGGTCGTTAACTGAGCGCCCACTACGTGCTCCAGCCCGTGATCCCGCAGCCGGTGGAGTGGCAGAAGCAGGAAGGGGACTGGGGCTCTGCACCACAATTCCCAGGGACTTAGAAATAAAGCTTTACTGAGATGTAATTCCTATAACACACAATTCTGCCGTTTAAAGTATACAGTTCACTGGTCTGTAGTATCTTCACAGCATGTGCAGCCATCACTGCATTCTGAGAACACTGTCATCACCCCAGAAAGAAACCCCACGCCCTTTAGCGACCCCTCGATCCCCACCCCGCAGCTCCCACGGCCCTAAGCGATCGCCAGTCTACAGAGGGCTTGCGGCTGCGCTGCTCCAGCCCTGTGTCTGTCCCCACATGGCCTTCTCCGTGCGTTCCTGCACCGCCTCCTTTTCTGTCTCTTATAAAGTCATTGGACTTAGGGCAAGATAGTCTCATCTGGAGACCCGTAAACTAATTACGTCTGTAAAGACCCTCTTTCTAAATAAGACCATACTCACAGGTTCCAGGGGTAAGGACTTGGACATATATTTAGGAGCCACCATTCAACCCACTACCATACACAAACAAAAGACGCCCAGGGCTCTACCCACACACGAGTCAGGCTCTCCAGCATGAACATTGAGTATCTGTAATTCTCGAACCTGCCCAGGTGATGACCGTGTGCAGCCAGGCTGTGCACCCAGGTCTAAGCACGGAGTAAATGCCGTGGTGGTCCTGGAGGGGGGTGTCTTTGGGGAGTCAGGGTCACCCCAGGAGGTGGCAGGACATCTGCATGTGGCCGTGCCGGGCTCCCCACGGGGAGAGCCCATAGCTCTCATATGCCACGGCAGCCCCTAAACCTCCAACCGTACTCTCCAAAGAGAGGTCAGTGAATCAAAACATAGGATGCTCACAAAGCGAAACACGGCTACGTGCAGAGGGCAGCCACAGATCCAAGACCCTGTCAATGTCTGCAAGTTTAAACATCCCCACAGAGCCAAGCGGTGGAAATGCCCCCAATGTCCACCAGCTGATGATGCATAAATGGGGACCATCCACACAATGAAATATTACCCAGCCTTAAAAAGGAATGAATTAGTGATCCACGCTACAAGGAGAAACCTTGAAAACACTGTGCTCAGTGAAACAAGCCAGTCACAGAACACCACGCGTTGCGTGATTCTGTTGAGGTGCCATGCCCAGGGCACGCAAACCTATAGAGATAAAAAGCCCATTAGTAATTTCCAAGGACTGGGGAAGGGGTAGAATAGGGAATAACTGCTCAGTGGATACAGGGCATTATTTGGGGGAGATAAAAACTCTTTGGAACTATAATAGATCGAGGTGCTGGTTGCCCAACATTGTGAATGCATTAAATGCCACTGAATTGTTTACATCAAAACGGTTCATTTTATGTTACATGAATTATACCTCATTTAAAAAAAAAAAAAAAAGACACAAAGAATCCCAGCAGGCCCAGGCTTTAATCTCTCTTTTTGTGCTTTGACCATAGTTTTTCAAACAAAAATAAATATATAAAACCACAGACTTCTACATACATCTGTACAATCAAAAGCAGCTTTCTTCTCCATTCATCTCCAAAGCCATTAAAATTAATAGGGTCTGTATCAGGAATGTCTAATAGAGTCACCGACTCACTGAATCGAGAAACAGGCACCCGCAGTAGCAGAACTGCAGGTCCCGCGGCGCAACGAGAACTTCGGTCTCAGGTGAGCGAAGGGGCGCCGCACAGGGGCCCCGCCCTCCTCTCCCCTCCCTGGATCAGGGACAGCCTCCGACACCCGCGGGGGGTGACCACACTGGGGACAGAGCAACCCACCCGGCTGTGCCGCCCTGCAAGGGGAGATTTGTGCAAACAGAAGCTGGAGACGGATGACAGAAACCAGTCTGGGAGAGAAACAACACTTGATCCCCGCGCCCTAGCGAGGGAAGGTACAGCGTGAAAAATGTCCATTTGCAAGTGGCCAAGAGCGCCGGAGACAGACGCGGTGAGACGAGGGAAGGCAGGACACAAAGCAGTCTCGGCAGAGACGCGGCCGCGTGGTGATAACGGAGGCGTTAGCAATGCGAGAGGAAGCTCCGACGTATCTCTGGCTCAGGATGCCGAACACAGCACTCCAGCTCTCCCGAGGACGGGCGGAGCAGGGCGGCCGGGGAAGGGGAGCTTTTGCGAGATGAAGTCGGGGACAACGGCAGAACAAGTGAAGTGTTAAATAAATGCTCCCCGAACGTAATCAGGAGGGACAGCACTCAAATGAGGATGTCTGACAAGGGCCTTTTATCCAATCTGCTCAGGCCTCCTGAGAGAGGGGGTGTCAGTAACTCGCATGACAATCACGGGCCATCCATGCAGGAAGGGGACAGTTCAAGCATGGGGGACCAGGCGGGCTGATGAGAGGGACGTGGGCCAGACTCAGTGGGACCAGGAATGCCTGGGCAGCCTTGCGCTCTCCGGGCCACTCCAGGAGAGAAGTCGCTGAGAAGGAAGGCGGCCCCGGCAGAGAAACCCTACACCTGGGAGGTTAATGCTCAGGCGCCAGACTGGGGCAGCCGGCGTCTGAGACCCTGCTGTGCGCTCTAGCAGGTGCATGACCTGGAGCAGCGCACTCATTTCTCCCAGCCACAGCTTCCCCATCCGGAGAATGGGGATGACAGCCCTTGTCACAGGAAGCTTTTAAATGAGACTGAATAGTCCAGTAAATCTCAGCTGCTACCATCCTCATTTCACAGAGAGGGAAGTGGAGGCCAGGGGGGTTAAACGATGTCAGGGGATTCTATGCTGCAGATTTTATTCAGACCATGTTATTTGATCTCTGTGACAACCCGTGAACCACTGCCTGCGTGCAAAAGCAGGCTCGACCTCGCCCTTGCTGTGTGACCTTGGGCATGTTATGTTCCTCTCTGTGCCTCAGTGCCCTCATCTGTCAAAATGTAGACAATGATCCTTTTTTGTGAGGGAGTTAAGGTGTGTAAAGGTCTGAGAATAGACCCTGGCTCCCAAGTCCTCAATAAACGTGACTACATATATTATCACTGATTTTTGCTCACCTTACAGACAAGGCCCAGAGAGGGTAAGAAAATCGTTCAAGGACACACAGCTGATGAGGGGCAGAGTCTATCTGACTGTGGTCACAAGCTTGTTTCTTTTGTATTTGGGGCTCAACTAGCAACCACCTCTTCCAGGAGGTCCCCAGGCCCACTGAGGCACAGCAGGGTACACAGGTTAAGAAGATGTGCTTTCGATCCAGAAAAGCCTGGGTTCAAGTCCTGGCTCTGCTCTTGCTTTGACCTTGGAGGGTTGTTTAAACCCTCTAGTCTTGGCTTCCTAATCTTTAAGGGGGCAATCGCGGGAGCACATCAATTCCTCCATACATGGTAATGCCATGGTGACTGTCACTGTTTCCCGCTGGCTGTGGTCCAACGCCCTGTGGGGAAGGTGAGGCACGGATTCAGCTGAGCTGTGTCGCTGCGTCCTCCCACTCCGCTTGCCCCACAGCCCCGGCCCAGATGGCCCCATTCCTCACCCGCCTGTCTCTACCCCAGCCTCCCTTCCTGCCCAACAGCCTCGTGGGAGTGGGGCCTGATACTCAGGGGGCCGAGAAGAAGCCAAGTCCCCGGGATTAGGGCTCCCCAGAGACTGTCTGCCTGCAGAAGAGGGAGCTGTCACCTCTTTTAACAGTGAAATAATTGCAAGTTTGAATGTGGATTCTATACCGAACAACTGCAATTAGAAGCCACCTTCTGTTCAGAACAACTGCTGCTTAAATGTAATCCCTGCGCTGTGCATAAAACCCAAATGAGTTTCCCAGTTTTGCTTTCAGCTACACTCACTCATCTCCATCAGAGCATCCTCGGTTCTGTTCCCAAAGCTCACAGCATATCCTGCCTCTCACGGGCTTGTCTTTGTCCTGAGAAGACGTCCAAATGCCTCACCTGGGCCAGCGAGGCCTCATGTGGTCTGTCTCCAGCAACTTCTCCCTCTTCTCCCTCTACTCTCAGCCCCTCATGAGCTCCAGCTACCCCGTCTTTCCTTTCACCTCCTTGCACAGGCTGTCACTGGCTTGGAGAGCTCTCTATGCCCATTGTGCAACTGAACTCCTACACATCCTTCAGGTCAAGGTCCAAACATCACCTCCTCCAGGAAGCCTTCCCTGATGCTCCACGCTAACTATAAAACCCCTGTGACATGCTCTTGCAGCGTTGTGCACATCAGCCCCGTGGCACTTCCTACAGCTTGTAATTAGCTGCTTGCATTAGTTACTAACATAATTTGAATAATTACAAAGTGGATGACAGCCTCCCCCACTGACCTGAGTGCCCCAGCCATGGTCCACGGATGCTGCCTGGTGCTACCCCCAGCCCAGCCCCAGCTGGCACACAGTAGGTACACAATACGTATGAAAGAGCGTTTAATTATGCAAATGGCTTGTTCTTCCTAAAGAGAACAACTCGCTGGAGGTGGGGCCTCTGTCCCTGCCGTATTTCTGTTCCTCACAGAACCTAACACAGTCGCCGGCACGTAACAAGTGCTCAGTCTGAACTGGCAGAATTTTAAGCCAGACTCATGCTTTAGCTTCTGTTTTCTTTTTTGTCAGGAACATGCAAATAGGAGCCCAAGGCGGCCCTGCCTGCTTCTCCGTCAGATCCGTCCAGCGCAGTCTAGAAGGGCTGTTACCGTGGGTATTTGCATTTACCTAGGAAGACACACGGCCCTTTCCAGCTCATTAAAACCCACCGCAGCCCCGCGAGCTGACAGCCCTTGAATCATCCCAGCTGCAGACTCCCTCCCCAAGGAGCTGAGATAAAGCAAAGCCGTGTCCCTCTCGGCCTGTCCTCGTCGTCCCCACGGACCGGGAAGCAACAAGGACCAGCCGGCTGTGCCATTTGGGGAATGGGCTCGTTACCCCTCCGTCACCACACAGCCGTAACGCCGTGTGGCCGACAGGCCTGCCCTGGGCTGGAGTCCCTCCAGTTAAACCCCAGGGCAGGCGGCCCCACCTCCCAGCCCCGTGAGCAAAGACAGGGCAGTGTCGGAGGCCACGGAAGGTGACGTTTCCACCTGTTAGGTCCGTCCCGACGATCCCTGGTCCTCGGTTCCCAGTGTCAAGAGTGAGTCCTGGTACCGAGTGCAGCTGACGACTGAGTGATCACAAACACAAGGCAACCCCACGCCAACGGCCTGCTACAGAAGAGAAAGAAACCACACAATGCGACAGTGAAAAAGGAAGCCAGCCACGGTGAAAGCACTGTCCCGAGAGAGGAAGGGGTCAGACTCCACCAGTGGAGAAAGACGTTGAGGACTCCCAGGTGGCTTCGTTTCACCTCCCTGGTCTGGGGGGGGCTTGCGGGAGGTGTGGGGTGTAACCCAGTGACTGCCAGGCGTTCTGCACTTTCCCATAACCCCTTCCCCTGATTGGTCCCCGGCTTCCCGACCCCTAGGACGCCCCCTCCTGGCCTACACCCACCACCTGCAGATTTGGTCCCTACCTAACACATCCTGGTCCCAAGGGTGGCCAGCGCAGGGAGCCCCAAATCCACATAAGGCAGGTGTTTGAAGGCTACGAGCCTCCCAAGGAGAGCGACCAGTGCCGAAGCAGGACCACCTGGAGTGGGCACCGAGGCCAATCTGGGCGGCACCCAAGTCACCTAGGGGATGAGGCGGGCAAGTCCATCCACCCCATGGGGAGAGGGAGCCACTTCCCGTCCCCTCGAGAGGCTCTGCAAGCCCCATCAGCACTTACCCCGTGGAAGACGGTACCAGGCAAAGCTGAGACCCCCGCAGCTGGGCATGTTTTCCCACAAGCTCGGCTACCAATCGGGGCCCGCAGCTGCCCCCGGATCAGGGCGGAATGCATTCGGCCAGCACTCCCAGAATCCGGAAAAGCAAGACTCCACGCCTTGGCTCTCACCCACCCGTCCATGGCTGGGGTCCTTCCAGGTACCGTCACCTCGCCAGACCCAAGGGAGGCAGCTGGGGACAGGGGAGACAGGGTCCCTGCCCTCTCGGGCCTTACAGGCCATTGTGGGAGGTGCAGAGGATGTACTTAAAAAGTTAACAGGGCAAGTACTGTGTGGTAAGTACCCTGAGAGGAGAAGTGCAGGGAGCTCCAGGATCCTACCTGGGGTATCCAGTCGGGGATGGTTCCCTTAAGAAAGACCCCAGGGATGGCAGGAGTTGGCAGCAGTACCCTCAGGAGCAATCCTGGCTGCGGGGGCGTCCGGCCAAGGCCCAGGGCTGGCACTTCAGAGAGTGCGGACTGGAGGAAAGGGCGGGGCAGAGCACTGGGATTTAGGGGCCACGCCAAGGAGAGAGCAGCAGGAGGGTTTGTCAAGGTCAGATGTGTGTTTGAAAAGATGGCCCTGGGGTTTAGGGGCACAGGAGGGGATGGGGGGACACAGCGGGACACAAGGGGTGTCCCAGAATCAGCAGTGCTGGGGAGGTGGAGGGAAGCGGGGAGGCACGGGACAGGTGTTCAGGAAGTGCATTTCCCAGGACTGGAGGATTGAACGGGTGTGAGGAGGGAGGAAGGCAGGCGAGGCTGGCCAAAGGGTTTCTGCACAGGCACCTGGGGGGCTACTTGCGCTATTCACCGAGCCTGGGGGCCTCCATGGAGGTGCAAGTTATCACAGAAGATGGCGGGTCTGGTTTTGACCTTGCTGGAGAATTAGGGGTGTGGATATTTCATGCACTTTGGACCTTTGGGATTAACGGTTGAAACAACCAGACCCTGTGGAGTTTTTTTTTAATCTTCATTTAACCTTAATTCCCTGCACGGTTCATTATCGGTACAACACAGAGGGGTTCCCAAGGATTCGTTTAACTTCTGCTGAGAACTTCGAAGGCCTCAGAACTAACAGCTGTCAGAACTAAATTAACAGAACAAACAGGCAGCCTTTCTGCCCCGCCCCCATGCCAGGAGTCACCATGCAGGAATGCTCGCAGGGAGCACCTGACCCCCCCCAGTGACCTTTCATGTTTTGAAATTGACAATTCTTTCCTTCTAGCCAGTACATTTCTAAATGTCAGACCAGGGATGGGGTTTTCCCGGTGGGGTCTGGGGCCCAGGGTCCTGCTTGGGATGCAGGAAGGATAAGGCAGCTGAAACACGTCTCTCTCCCCCCGAGACTTCCGCGTTCCTCTCTTGCACACACAAACACAGCCCAGCAGGTAAATTTTAGTTCCCAGAAAGAACAGAGGCCAGGGCGCCTCTGACAGTGAACCCAGGTGAGCGGAAGCCCAGGTCATCCACTGGAAATTCCAAAACCTCTCTGCAAACTGTAATTTTCTTCTTAAACTTGACCTGGCCTCACTCTCCTGCTCTAACATGAGGCTCTTTTCCATCAGGATGAACCAAAAGAAATCGCCAACATTTGGCAGTTTCTGACCAAAAGAACAGCCGTGTCCTCAGCCTCACGGTATCTGTTTACCCCACGTAGTGTGAACGCTGAGTTTTATCTTTTGCGGAAATGTTAATGTGTTTGATGACGGAGCCCTGCCCCAGACCTCACAGGGGCTGGGATGTCATGGATAGCACAGGCACCGCATTGCCTCTGTAAAAGTTTGAAAACGATCAATTCTAGACCACACCCGGCCTCAGGGGCTTGCAAACCTGCAGTAACAGCACGGCGGTTACAACCGTGCACGGGGCGCTTTCCGGTGTGAGGCGCTGCGCTGGCGTTGGACAGCAGGTCACGCACTCTCGTTGACAAAGATGAGTAGGGACGAGAGCTCACGAGCACTCATTATATGGACTCAAATAAGGCCCCGTCTTTCCCACACGGACACGCCCGCTGACGAAGCCACGCACTGTCTGGACGTAACGGTGTCAAGGTGGGGAGGTGCAACCACCCCCAAAACAGGTCAGTGCCTCCCTGACACCCCCCATCCGAAGGAAGAGCCTGATCCCGCTACGAAGCTGTTGGTTACAGAGCCAGGCAGCCTAACAGGACCCTAGTGACACCCCG
This sequence comes from Eulemur rufifrons, assembly GCF_041146395.1. Lineage (NCBI taxonomy): Eukaryota > Metazoa > Chordata > Mammalia > Primates > Lemuridae > Eulemur > Eulemur rufifrons. The sequence goes on from NC_090996.1 coordinate 32,566,516, forward strand.
AGTCTGCTTGTTCTCAGATCCTCGCGAAATAATTACACCGCTCTCTTCTCTAGAACAGTCTGCTCTACCTCGGGGAACTGTGTGATTGGGTGAAGACATGCCACGTGGGGCTCCTAGGACGTGTCACGGAGGAGAGAAACCAACCTGGAAAATGCCCCGACGGTATCTTGCATCAGACGACCTGGCGGTGGGAGGAAGGGGGACGCTGGGGGAGCCGGGACAGGCGCCAAGGAGGAAAATGACCTCAGCCGAGGGCTCCAAACCCCAGACGTGGCTCCTGATGGATATTCACGGCTTAACTCCTCTTTAATCTCGGCCCAAGTGCTGCAATAAGCCACTCTTAGAACTTAATAACTCCTCGGCATCCAATCAATAACAGCTCTGAGAAATCTCTTCCCTGTATTTATTTAGTTCTACAGCACTCAGACACCGCAGCGTCTTGCTCCCTGAGATATCCGAAGCTGAACTTACTTCCTCTGCAACCGGGCAGCTTGCTGGCGCATCTGCCCACCAAGGGAGCCTCTGAGAAGGGGGCCATGACGGGACCTCTCCATGGCAGAAACCAAGGACAACAGGAGATAAATGGGTTGGGGTGTGTGTGCAGTATCTCCCAAACCAACCTAAAACTGACTCTGGCACTTCTCCTGGTTCCTGCTCGTGCAAAACCTCCTCTGGATCCAGGGGAAAAGGGGCCAGGGTGTACGTCTTTATAGAATCCACCTGGGCAATTAACACTGTGCAGTCAAGCAACTTGCAGTACTGACGGATGAAAAAAACACGTAGTTCCTCTCGTGGGTGGGTAGGGGAGGGCTATTTGCTTTGATTTTTTTTTTTTTTAACCACTCTCCTTGGTGGATATGAACTCTGGAATCAACAGACATATGTGCAGGGAGGGAGAGGAGGAAGAAAGGAGAAGGGAATATGAAGTACATCTCAACTGGACTCTAGCAAAAGAAGAAATCGCAGCCAAAGGAGCAGACGCCCTCACTTCAAGCGCAAACACCGGTGACCCATCTGCTTCAAACTCCAGATAATGCCAGCTTTTGATGCTATTATTTTTTTTAAAAATGAGAGAAAATGGAGCATCCTGGCACCAGATTCTCTGAGCAGTCATTCCAGCCCAAGGACAGGTTGCATTTTATGCCAAGAAGGGCTGGCGTTAACTTTTCTCCCTATTTGGATAGGGAGGCCGTCAGCCCAATTAGAGCCACAGAGGCTGCTCATTCATTGGTGAGGTCCACCCAGTGTGGCCCTTCTACTTACCTCCTGTGCCCCGGAAGCTCCATCTCTGTGCTAGGCAGCTCCCGCCCTGGCTGGCAAGGGACCTGTGTTCCACACCCGTCAGGCGGGAGCAGGGGCCAGGGAAGGTGCCATCGGGAAGACCACTTTCCAGAGAGACTTGGACGGCTTTGAGCAAATGAGAGAAGCTGTACCTGGCTGACGGAGGGCTGGGAGGATGGCGTCTGAGATCGCGCACGTGAAGGACGTTACCTCCATGGATGACAGCTGTGATGAAAATGACGCCGATGGTGATTTACTCTTCATCCACTTCATCCATTCCTCAATACATGACTCCTCAGAATTAAAATTAAAAAAACAGACTGTGCAGGGAGCAGTTTAGGATGTTTTTAGGGCAAAGGAAGCTCCATAATTGGGATGAAATACATCCCCTGCAGAAAGCAAAGATGCTTCGATGAGAATGAAAAAGTCTCGATGTCGTAGGGCGAGGGGAACGACCCTTATTATCGCAAAGTTGTTAAAGCATCCGTTTGCTGTGTGCGTAGTCAGGGGACGGGGCCAGAATCCGTTTAGCACAGTGTGTGTCAAGCGGCGGGACTGGAAACTCCAGCCTCACCGCACTTCACCTGCGGCTCCGGAGGCTTCTCCTCTTGGAGCCCACCCTTTCCGGCAACATGAGAAAACCAGATAATGACTTTCAAGAGTTTCTCGAAGCCCCCAGGTTTCCCTAACATGGAGCTCAGAAATGCGAGAACTGAACCAAGGAGGAAGGAGGGGAGCGTTAACACTCAACACAGAGCAGGAAACAATCTTCTTACATTAAAAAAAAAAAAAAACAAAGCAGCTACGGAGACGCAGCAAGACAGGCTTGCGTGAGAATGGAAGCCCCACAGACGGCCGAGGCCAGAGACATTGGGGCAACGCGGTTAGACCTTCGTTTTCCGGGCAAGCACAACCAGACGCGTCTCTGCTGGGTCAAACCGGACAAAATCACTTCTCTTTCCAATTTCCTTAGTTTCCTCACTTGGGAAAAAGTGAAATAGATGAGCCCAATGCCCTCTTAGGTGCCTTGTAAGTACAAGAATTCCACCATTCTAAGATTTTAAATCCACCTATTATGTGAGTTAATTCTGCCTTCCACCAAAAGCAACAGATACAAACCTCGAGAGCTCCTCAGAAGAGTGGCATTGGGAGCAGAGCAAAGAAGCTGGAAAATAAACACGATTTGGTTCAAGATGGGCCCGTCTCATAGAAGAGCCCTGGGGGCTCTCGGGGGGCGGGGGGCAGGATTCAGGCCAAGGAAACCCCAGACAAACCAAATCTCCTCTAGAGGAAGCCAAGACTTATTCCTGGTATATTCCAAGCTTCAGGAACTCCTCTCTCCCCCGGGGTTAGTTTTTCTCCATGATACATTTCACAGGTTTTCACCTCCCTCTGCACAGAACCATCATCCTCAACCACAAGGGACTCTGACCCCCAGGGGCCATCTGGCAATGCCAGGAGAGAATCCGGTTGTCGTCACCGAGGGAGGTGATGCCACTTAGGATGCTGCCAAACATCCATCAACGCACAGGACAGTCTGCCATAACAAAAAAAATTATTTGGCCCCATTGAAAAACTCTGCCATAGAATGTAATGCTCATGGGGTCAGGAAGTTTTGTCTGTTGTGTCTGCTGCTGTGAACCCACTGCCCAGAAGAGCATCGTGAACATAGTATCCACTCAATAAATGTTGTTAAGGCCGGGTACAGTGGCTCACGCCTGTAATCTAGAACTCTGGGAGGCTGAAGCAGGAGGATTGCTTGAGGCCAGGAGTTTGAGACCAGCCTGAGCAACACAGCAAGACCCTGTCTCTACAAAAAACTAAAAAAAAAAAAAAAAATTAGCCAGGTGAAGTGGCACATGCCTACAGTCCCTGCTACTTAGGAGGATCTCCTGAGCCCAGGAGTTCGAGGTTACAGCGAGCTATGATCACACTACTACACTCCAACATGAGTGACAGATGACAGAGTAAGACCCTGTCTCAAAAAAAAAAAAAAAAATGCCGTTAAAAGATACCAAGGAATGACTAAGAGGCTGGCTGCTTCTCAGAAGGCCCGGACAGCTGCTGAGCCGCGTGGGCAGGAATCTCCCTCACCAGATACAGAACAGGCTCAACAAAGGGCTCCACGGGCCACGTGGATAAGGCCATTCCATTCCCAAAAAGTCATTTATTGAAGTGACCACAAGGGAAGGAACATGTGGCTGAAATGTGCTGCAAAGGCTCATTCTACATCAGGAGAGTTTTGCATGTTTTTCTTGGTAGCATTTGTCAGGGAGACTAGAGGAAGCCGTCTCCTCCTGGGCCCCACACAGGAAAGGGCCCACTATCCCACTATCTTAGTTAAGGAAGCTGAAGGTGGGTCACCCCCCAACCCACGACGAGAGACGTGGGTGGAATTCCACAGGGGCCAGGGCACTGACGGGGCCTTCACTGAGCAGACGTCGAAAGCAACTTGAAGAAATCTCAGCAGCAGAGCGCCAAGAGACAGTGTCTAGGAGAGCCGAGGATCACGTCCTGTGATCTCAAGTAGAAAATACAATGCGCAATGCTGAGAATAAAGCACCCTCTAGCCGACAGCTAGCTCAGTGTTCTGGGCCTTTGACTCGCTCTCTTACTGTTCTAAAGGTCTGCAAGTTATTTAATAAGCTTAATCTGTGAAACGCTTTCAACATCCGACCCGTTTGTGCATCGGGCCCTAACCTGACCTGACCAGTCCTCAGGCACTCGGAATGGCCAAACGGTGACATCTGTTGAATGTTCGCCAGGGACCTAAGTATTCTAAGGACTGGAAATGCACTAACTCGGTTTAAACCCCACAACAGTCCTATGAGGTTGGTGTGATCACTATCCCCGTTTCACAGATGAGGAAATGGAGGTTTGGGGCGTGCAGCTTATAAACGATAAAGCCGGGATCTGAACCCAGACCTTCCGGTTCAAACCTGTTGCGTAGGCTATCCGCACACCCAGCTGCACAGGAGCTCTGAGTTAGAAGGGAAAAAAAGACAGAAAACAGGTCGGAAGCAACCAGCAATCAAAGGCCCCGGTGCTGGGCCTCGCTGCCTGTCAGGTGACGCAGACGCACACCCGGGTTGTGGCACCGTGTTGTGTTTCCACGCCTTATAAAATGCTCTTCTGTGAATGTCATTGCACGTTGCTACGATGAAAAGGCTGATAAAATTTAAACCCCACTCCTAATGTGGAAATTTTCACTTAACGGCCAAGTTCCCATCACTACGGGTTTTTAATCTTTATGGTATCTGCACTGTGACCGACATGACGTCCTCTTTTGCTAGGAGGGCACAGGAAGAGTCCAGACTAGAGAGAAAGCCCACGCTGGCGCTGGTGGAGAAGAAACTGCAGGAAAGCACAACGTTTATCCGATTGCGCCACCCGCTACCGGCGACAACAGTGGGCAGAGTGGTGAGCCTCACTCATCCTCACCACGCTGAGCGCCTGACTCCCCCGCTCTGCGCACTTACCCTCACGACCTGCTACCTGCCCCGGCCCTGCCAACACTGACAATGAACTTACCAAAAGAACACAGGAAAGGGGGACAGGACGGGGCTTTGATGGAACTGATCACAGATCACATGATGCGTGATTACAGACATCCCGCCGGACATTAAGCAAGGGGGGATGTTCAGGAAGAAAGAGGAAAATGTGTCACAAGCACATCTCGGATTTCGAGCGAGGCGAGAGACCAAAGGGAATACATGGCGGGGGCAAAGGCGACTGGGCAGGACGCGCTGTGTGTGCAGAGAAGGCAGAACCTGGCCCCGTGCACTGCGAGCTGCAGCACAGGGTGGCGGGGGTTTGAGGACGGCGGGGCACAGGGAAGACGGGACATACTGAAATGCCAAGTTTGTGAGCTAGAGAATGATGGGCTCAGAGCTGCAAGAACCACTGGATATTGGTGACAGCCGGTGGAGCACATCAGTGAAGAGTCTTCCTGGCAGCACTGAAGAGGACACTGGGCTCTAAGCCCAGCCCCTTACCCTCGCCTCTGTGTGACCCTGAGGAAGCTACTTAGCTTCTCTCTGCCTTTGTTTCCTCAGGCATAAAAAAAGGATGACAATGACCCTACTCACTCACTAAGAGATTTGTGGGGATGAACTAAGATAAGTAGACATGATGTGCTTGGCGAGGTGTCTGGCACATCAACCATGATTACAAGCGATGGTGGGGATGGTGGTGACAACGTTGATGGTGGCAATGAGGACGATGGTGGTGACCATGGTGATTTCCTCTAAACCTAGAGCCCTCCCACTCAGGAAGGCTTTTTTGCTACTAACCTGAATATTCCACTGCCATGGTTTGGGCTTGCTTCTCCGCCATCCGCAGACATAGAAGTTTAACCCTGTTCTTTATGTAAAGCCTGGTGTGAAAAACTTGCTCCGACTGCCACGCGGGTTACCACCCCACGGATGCCTCGATTTCCCTGTGTGTACGGTGGAGACTATAGTGCCACCTACCTGCAGGGATCCGATGAGTTGGTATTTGCTAGGCACCGAGAACAGCGCTTTGCACGCTGTCAAGGCTCGGAGCGAGTTAGCTGTTAACTAACACTCAGCACTTAACCTGACCCACGTGAAATGACTACTCCGAAGCGATGCAGCCCTGGGCCCCGTGTGCCCACACATCCACAAGGCCACAGTGCAGGATGCAGCTAGTGTCCCATTTTCCTCTCCTGGGGACAGACTACTTCTGACTTCCCCAGTCACTCACGAGGCCTTTCTGTTTCCAAAAGCCAATCTGTCTGAGGGCCTGCGTTTGGCGCTCCCGGTCACACTAATTGCGAGGCTGACCCTCCAAGGCAGAAAACCGAATGTCTTTTGCTGGTCAAAGTGAAAGTGATAACAGAAATGTGTTAGGGTATCTGGACACCCGGCCGGTGAAGCCTCTTCATCCTGATGAATTGCGACACGTGGAAATCAATCCAGGTCACTTAGGAGAACAACTTGGTATTTGGTGTCCAAACGAATCACTGCTAATTTATTACTGGCTATTTGATTAAACACACAAGAAGAGAGTGAGTCGATGCGCAGTGTCTGCGGGCAAATTGTCCCGTGGCTTTAAGACTGCACCAAAAATACGCCATCACTGAGCGTTTTAAAGCTATCCAGGTGGTTTATCCTTACTGCACTTGATTTTTTTTTTGAATTCTTGCTTTTCTACAATCGCTGGGAAAGTCTCAGGAAATCAGCCAAAAATAAAATATAACGTGCAGAGGGAGTGGGTCCTACACATTAAACTCAAAGCTTGAAGCCGCCAGTTTTTTTTTTTTTTTTTTTTTTTTTTTGAGACAGAGTCTCACTTTGTTGCCCAGGCTAGAGTGAGTGCCGTGGCGTCAGCCTAGCTCACAGCAACCTCAAACTCCTGAGCTCAAGGGATCCTCCTGTCTCAGCCTCCTGAGTAGTTGGGACTACAGGCATGCACCACCATGCCCGGCTAATTTTTTTTTATATATATATTTTTAGCTGTCCATATAATTTCTTTCTATTTTTAGTAGAGATGGGGTCTCGCTCTTGCTCAGGCTGGTCTCGAACTCTTGAGCTCAAACGATCCGCCCACCTCGGCCTCCCAGAGTGCTAGGATTACAGGCGTGAGCCACCACGCCCGGCCGAAGCCGCCAGTTTTAACCCCTCCATCTCAAGTCAATTCCACCCCATACTTCACGTTTAATATTCTTTACATGCCATGCCGCCACGTACAAATGGATATTTGATTATGTGTCTATTGTCCACCTTCCAGACGCGTGGATTGCCACTGGAGAGCTGCAAATCCAGCCCAGATACGCCAACACATTAACCCTCAGCACAAAAACAGACAGTACCTGGGGGTGGGGGCAGGACCAGGTTTGGCTGGATTAAGACCCCCAGCCGCCCCCAGGGATCTCTCCTGTTTCTCATTTCCACACGAAACCCACCTCTAGTAGACAGGCTGCCAGAAAACATCTCAGAATGGCTACAGAGGAGATTCCAGGCAGCTTTTACTCTACCAGCTTCACAGGTTGTCATAAAGTAGGAGGAAAAGTGACGTGCAACTTCTAATGCACAGCGGTCCATGCACATGCACGTACATGCACGCACACATATGCACACATGCACACGTGTGCACACGCACGCACACACACACCAGTTTTCCTTCTGAATTTCAGGATGTCATGGAGGCAGCTTAGCAAAAGATAAGGAAGAAGCGGCTCGCTTGTCCTGCACCCTGGTTACGTGACAGTCCACCCCATCTGTTCCACCCAGGACCTCCCTGAGGTTGCAGCCATGGTAACACACCTCAGGTGTTCCTGTTGTCCTGACATCACTGTCTCCTGCTACCCTGATGGGCAGAGCAGTTGTCACCCGTGTTCTGACTGAACAATGTCTGAGTGTCATGGATTCTTTCAAGTGTCATTCCTCATCCTGAAGAAACCAGAACACCGATCCATGTAAGAAACTGGGAGCGGCAGCCAGAGGTGTGGTCTCACTCGGTGGCATCTCCCCAAGCCCTTGTCCGGGAGGTGAGGTGCCCGAGCAGGACGACTCGCACAGACTACAGGACTGAGGACACTGGGGCTGGTTCTCAAAGTCTACTGGACAGCCTGGCCACGCCCTCTGCCCGAGACACATGGTTTCCACGTCACGACAAGTCTTCCTGTGTGTGTAACAAATCTATTCTTTAAGTGACAGGTACCTGTGATTGTACCTTTTGCTTCTGCCAAACCCACAAATTGCCTCACGTGACAGAGAATGGAGTGAATGAACCTAATATTAGAAGAAGGACCCATTGCCTTGGCAACCAGGAAGAAACCGAAAGAAAAGGCCCATATTAAATACCATTGGATGGAAATATTTCTGTGTCCCCAAGAAGAAACACAGGCATGTTATACAAATAAAAGCTATTATTATCCTTTTTCGTATTAGATCAAAGACAATGAGATAATCCAAGAAGGGAGACAGAAGGACAAATTCAGTGGGAGGAAACAAAAATTCAGTCCAGGGAGACAACACCATCGAATGGCTGAGGTGACACCGTGGGCGAGGGAGGAAGGCAAGAAACTCTCTTCCCCGCTACTTTCAACAACCATCTATTGAGTACTTGGCGCCCTGCATAAAACTGACAAAACCACATCTAGCTCACAGGCTGGTGTCGGTGAGAGACAGAAAACATAAATAAGTTGCGGTACAAGACCCACAGTGGATGGATGGTTACCAAGAGCTGGAGTGGGCGGTAAGAAATGGGACTTGACTGAAAAATGTACAAGGTTTCTTTGGGCCTCACAAAAATGTTCCAAAACATACTGTGCTGCTGCTTGCAGAGCTCTGTGAATGTACTAGAAACCCCTGAATCACATACTTTAAATGCGTAAACCGTACAGCATATGAACTGTATCTCAATAAAGCTATTATTAAAAACAAAACCCAAACCAGGAGCAGGAGAGTGTGGCCAGCTGCCTGCCCAGCCAGCTCCCGTATGCCCAGAGCATGAGTTAAGATTGCCCAGCACTTTGGGGTTAGAGGAACCCCACTAAACACCCTGGAAAAACGAAGCCAGTTTTATGGAAGTGTGTCATCCTCTGATCCCAACACCAACCGCTGGGGTCTCCCTGTCTCCCCAGCAGCCCCCTCCTCTCCTCCTGCCCCTGGAGGATTTCTCTGCACGCTCCTGGCTGTTTCACGGTAGTCCTGGTCCCAGCGTCTGCCCTCAGAGCCCCCATCTAACGCATAACCAAAGGTGATAAGACCAAGAGGTTCTGTGCTGAGTCCTAACCCCGGCAGTTCCACTATCTAGGAAACAGGCAGCTTTCTCAGGCAGCCGTCTGACTTCTAAGTAGAATTGCTAGAGGCCCCGGGTCCTACTTGACATATAACTGCAGACCTCCAATTTCCACACTTTGCCACGGATGGTGTCCCCGGAAATAAACTCGGACGAAGCAGAAATAAATCTGTTCCATCAAACCTTTCTTCTTCCTGAATGATGAGAGGTCATTCTAACCTTGCCATGAGCTCAGGAAGAGCTTTGCCTGGGAGCCAGGGACAAAACGAGCGCTGAGATTTCCAAGCTTCTCACCCTGGAAATAAAAGCCGACAAACGACAGCCTTCCCCGGGTCCTCACACCCGGCAGCACCGTGTTGGATGAGTGAATAAACTAACTAAGGAATGAGCAGGTGACAGGTGAAATTGGGTCCCGGAGAAGAATTAGTTGAGTGGGATGCATTGGGAAGAAAAATTTCCATTCATTCCGGGGTCATACTCTTAAAATTAAGTTGTAAAAGAAATGAAGACCCTGGTCTTCAAGTAATTTCTACTAAAATACATCTGAAGGTAGAGCAAATGACCCTCCCGCCCCAAATGAAGGGAGGAGATTGTCCCGTAAGGACTGGGGACCCTCAGGGAGATAAGAGAATTAGGAGAGTATTTGCGGCAAAGAGCGTGATGGCACATTATTGGTAATAATCATCATCCAAAGGTCTGATATTAAACAGGATTGAAAATGCATTCAAAACCTTATACCTTCACCTTTCCTTGGTGTCTGCCATGGCCTGACATTTGCATAATGGCTTTCTTTTGTGCTTCTTTCCCCCAACTAATTAAGTTAGAATTCCTCTGTTAAACACATCTGCTCCCAGAAATGTCTCTGAGTCAGAAAAGGAGAAGAATGTCTGTTTCCCCACTATCTGGTATTCAAAATACAGAATGAAGAATTTTTGAGTTTGTAAAAAAAAAAAAAAAAATTAAATGAAGCTACCGGTTCGCTTTATACCCAAGTCTGTGGACATCTACTGAAAAACGATCTGAATGAGATTTAGAATTAGTTGGAATTGATAAATATTTCAATTTGTGAACAAAAAAACTGAGTTTTAACCATGGACCACAGAGGAGTCTGCTCATATTTCTGGGAAACATTAATGTGTAAGACCCGCCCCCCACGGACTAAGGATCGGGCAGCAAGCCACGCCCACCCCGCCCCAGCCTCGCGGCCCCACAGACGGGCATGGTCCCAGTGCTGTACCGGGAGGAGGACAGAACTGACGGAAGAGACCTGGGGATTTATGAAACACCAAATTATAACAAAACCTTTAGGAAATTCCCTCTGTGTGAGGCTTCGTCTTGGCATCGCCCATCTCTCCCACCGCAGGGGTCAGCCAGGCAGCGATGACATCTCTGTTTCCTGCAAGCACAGCAGGACCCGGGCACCAGCGCTGCCTCTGAGGACAGAGTAACTCCTCTGTCGACCAGCCGAGGACGACTGGGTGACAACGTTAACTGCCACGGGGAAGACAAGTACGATAAGGACTGGACTGGTAGGCCTGGCGGCGTGGCGTTCACAGGTACCCTGCCCAGAGCAGTCCAGCGCAGGTCCAAGAGTCACACCGCGGCAGGGCGAGACAAAAGAGGATGTGGGGCATGGACCACTCTCGAGATGTTTGGATAAAAATGAGAGAAGAAGGGCAGAAGGTGGAAAATCACTTATTCAATAAACACGGCACCCACCAAATACAGGCACCACTTTAGACCTAGTGGGGGTGACGGACATTTGACTAGAGACTCACAGATATACCGGGATCCAGGACCCCTGCCCTCCCGGAGCTCAGCCTACAGAAGAGTAAAACAAACGCCCAGACAGCTGTCATGTAGCAAGAGATCACATGGAGGAGCGGGGAGGCTTTTACGGTTTTTTTGTTTTGTTTTTAATAATCCAAGGGGGAAGAGGAGAAAACTGATAGAGCAACTTCCAGAAGAAGAGCAGAATCAAGGATCCAGATGGAAGGGCCCCTTCAGAGCAGGGGGCCCAGGCCAAGTGCAGGGAGCACTGCCCTGAGCCCTGTGACCAAGCCCCCACCCCGACAGTCCTCAGCGGCGTGGGTTTTGCTGCAGAAACCCTGTGGCCTTGTTCTTCTCATTTTAAGAATATGTAAATAAGTTCATTTCCTGATTTATTACCCTGCCAGCTGCCATATTCCAGATTTGAGGATCACAGCTACACCAGATTACAAAAAAATGGCTTCTAAATCAAAGTTTATTATGGCCCTGAAGATGTATCTAATAGAGCTTATAAATCAACAAGTACATAACCAGGCTTAAGTAAGCTCGGAACCAGGATGGGGGCGTGTCGTTGCCTCTGCTGGGTGGCAAGGGACTTTGCCCAGATGTCTCCGTGCTTGATTTTTTTAGCAGGACACGTGAACCTGCTTTGCTACTCCGGAGGAGGAAGAAAAGGATTGATCATGTATCAAAAGCGTGGATTTCCTCAGGGCAACCCGTGACCGACCCCCAGCCCATCTCTGTGCCCCTGTGAGCGTAAGTGCTGTGGTTTCGACGTATTTCACAAAACACTCAGAGTTCGGAATCACCCCCCTCGGACCCAGCTGGCGTGCTGCACACACCTGGGCCGAGACTCACGGATTCCAACTCTAAGGTGGTACCATGGATGGTGCATTTCAGCACGTTCTCCGGGCGTCTCTCAGACACTGACCTTTGAGAGCTCCTGCTCTAGAGGTCTAACACCTGTGCACTCTCATTATTGAACCTCCAATGAGTCCAAATGACACACCTTGATATGAACTGAGGGCTTTGGCCAGAGACCTACAAAGACAGACTCTCTGCACTCTGAGGAGGCCACCAGTCTCAGGGTCCCGCCCCACCCAAGTCTGAGATGACGGCAGAACACAGCCAAGGAGCCTCCCCAAGACTGAAGCCCTTCTCAATGGCCAAGTTCAGAATTCCCTTGACAAGGAAAGGGAAGGGACCAATTCTGACTGTCCAGCATGCACCAGGCCCTTTGTAAATATCTTAGGACAGAGGTGAGGAACCTTTTCTTGTTGGAAGGCCGCATTAATTTAGCTGTAATCAAATAAGGCCACATTCAAGAAACTTCAATTGGATATACTTAAAAATGTACATTATTTTATAAAAATCTAATTACTATATACTTAATAATTTCAAAAAATGAAAACTAAAGTTAACTACCCTTTTCGTGACTTTGTTTTGTCTGCTCTTTGTGAGAAAGCATTTGAATATTTGGTTGCAGCACGGAGGTCCACAGTTTCAGTTGATCCTCTAGATGGGCATCGGTCATTTGAGACCTTAAGGGCATCTTGATTTGGGTTGGGTAGGAGAAGGTAGATTTGCGGTGATAAGTGGTTGAAAAGCAACAAAGCATTTTTCCGGCATGTTGTCAAAGGTGTAGGTTTTCTATTACATTTTGCCATATTTCAATTGGATCTTTCTTAGCATCAAACAATGACTTTCAAGTGTCATCTACTAAGAGCTCAATCAATCCCATCTTGTAGTTCTTCAGGTGCCTTGGTGATATCAACTAGGTGAGGCTGAAATACTAATTTGAGTGTGATGTCATGATTCTCAAGGTCGGTGAACCTTTCACTGTATTCTCCAATTAATAGGTCTATAACAGCTGCATATGATTGAAATGATTCACGTATGTCATCCTGCTCATCAATGACCTTTGCTAACTGGGGAAAATGTTCATCCAAAATTTCCTTTTGAACAAGTGTTTTGAAAAAAAAATAGCTTTTGCTGAAATACCTAGAATTTTTTGCCACATGTCACATATAGACTGTTTTACCTTGCAAAGAAATATTCATTTTTATTTGACATGGTATCACACAGAAATGCTACATTCCTACAGAAATCTTCTTTCAATAATTTACTTTGTTGATTCTGTTCTTCATAAAATTTCATTATCTGTTCTCCCAGAGATAAAATCTTGGCTAACACCTGTCCCTGTTATAGCCAACACAATTTAGAATGACATGGCAAATCCACACTGAATACCTCATAGTTCAACTTTAGCATGTTACAAAACTGACCATGTGTGTTGCATTTGCACAAATACAGTTAACAATACTTATAACTTATTGCAAAATGTCACTTAAAATAGAAGCTTTAGCGCAGAAATTTTGCTGATGATACAATGAAAAGATCATCTGGATTTGTTAGTACTTTTGTTATCTGTGCAATAAACCCTTCATGTTTTCCTGTCATGGAAGGTGCACCATCTGTACACACACACCCCAAATTTACCAAATTCAGTCCAACTTCACATTTGTCTTGAAAGTTGTTGAAGATATCTATTCCCCATGTTCTGTTTGCAAGAGTGCCCAAAGTAAGCAACTCTTCATAGCAAAGAAAATCTTTTGTTATGAACCGAGTGAAGCATAAAACCTGCGCCCAGTCAGCAGTATCAGTTGATCCATCCAAAGTGATAGAATAATATATATTTTTCCTTTTAAAATACTGCATGAAGTTGTTCTGTTAAGTTGAAGGCTACTTCATGCTGCCGATAAGTTATGGTTCTCCTTCAAAGAGGCAGTTTTTTGTACTTTGAAATGTTATTGGGGTCTAAGCATCCTACCACTTCGACAATACATTCTTTCACAATTTCTACATCACTGAATGGCTTCCCTTTTTTCCCCCGAGTATATAAGCTACTTTTTAAGTTGCTTCAGTGGCATTATTTCCAGGTCTTATTGCTGCTTGAAATACCATCTGTTCATCTTCTAATATCTGCAATACAAACTTTCACACCTCTCCCACTAATTTAAAATACTGTGGGCCTTATGAGTGTTACAATGCTGATGAGCACTGAACTTCTTTAAAGTTGACATTACAGTATCACAAAGCAAGCAAATCATCTTATCTTTAGCAGAAACAAGGTAATATTGCAATTCCCCATCCTCATTAAAAAAATCTGTTTTCTTCCTTCAGTGTTCTCTTGATCTTCTTTGACATAGTGGGCTGTGAAGAAGACAGAATTAAAAAACACTGTCGAGCTGTGCAACTCTTCACAAATTCCACCTCAAACAGAAACACAGTGCACCACTGTCAAAAGCTGATGACACGCTGGTGTATTCGACCCCCAAGAACTCTCAACAACCAGCCTCAAGAGGTAGTGTTGCCAGTCAGGCGAGGGAAGTTAGAACTAAATCGTGAGCGTAGCAGCTGTCAATTTAGCCCTTACGGCTTACTAATATTCTAATTGTGCCAGTCAATCTGGGAGGATTATTTCATTGAAACTTATTTTATTCTTTGTATTTTCAATATGTTCATTTTTAAAAAAATAAAAATATAAAAGATGAACAAAAATGTATTAATAAAAATAAAAGGATTTTTAGTAAATGTGGTCCAAAGGCCACACTTAAGGACCTAGAAGGCCACGTGTGGCCTTAAGGCTGCAGGTTCCCACCCCTGTCTTAGGAGGTTCTCTGGTCACAAAGGTAGTGCACTCGGGCTACAAGTCTTCAAATGTTTCTGAGAACCAGACTGTGCGATGCCGCAGGGCCTTTGCACGGGCTTTCCCGTCTCTTTCTCCCACACTTCCCATGTCTGCCTCCTTCTCATGCTTTGGTTCTCAACGGAAAGTTGCCTTCTTGGAGTGTTCCTCCCTGTCCCCCGCCAGCTCCACCCCTCCCCTTCTTCCTCCCCGCAACAGTGCTCATTTCGTCGTATCACACATCACAATGTATAATCATTCCCTGTTTTACCTTTTTATCACCTGTCTGTTAGCTTCACGAGGCCACATAAGCCTCGTCCGCCCTGCTCACCACTGTACCCCTCACATCCACACCTTGTAAAGTGCCAGACGGATAGTGGAAACTCAAAAATCGTTTTCAAAATCTCAAAACTTCAAATTAATCTGGGGAAATTCTAGCTTCAGCAAAGCTCAACAGGTTTCCTGTCTGCAAACATCCTCAGAGCCTTTAAGATACTAATATGAGCTGTGTGCCAACAAGAGGGAAATAAATGCAGTATACGGTGTTTCTCGAACTTATTTGGCAAGAGAACAGTTTTTTTTTTTTTCATGGCATCTTTCTTTCCATGGACCGTCTTGTGCATCTCACATCCCAAGGAACACTCTTCGGGAAGCACCGCTTCAAGGATTATCAGTATGTGAGGTGCCCAGGGGTGACAGTATGTAGTCCCCAATTCTCCCATAAGGAAAGGGCCGGCACCCTCCCAGGCACTGCCAATCACCCCTCAAATCAACAGCACCCACCCCTCAAATACGCAGGCAGCATCGTGGAGAGCTGTCATGTCCTACTTTCCAACAAGCAGAGAGCGTTGTTTTGGGGGTTTTCTTTAAGTTTTAGAAAAAAGGGGAAAAATAAGATAAATACTTTCCCATTCTCTGCACTAATGTCAAATGACCTGGAAACGTTGCCTCTGGGAGCTCCAGCCATAGAACAAAGTAGCGTTTCATCTTCCTCGTCTGACAGCTCAATTTCAGCAGCTACCAGGGAGGGTGGGCAAGCCCCCACCAGAGCCAATCACGAATGTCACCGTTTACGCTGAGATCCCTTTGATAGCACTCTCTGTGGATGGCAGGCTTGGAACTGTTCTTTAGGCAAAGCAACACCTGCATTAATATGACCAGGATCCCTCTGCAGACTCTCCCTACGTAACCTCGAGAGGGAAGTGTGTTCTTTAACTAACGTGTGCGTTTTCATAGTTCCTCAATATAAATTCTAACACTCTGGCTTAGGCATAAATCATACTGGCATAGAGGGAGAGGGTCTTTCTAACAAACCTGTCTGTATACTTAGTCAAAAACCTTCCCTATCGCTACCCTGAACACTGACATCAAGAGAACTACAACTATGTAACAAGTTCCAAACTTATAGTAACTTTTAATTCTATAACACTATCTTATCCACTGAATTGAAACCATGTGTACTCATAGCTGGAGGTGGCTAGACCCAGGCAAGAGGGGCTCCTACCCTGTGCCCTGAGCTTTAGAGAGCCCCACATGTCATAAACATTTACGAATAAATTTATTAAAGAAAATGTGAGCACTTCCATCTTCTGGGATTCAACTGTCAGACTGATTCAGCACAATCTGTGACCATAAACATGCGCTCTTATGACCACGACCCTTCAAGGCCCAGGGAAATACATCTCTGCACCCTGTCCTTGAATCAAGAGGCAGCCACAGCCAGGGGTAGTGGCTCACGACTATAATGTCAGCACTTTGGGAGGTTGAGGTGGGAGGATCACTTGAGCCCAGGAGTTCAAGACCAGCATAGCAAGACCCTATCTCTACAAAAAAATAGAAAAATCTGCTGGGCATGCTGGTGTGTGCTACAGCCCCAGCTACTGGGGAGGCTGAAGCAGGTAGATCACCTGAGTCCAGGAGTCTGAGGCTGCAGTGAGCTATGATGACACCACTGTACTCCAGCCCAGGTGCAGGGTGACAGAACAAGACCCTGTCTCAAAAAAAAAAAAAAAAAAAAAAAGGCAGCCACTTCCGAATGCCCCCGTGGTCAGTCTGCATGTTGTGCCACTGCCCATGACGTTGGAGACAACTTCTCAGAAGGTGGGAAGAATTTGAGTAAGAAAAAAGACAAATGAATTAACTTGTAAAGTCCATTATGCAACAATGTCAGGCATTCATTCCTTGCTTCTCTTTATGTTCAAATTTGCAATTCCTTGGATGTTTGTGAATAGAATATTTGGTGTCTGGGCACATGTTGCAATACTAATCAATTCATTGTTCTTAAGTTTGTGTACATGTAAAGTTAGACAAGTACATGAAACAGGACACCAACACTTAACGCTGGCTACTACATGGACACTGAATGCTAAAATGATGCATAGCTTTATTATAAAAATATATAATGATGTTTGATTAAAGTTGCTAAAATTACATAAAATGGTCAGCTTTATTAAAATGTTAATATAAATTTTGATGTTTGTATTTTTACATTTAATAGATATTTTTTAATATTTTAAAAGACCCTCTTTTGAAAATATAAGGATATGATTTTATTTTTTAAATGTATAACTTAAATTCTTATAAAACTATATGCCAGTTTTATAATCTTTGCATATAATTACATTCTAGGTTTTATTCTTTTACGTCATTCCTGTCAACAGAATAAAAAACTATATTGATTATTATAAGGCATGTCTTCAGTTTGCCAACCATCCAAACATCTCTGATCCATCCACAGGACACCTAGACACCATCATAATAATTATATTCAATCATGTTTGATATTTTGTTGACTTCCAGTTATATAAAAACTATATAGCAGAGTAAGCATGCTTGCTTTACTTTGTGGTGTGAGGTTGTGTATTACTATAGGATGAAAGAACATTGTATTTAACAGTTTTAGCTCAATGTACAGTTTTAAAATATTCAGACATGTGGCACGCACAGTGCCTTTTTTTTTGAGACAGAGTCTCACTCTGTTGCCCAGGCTAGAGTGAGTGTCATGGCGTCAGCCTAGCTCACAGCAACCTCAAACTCCTGGGCTCAAGCGATCCTACCGCCTCAGCCTCCTGAGTAGCTGGGACTACAGGCATGTGCCACCATGCCCGGCTAATTTTTTCTATACATATTTTAGTTGGCCAGATAATTTCTTTCTATTTTTTTAGTAGAGAAGGGGTCTCGCTGTTGCTCAGGCTGGTCTCGAACTCCTGACCTTGAGCGATCCACCCGCCTCGGCCTCCCAGAGTGCTAGGATTACAGGCGTGAGCCACCGTGCCCGGCCCACAGTGCCTTTTGAACTCTTGCCCCAGGCTGAGGAGGACCTGGAGACAGATATCAAGACGGGAAAGTGTTGACCTTCTCCCTTTTCCTGGTTTACCAGGGGCTGTCACGGCTCCAAGGCCTGGGGCGTGTTTGTTCAGCAGCAGTAACTTCATCATCTGACTGTGATCAGAACAAAGGGAAGACGCTACACACCGCTGGGGCCCGGAAGCCACCTGCTCAGAAGCATTCCGGACGGAAGACTGGCAGGTGAGGTGTTCTCTGTGTGAGTCAGTTTCCAATTCTAATTCACTAACCAACCTCCCCAGGATTATAAATAACACAACACACCCCGACCTCCGCTCTCCGACAGTTTGCAACACAATCTATGGGGAGAGATAAGAGCCGGACTTCTGACCACGTCTCTGCCCCTGACAAACCTCATGGCATTGGGCAAGTTACAAGACTTCCCTGATCTGCAGTTTTCTCATCTGAAAAATGGGATAACAATACCCCACCCCTTGGGCTGAGGTGAATATTCAATGTAGTCATGTTCAGAAAGCGTCTGGTGTGACGCCCGCCACTGACGAGATCAATGAGAGCAGGTATTACTGGGAAAACAAGGCAGGCACATGCCACATGCTCACCTCATAGGCGGCAGCATGTGACTAAGCAGCCAAGGCGGGGTGGATAAGAAACCACGCTCAGCCCAGAGACAAAGAATCATCCTCACGGGCTGGGTACCAACAAGTACGGACGCTAGAAGTTCACGTGCGGTAAGCTCTAGCCATGTGTCAGACTGAGCTAACTATCTTATCTTAATTAAATTTCACCCTAACACTATGGGGTCTGTGCTATTATTATTCACAACCTGAGATGAGGAAACTATGGCTTAAGAAAGTTTAAGGACTTACAGCTAAGAGAAACAGGAGCTGATATTTGAACCTAAACTCGTGGGGCCCCGAAACACACACACTGAATCACTGTGCCAAACTGCTAGAGAACAGGGATCACGCGTTGTAGAATTATGGTCCCAAAGCGGACTGTGTTCAGAGGCGATTTTCATCTGTTCCTAAA
The DNA here is from genome assembly GCF_041146395.1 of Eulemur rufifrons. Classification (NCBI taxonomy): domain Eukaryota; kingdom Metazoa; phylum Chordata; class Mammalia; order Primates; family Lemuridae; genus Eulemur; species Eulemur rufifrons. The sequence continues at coordinate 32,585,357 of NC_090996.1, forward strand.
TAGCATAAGGAAGCCGGAACTTCCTCTGGCTGCAACAGCACAATTTGGTGGTAACAAGAGGGACCCGTCTCAATGGCCCTCACCACATGCCAGCACCACCGGCCACGTCCCGTCCAAGAACCCAGCAGCGTCTGGGGCTGTGGCAGGTCCTGCATGTGCCCTGTGTCCCGTCTGGGGTGGGCCGGCTGCCTCCAAGGATGCTGAAGCATTTGAAAAGCAAATGACTGCGGCAGCAACAGCCCCTGCTGCACCAACAGCCTGGGAGGACAGAGAAGGAAAGCGCTGTTGGAGGAAGTCAGGAGGTTAGAGCTCCAGAAACAGCCACTTACCCCAAACCCAAAGAAAAACACTCTCAGTTCTCAAGAGGTTAGAAGGGAAACTGAGGCAAGGGTGAAAAGAGAAAGCTCCCAGCAAGCAGGACCCGAGTTGCCTCCACACAGTTCCCGGGGCTTTTTATATGCAAGAGGCACCATTGGACAGCCACAGGCCAGACACAGAACACCTGCGTCCTTCTCACGGCTTAACCCTCCCTTGTTCTATGGCTGTGGCTTCCAAAAATGCATATGTGACGTGCCACTTTCTTCAGAGATGAGCCCTTCAATCTGAGGTCATAGCAGCCCCATGCATGTGGTATGACGATGCCCTTTGAAAATAAAGTGACAATTCTTTATTGAAATGAAAGCATGAGTTACGATTATTGCCGATTCATTCATTCTTATGTTCTTTTTCTGAAAAATAACACATCATTTACCTGAAATGTGGGTTCATGGATTCTTGGGTTAGGAACAGTCGCAAAACACAGGGCAGGTGCCACCACTCGGTGTTCCTGAGACCTCGCAGCTCAGTCCTGCCCCACGCCGTCCCCCACCTGTGCTCCTTTCAAAGGCTCCTCCACACTTGGCTCCGCGATGACGCCTGCTTTGAAAATGCGAATTTGCTCCAATGTGACTGATACATTAGGGAACAGTCTGAGCGTAACATCTTGCTTTTGCTTATGCATGATTTCATCTTCGAGAAACGCTTGGTGAACACAGCTTTCCGTGTTCTGTTCTGTAACCAGCTGAGCTGGGAGGCTTAAAAATATGCAAAATGCATGGCTGTGTGCACACGGTCACACACACACGCAAACATCTGCCGGCTCCCTCAGTTTCCCAAGCGGCGTATGGGCCACGCCCATCCTTACCTGGGCTTAGAAGGTCCCCTCCGATTTCAGACAACACAGCCTCCACCATTCACAGTAACCCACAAACCACATTCCTTCAGACACCCACTTCCACACCGAACTGCTGGTCTTTTTCAAAGTCAAGTGTGATATTTATTCCACTATGTATGTATGTCTTAACTACTTGACATATGCAAAGCTCTGCTGTTTTTATCAAGTTTCTACCTTTTTCTAATGTCTCCCTGATGAAGTTTTTGAATGCTGTGATTCAACCCCATTGTTCCCATCCAGTACCCAGTTACCAGCAGGGACGCAGAACGGAAAGCAGAGTTTGCCCAAGAACAGTCAAGCCCAGAAAGTGGAAGGAGACAGAGGTCAAGCAGACTGGAGAGAAGGTTCCAGGGCTCTCCCAACCATCGACTGCACTTCAGTTCCTTCTCAACAATTTTGCCATTTGCTCACGGCCGCCTCAGAAACCACCACCTGCGACGTGCAGGCAGGGGGGGAGCAGATGCCACGAGCTGCTCCCGCGTGAATCTCTGACTGCTGGGTTCCCCCAGGAGACGTTCGGGACAGGATCCACCTGCCACTGCCTAGTGGCCAGCATACATCGTCAGAAGCTATTTCAGCATCCCTATGAGACAAAACCACCCTCTCTTCACTATTAATAAAAAACAATTTTTGGAAACAGCAAAGAGAAGGTATAAAACATGGAGGCCATTTTTTTCCTGGCAGAATTGCCCTTTTGGCTCTTCCATCTTCTTCTTCGTCCTTGGCCTCAACCTATTCTCACCTGATCCATGAGATCCTCGAGTGTTTTCACTAAGAGGTTTACTTTTATGTTCCAGTGTTCAGCCTGTTAAGTGTTGACATATACATACATCCAAGAATTTTCACTGCCCCCAAGACAGTGAATGGCCATCATCCCCGAAAGTTTCTTTGTGCCCCTTTGTATTCTATCCCTCTCCCCCGTGCCACCTGCCACCCCTGTCCGTAAGCAACCAATGATCTGCTTTCTGTCACTATAGATTAACACGAACTTTTTAGAATTCATAGAAACAGGATCATATAGTACATAGTCTTTCTTATCTGATGTGTTTGACTCAGAATAAGCCTTTGAAATTCATCTATGTGGTTGCATGTATCAACAGTGCGTTCCTTTTATTGCTGAACAGTATTCCATTATATACATGTCCCACAAATTGTTTTCTCCATTCACCTGTTGATAGACATTTGGGTAGTTTCCAGTTTGGGGCCATTACAAGTAAAAGAATAAACATAAACATCTAGGCATGTGTGTTTGGGCATATGCTTTCCTTTCTCCTGAGTAAATACCTCTACAAGTACAATGGCTACATCTTATGATAGGTGTGTGTTTAACCAGTTAAGAAACTGCCAAACTGCTTTCCAAAGCAATTATACCATTGTACACTCCCATAAGCAATGAATGGGAGTTCCAGTTTCTCCCCATCTGTGCCAGCACTTGGTGTGGTCAGTCCTTTTACCTTTAATCATTCTACTAGATGGGTAGTGGTATCTCATTGTGCTTTTAATTTGTATTACCCTGATGACTAATGATGTTAAACATCTTTTCATGGATTATTTGCCATGTATATCTAATCTACATACCAGATGGTGAAGTGCCTGTTCAAGTATTTTATCACTGTTTTATTGGAGTTTTTTTATTATTGAGTTTTGAGAGTTCTCTATCCATTCTGGATACAAGTCTTCTTCAGATATATAGTTTGCAAATATTTTCTCCCAGTCTGTGGCTTGTCGCTCTCTTAACAGTGTTTTTCAAATAGCAGAGTTTTTAATTTTGGTGAAGTTCAGTTTATTTTTAGACAAGGTCTCACTCTGTTGCCCAGGTTAGAGTGCAGTGGCGTCATAGCTTACTGCAGCCTCGAACTCCTGCAGCCGCAAACTCCTGGGCTTCAGTGATCCTCTTGCCTCAGCATCCTGGGTAGCTGGGACTATACGGCTGTGCCACAATGAACAGATTTTTTTTTTCTATATTTTGGTAGAGACAAGGTCTTGCTATGTTGCTCAGGCTGGTCTTAAAACCCTGGCCTCAAGTATTCCTCTTGCCTCAGCCTCCCTAAGTGCTGGGATTACAGGTATAAGCCACTGCACCCAGCCTAATTTATCAATTTTTAATGGGTTTTGCTTTTGGTGACATATCTAAGAAACTTTTGCCTAACCCAAAGTCACACAGATTTTCCTTCTATGGTATCTTCTAGAAGGCTTATAGAGTTAGGTTGTACATTTGGGAGTATGATACATTTTCAGTTAATTTCTGTATATGCTGCAAGATATAGATTGGAGTTCATTTGTTTGCACGTGGATATCCAATTATTTCAGCACCATTTGTTGAAAAGACCATTCTTCTCTAATGAGCTCTCTGTACTACTCCATTGATCCAAGAATCTATCCTGATGTCAATACCACACTGTCTTGACTATAACAGTTTTGTACTAAATCTTGAAATTAGATGTTAGCCCTCAAATCTGTTCTTTTGTCAAAGTTGTTTTGGCTACTCTATGTCTTCCAGTGTCCATATAAATTTCAGAATCAGTTTGTAAATTTCTATCCCAAAAAAAGAGCCTTGTTGAGATTGTGGTTTGGATTGTATTGAATTTGTAGATCAACTTGGGAGAACTGACACCTTAACAATATTCAGTCATTTCTGATTTGTAAACATCCAGCCCTTTCTTTGATTCATTAATTTTTCTGATTAATGTTTTATAGTTTTCAGTATACAGACCTTATACAAACTTAGATTTATCCCTAAGTATTCCATATTCTTTGATGCTATTGTAGATGGTATTTTTTACTTTGTTTCCCAGTGTTCATTGCTATTACACATAAAAACAATTGCTTTTTGTGTAATGATCTTCTTGTCCTGCAACTTTGCTAAACTCAAAGTTGTTCTAGATTTTTTTTTTAAGATCTCATTAGATTATCATATAGATCATCTTGTCATCAGCAAATAAAGATAGGTTTATTTCTTCCTTTCCTTCCTGGGTTTTATTTATGTCTCTTGCCTTATTATAGTAACTTATTTCACTACACTGTTAACTAGAAGTACTAAGAACAGACATCCTTGTCTTGTTCCTGGTCTTAAGGGAAAAGCATTCAGTCTCTCACTATTAAGTATGAAATAGAGGTTTTTCATAGATTTTTTTAATCAAATTGAAGAAATTCCCTTCTATTCCTAATTTGTTGGGAGTTGATTTATTTTTAAAAAAAAAAAAAAGCAGTAATGGATGTTAGATTCTGACAAATATTTTTCTGTGTCCATTGAGATGATCATGTGGTTTTCACTTTTTATTTCTTAATATAATGCATTACACTGATTATTTTGGATGTTAAACCAACCTAGCATAAACCACTCTTGGCCATAATGTACTATCCTTTTTATAGATGGTTGGATTTGGTTTGCTTAAATTTTGTTTAGAATTATTTGCATTTCTATTCATGAGGGATATTGGCCTGCAGTTTCCTTTTCTTACCATTTCTCTGCCAGGTTTTAGTGTTAGGGTAACACTTGCCTCATAAAATAAATTAGGAAGTATTCCTTCCTCTTCAATTTTCTGGAAAAGTTTATGTTGAACTTGTTTTCTTCCTTTAAAAAAATACTTGTTAGAATTTAATAGTGAAGCCATCTGGATCTGGATTTTTCTTTGTGGGAAGGTTTTTCACTATAAATTCAATCTTTAAAAATAGATACAGGGTTAATCAGGTTACCTATTTCTTCTTAAATGAGCTCTGGTAGGTTTGTATCTTCCAAGGAATTTATCCATTTCATCTATTTTGTCAAATTTATGAGCAAAAAGTTGTTCGTAATGTTCCCTTATTATTTTCAAGATATAGCTATGTATTAAGACACAAATATTTCTTACGTGAAGAAATATGTTTGATATTTGATACTGGTTTTTTGTCCTGATCACTTTGGCTGGCTATTTCTAAATTTATTGATCTTCTCAATGAACTAGCCATTGGTTTTATTGATTTTTTTTATTGTTTTTCTGGTTTCCATTTCATCGATTTCACTCTAAACTTTACTAGTTTTTTTACTTTGTATTAAATTTGCTCTTTTCATTCTAGTTTTTTAAGGTGAAACTGGAGAGCTTTCTTCTTGTCTAATCAGGGCTATAAATTTCCCTTTTTAGCAAAATCCCACAAAATTTTGATATGTTGTCTTTTTATTTCCATTCAATCTTAAATCATTTCTACTTTCCCTTTGATCCCCCTTTCTACCTGTGGGGTTGAATGTGTTATTTAGTTTCCAGACACCTGGGATCTTCCAGAGTTCCTTCTGTTGTTGATTTCTAATTTAATTCTATTATAACCAAAGAACTTACTTTGCAAGACCTGAATCCTTCTAAAGTTGCTGAGCCTGGTTTTATGAACCAGACTATAATCTTATTTTACCAAGTAACATTTTTGTCAAATAATATTTTAGTAAATGTTCTGGGTGCACTTGAAAAAAAAAATCCATATTCTGTTGTTGAGTGAGGTGCTCTGTAAGTGTAAATTAGGTCAAATTGGTTATAGTTTGTGGGTATTTTGTGTATTTAATGTTTTTCTGCCTACTCTTTATATCAATTATTACAAGAAGTCTATTGATATACTAAACTATAATTCTGGATGTGACTATTTCTCCTTGCAGTTATTTCATGTTTACTCTAGGTCTCCTTGCACTTATGTTAGATATTTTTGCTGTTGTTGTCGTTGTTGTCGTTGGCTTGTTTATTTGCTCCACTGTCTTTTCACTCACATTATTTTTGACAAATCCGCCATCACACTTATATTTGATCCTCTGTAAGTAACACATCTGTTTTTTTCTCTGGATGTCTTTAAATTTTTCTAGCACCAAGTTTGAGCACTTGAATACAATGTTCGATAGCATAGTTTTCTTCATGTCTCTTCTGCTTGGTGTTCATTTAGCTTCTTGGTTCTCTGATTATGGCTTTCATTAAATGTGGAAACATTTCAGCCATTGTCTCCAAATATTTTTTTTTATTCCCTCCCTCTGTCACTCCTTTAGGGACTCCAACGACACATATATTAGATTCCTTGAAGTTGTCCCAGAGATCACTGGTGCTGTGCTCATTTTTCCCCATTATTATTATTTTTCTATATATGTTTAATTTTGGATAATTTCTATTACTGTGTCAACATATTTACTAATCTTTTTTGTGTATGTGCAATGTCTTAATCTGCTGTCAATCTCATCCGTTGCATTTATATCTCAGATATTGTAGATTTCTATCTCTAGAGTTTTGATTTGGGCCTTTTTCTATGCCTTCCATGGTTCTACTTCATTTTTTAAACATGTCCTTCTCTGCTAATTCTAACATCTGTGTGATTTCTGTATTGGCTTCAACTGATTTATTTTTCTCCTCATTTTAGGTTGCCGTGGGTGAGCACCAGGTACTGGCCCCTCCAATCCTTACAATTAAGTCTTAAAATAATTTTTAACTGCTTAATTATGTTCCCTGGAATGGGTCATCGAGTGGACACTGAGCCTTATGGGACCCTGACCGATTAATTAACACGAATGGTAAAGTATCAAACCATAGAACCTACAAAGAAATAAAGCATAACTGTGGCCTACTTTCTTAAAAAAAAGTCATGAAACTAGTATTTCAAACTGATAGTTTTTACTCTCCCTGCTAAAAAGCAATGCACCTATAAATGACAGTGGAAGTGTTAGGTGGTCTTTTTGTTCACTTAAAGTCTGTCCTTTCATTGTTTTCTGAGATTGAGATGCAAGGTATCCGTATTCAGCAAAATCAATATCTGTGTTATTAAATTGAGATGACAATAAGCAATTCATGGGTGGCATATGGGGAGGGGTGGAATTAAGCTATATAGAGTCAGTTACCCTTGACAGACATCGCACACTCCAAACCTCACAGCTACCATCGTGTCCATAAGTCTGAAACAAGACCAGCCCTCAAGAGGCTATTTTCTTTGGACAGCTTGAATAAATTCAGTATATATTCTGATGGCAACTGAATAGCAGCCCTTTGAAACAAGTCCCTGATTTGAACAGCAACATTTTCCATAGAACAGTCAGCTAAGAGAGGCATATCATGCCCATCCCCTCAACTCTGATTTATTTTTAAACTAAAATAGAACTCTGTTTTCTAAAAGAAATAGAGATATAAAGATACAAAGAATTAGAGCAAGATACACGGTAAAATTAGATGCTTTATTCTCTAACCCAGTGCTTCTTATCTTAAACGTACACCTAGAGATCATCTTAAAAATGCAGATTCGGATTCAGCACAATTGGGATGGGGCTGAGATTGTGCGTTCTCAAAGCTCCAGGGGCAATTCTGATACTGTCCACAGACAACACTTTTAGCAGCAAAGACCGAGAGTGATTTTAAAAATTCAGAGTTCAGGACGTTAGCCCCAGAGATTCTTAGACAATCATTCTCAAATCAGACCCAGAAATCTGTTTTTTTAACAAATTTTTCAGGTGATTTCGATACAGGTGGTCCACGAAGCACAATCTGAGAAATACCACTCAAGCCCAGTTACTGCAGACGTCCCCCAGGTTTTACTAAAGCACTTCTACCGAATTCAACCAAATGTCTCCATAGAAAAATGTGTCATCTTCCTCAAATTTAGTTCTGAAACACTAAGAGTTAACAGGGGTGCCACATGTCAAACCAACCAACCAACCAATACATGAAATTCTGTGGTCAAGTAACTTTGAGATATTTTGACTACTTTGTCCCATTCTCGACATTTCTCAATACACATCATCTCTGAGAACTTGTGTAGTATTAAAAAAAGCAATTTAACGTATTTTTGCCGATTTTTTCCAAACTTAGAAGAGCATGGAATCTTCCACCTCCCTTCAGTGTAGCTATTAACAGCCTGCAGGCCAGTTGTTTCGAGAACTCGATACTCAAGGGCACAAACCAACTGACATTTTAGCAGTGACAAATGGTGTCTAAGACCCTAGATCCTTCTGATTTTAGAAAAGGCTTCAGCTTCCTTTGTTTCAGCATTCAGTACTCTTACTGTTTATCATCTCCATTCTTATCTGTCTTTTGGCTTTAGAAAAAGAACTGCCTTCCATCCAAGAAGACTGCCAGAAATCAGAACAGGAAAACAAAAAAAGGAATGCAATAAGCAATACTTTGGTCTTGGTTAAATGCTAAAATGTATTTTTCCCAATCAAAAATAATTTTAGCCTGTCAAACCCAAAACCCTCTTTGAAACAGGCATAAAATACTTGTTTACCTCTTAAATGTTAAGTTCCTAGTTCCCTTGTGACCAAAATAAAGTCATTTTAAAGATTCCATGTTACTTTTCCAATTATAAACCCAAGTTTCCAAGATTATAATGCTTTAAAAAATATATCTGAGCAGAACTCAAAGTTTGATTTTAGTTTCCTTTGTATCGCCCAACATAAGAACATAACGTGGGAGGGAAGAGGAAAAACGGAAAAAAAAAAAATTCTGACAATCTTCTCATGCTTAGAAATTAACTGTTTCTGCCACTGCCTTAGAACAAGGTTTAAAAATGAACAAGTAGGAACTTGTGTATTCCCCACATCCCCAGACTCCCGTGCACTTTGCACCAGCCCCAAGGCTTGCCCTGGACCTGTTTTCTCCCATCACTTCTTTCATGTCCGCTGAAGCACCTGGAACCACAGGTGTCTGAGGATTAGAACCCCTAGGAAGACACAAGGAAGTCTAAAAGGTCTTGTCTGTCCTCAGAAGCATCTCAAAAATCAACAGACACCTCCCAACCCCTTTTTCAAGGCCCCTCATGAAGCCATCTGTGTACAGCAGATGTGGTATTACGAATTTCATAGGGTTTGTTCTGCTGAATCCTCTTCCCATGGTTACGCTGGAAGCAGGTTTGTGAAAGTTGCCAGAATCAAAATGGAGTCACTTGTGTTCAAAAAAAAACAAACCAAGAAATAGAACGAGGGAAGGCCATTAAGAAAGAGTTCTGAGGCTAAAACATCTGATTAAAAAATATATATATCACAAAAGACTCTGCAAAAGACACAACTTTGCACAAAGTCCATTACAACCTTACACAAAAAAATATTTCTATGACATCTGCCCAGCCGCTGCCTGTCCAACCTTAGGCCGGCATCACTCTTGATTACTGATCCTTGCAGCCAAAGATAATTATATCAAAACATTTATGTCATCCTCCTCATATTTCCTTTAAAAACCCTTGTCTTCTTTTACCTCCCTGAACATGCACAAGGTTTACTATGGTACGTGTATTCCCAATGCAATGCCCTGTTCCCCAATAGGTACCATTTTTTTAGACAGCCTCTATTTGTTATTTAGGTTGACAGTATTTTCATTATATCCATTTTAAAGATGAGAAAATTAGGGCTCAAAGGGGTTAATTAACTTGTTCAATGTCAAGCGGAGGGGCTGGCATTTGAATCCATACCTATCTGACAAGTTCAGACTCGTATCCTACACATCCACCCTCTGCCCTAGAGCACAAACTTCCTGCTTACTAATGTCTCCATCAATGTCTCAATGTCCCTGCTCCACTCAACCACAGCTTTGCACCTGTGGAGTCAGGATATGTTTGCTCCAGGGCCGCGGGCTGGTGAGTCACCAAACATCTAGAGAAATTCTTAGCATCTCTGTGGCTCTTATCCCAACCTTATTATCTGAGAGTCACAGCTCTTAGTGAGCGCTGGAAAACCGTGTGACTCTTGTGCTAGGCAGAATCGATAGCCACGTCTTAATCCCCGGAACCTGTGACTATGTTACTTTACATGACAAAAGAGACTTTGTAGATTAAAGGCATAGAGCTTGAGAGAAGGAGATTATTTTGGATTATCCAAGTGAGCTCAGTCTAATTACATGCATCCTTAAAGGCAGAGGACACCTTTCCCAGCTGGGTCAGAGAAAAGTTAAGGAGATGTAACACCGGAAGGATTCAATCTGCCATTGCTAGCACTGATGATGGAGGCAGGAGGCTCCAAGTCAGGGAATGCAATGACTCCTACAGGCTGGAAATGACCATCAGTTTACAGTCAGCAAGAAAACAGGTACCTCGGTCCTACAACCACAAGGAACTGAATTCTTTCAAAAACTCAAATGAGCAAGGAAACAGATTCCTCCCTCCAGCCCCCCCGTAATGATGAAGTTCTGCCAACACATTGATTTCAAGCCAGTAAAAACTATGCTGGATGTCTGACCTACATAACTACAAGATGATAAATTTTGAAGAGCACAATAGAAGAAGCCTAGACTGCCTTGAACAGATTGTTAGTAGATAGACAGACACTGCACACTCTGCTGGGGAGGAAAGAAGTGAGAAGCATTGTAGAAAAACCTAAACTGCCTTAGAGAATACCACAATCAACACGAACAGATTGCTAGAAGAACTATAAGAAATATGGACATTAAGGATGCTTCCAGTGAGTACTCAGAAGGAAACAGGAAACGTGTTATTTAAAACTGGAGGGAAGAGGATTTTTGTTATATAGTCACAGAACGCTTAGCAGAATGTGTTCTGCGATTATGTGCACAGAACGTGTAAGCACTGAGCTTGGGCATTTAGCTTAGGAGATTTCCAAGCAAAGTGTTGAAAGTGCAACCTTGTTTTGTCATGATGCCTACGGTAAAATATGACAGGAGAGATATAAACTGAGGGGAGAATGGCTCACCAAAAAGAAGCTAGGGAACTAATGATTTGGGAATTTCTCAGCCTACCCAGATGGAAAAAGATGCTAAAATTAAGAGGTTCCCTGTCAGGGAAGGGTGCACTAGAGAAAATGCTAAGTGTTTTGGCTGTAAAACCTTTTGCTAATTCATCATGAAGATCAAAATTTCAGAGAAGTGAGTCGCCGAAAAGGCTCTTTGAAGAGATTAAGGGTATGACTCACAGGCCCCTTCCACTGTCTCAGCAGTAGCCAAAATTAGATATTAAGTATCTCGGAAATGTCTGTGGACAAGCTGCTTGTCTAATGTAACGAATCCGGGTAACATACACAAGAGAAACACAGAGTTCTTGAGAAAGTTATACCAGAAGAAACACTGCCAACTTGGACTGATAGGAAAAGAGAGAATACGAAGTAAAAGAAGGCTGTCAGTCCTCCCAAATTCTACAGTGAACAAACAGTCTGAAACTAATCAGTTGCAAAGCACGAGCTCCCTTCCATTCAATAATGAAGACTGATCCGCAGGCAGAGCTGTGGGTGCGGAAGTTAGAGCTGCAAAACAGAAGATCATTCCTGTAATAATCTGAAACTGCAGGGAACTTTCCCAGCTGGATTTATAAATCTTTTGGGACTGGTGTTCCCGTTTTACCTTTTATTTTCTTCCATCTTGAATCGGAATGCCTGTCACTTTTGTCCTATGCCTACCCCACCATTACATTTTGGAAGCAGATCACCTGTTTCTTTAGCTTCACAGGCCCACAGGTGGAAAGGAATTGTGCCCCAGGACCATCCTCACAGCCTCCCTCATACTTCATTTGGATAATTTAGGTGATGTTGACATGAGATCTTGGACTCTGAGTTGATGAGCTGCCCAACACAGTAGCGACTAGCCACGTGTGGCTATTGAGCACTTGAAATGTGGCTACTATGACGAAGGAACTGGATGTTGAATCCTATTTAATTTTAATTTTTAAAATGTAATTAGTTGCATATGATTTGCAGCTACTGTATTGGTCAGTGCACCTCTGTAACTTTTTTCCCTGTCTCTCCCCAGTACAACATAAGCCCCATGAGTGTAGTTACTTTTGTCTATTTTTTTTTCCACTATGATTTCCTAAGCACACAGGACTGGCTCATAGTAAGCCCTCAATAAATATTATAATATTTTCTGAGTGAATGAATTAATGTCTACTCCCTAACACTGAAAATTTGTCATTTTCTGTGGCCACCCAGACCTGTAGCCTCCTTCTTGCATTTCATAAATTCCCTCCTGTATGTAGATGACTGAGCCCAGCACTCACCACTGAAGCTGAAAATGCCAGAAACTCCCTTCCCAGCCTCCCTTGCAGCTACGATGCAGGAAGCTGACTATGTGTGGCGGATCAGACACACCCACCCCGGACTGTGAACTGAGTGAGGGCCAGTGCACAAAACAGCAGGGACATGGCCATCCCCATGGCAACCACATCCTCCCAGGATGAGTTCAGAGGTGTGACGTGGGGACACTGATCCTGGCAACATGGCTTGTGACTGTGTGGGCTCCTCATCTCTCAACAATTCCCACTCTCCTTAAGTCACCCGCAGGCCCTCTCTGGGGCTTGCATCCTAGAACTCTGACCAACGTTCCTGTCCACCGCACCTCGGGAGACAGTAACTCAGCTCCATCTCAAAGCCGCGCTGCAAACCAAACCCAACACGCCAGTAACCCGGGCCACGTCACGCTTAGCCAGCTAATCACTGTGATGGCTTCAGAATTTCCCCGGTAACCTTGAAGCACATTCCACACGGTCCTTTTACAAGGCCGATGAATCTAACTGATTTCCAGAATTAGGATCTTTGAGAACTCAGTTATTTTAAAATCAATCTTCATCAGGAGTTGCTAAAACCTTGTCCACGCTGAGCCGGCTGCGGGGGCCCGGGAGGGATCCAGCCGAGCCTCCGTTTGAAGTTGTCACAGAGTCTGCTCAGACTGTCAATGCTCCTCGCTCTCGGCAACACACACGGCACTCAGGCCACCGACACAAAAATGTGTTTTCAAGCAGGGAACCGCTCTCAGTCTACCTGCAGCTCTCCTCACACCTTCCCCAGCGACGGAGCCATGTACACTGAAGGATCATTCGCGCCACCGCCATCGAGAGCGTTTATTAGGGCAGGCTTCCTTTGGAAACTGCCTCAGCACATATCAGGAGCCCCATTAAAACGCGATGCTTGTTCCCCGACATGTTAGAGTTCAATCTCTGCAATTTTGCTTGATGTTTCAGACTTGAGGCTCGTGAAAAGGGGAATCGCCTTTGTGCACAAATGCAAAGTCCCCAGCCCCAGTCCATGATGAAGACCATTTGCAAACCTTCTGAACGTGTTCTTACCCCGCCCCCGGGGTTCCTTCTCCCACCCACTGTGAGAAACGCCCCATTCGCCTTGCCGCACTTTCAGAGGCAAGACAAATTCTGAAGATACTACATCTGAAGCTCCTTCAATGCATTCTTTTATAAACTCATCACAACATGAGCTTTAAAAAAAAAAAATAGGAGGGTATAATTTAATACGCTTTAGCCCCTCAGCATCACTGAGGGGGCGTGGGAAGCATTTAAAAATCATTCCCTCGAGGTCCACACCCCAGGCCATCTCTGTCAGGGTCTCCGGATGGACAGAGAAGGAGAAGAATCCTTTGAGAGGCTGGGAGCACACTGCACAGACACCCTGGCTCTGCCCAGTGCTCCCCCTGCCTGCTGCCCCAACCACCCCAGTGCACCCTGATCCTCAGGTAGGTGGAGCTGGGTGAACTAAGATTCCTGGGTGAAGCCACTCTTTTTTTTTTTTTTTTTTAGACAGAGTCTTGCTCTGTTGCCCGGGCTAGAGTGAGTGCCGTGGCGTCAGCCTAGCTCACAGCAACCTCAAACTCCTGGGCTTAAGCAATCCTACTGCCTCAGCCTCCCCAGTAGCTGGGACTACAGGTATGCGCCACCATGCCCGGCTAATTTTATTCTATATATATTTTTAGTTGGCCAGATCATTTCTTTCTATTTTTAGTAGAGACAGGGTCTCGCTCTTGCTGAGGCTGGTCTCGAACTCCTGACCTCAAGCGATCCACCCGCCTCGGCTTCCCAGAGTACTAGGATTACAGGCGTGAGCCACCGTGCCTAGCCTGAAGCCACTCTTGATCTCAGTCCTGGACATGAGCCAGCAAGCCCAGAGCAGTGGAGAATGTGGGCGACCACTAGAATGTCAAGGAAAGATCCACTATTTTTGCCACAAGTCATTTATTCATTCATTCAACTAGCCCAGTTGCCTACTCCATGCCGGATCTCATAGATTTAGAGATTGATAGGACACGTCCATTCCCTGAATTCCTGCCCCTCAACATTTATATGCACCTGGCTCACCTGGGGATCCTGCTAAAATGCAGGCCCTGAGCAGCCATCTGGGCTCCAGATGCGTTTCTAAGAAACGTCCGGGTGATGCTGATGGTGTATTCCACGCTCTGGGTGGAGGGGCCTGAAGGAGCTTATTATCCACAATGATGGTTCTCACCTAAGGACAATTCTGCTCCCCAGGAATGCCTGGCAGTGTCCTCAGACAGTGTGGCTGTCACACTAGAGGAAGGGGCTGTCACTGGCAGATAGCAGATGGAGGCTGGGATGCTGCTCAACATCCTATAAAGTGCAGGACAGCCAGGATCACAGCAGAGAACTCTCTGGCCCCCACATCAACAGTGGCGAGGCGAGGAACCCTGCTCAAGAGGAACCTGATGCATGTGTCCCTGTGACCCAGCTCCCACGCTGGAAATCGGACTTTTTATATCTGATGAGGTCTTCCTATGTACACGCCAGCACTGCTTTAAGTACCTCAAATATGTTGATTCATCTGATCACCATGGCAACCCCTGAAGGCAGAGGGTGTTATTAGTCCTATTGTGCAGATGAGAAAACGGAGACTTGGAGATGCTAAGGCACAGACCCAAGGTCACCCAGTTAGAATGTAGCAGAGCCAGGACCCAAACACCGTCTTTAAACAAAGCCCTTCATTATCACCCCATGCTAAAATGGACATAAGAAGTGAATTAAAGTGAGCTAAAGAAATAAACTAGTTCCATCTCTCCCATTCCTGGGTCTTGGTGAGATCGTAGCTCTCCTGACCTGGATTTCACAGATCTACGAGAACATGGACCAAGGGACAACATGGACAAATGGCAATCAGAACTGGCCGTGCGACCCCAGCCTCAACTTCCAGGCCCTCTTGCCACTGTCCAGCACTTAACAATGTGAAGTGCTCCTGTCCCCTACAGGATGGATGTTTTGTCCCTTCTCTGCCTTGTGGCCGGAGCTGCAGCCCGGACATTGCTTAGTTCTCTGGAGACAGTCTTGATGCCTGAAAGATACTTGGTAAAGTTTACAGACACTTCAGGCGAGAGCTGTTGGCCAAGGTCGCTGCTAAACACTCCACAGTGCACTGAACAGCCCCCACGACACAGAATTTTCTAACCAAAATGTCCACAGTGTGGATGTCAGGAAACCCTGCCTTGGAGAGTAACACCTGCTGGACGCTGATGTGCACAGCGGTGCTCAGAGACTGTATAGGGTCGTGGTTAAATCCACGCCCTAGTCAAGGGATGTGGGTTCACATCCTGACTCCACCGCTCAATTCCCGCTCGACCTTGGGCAAGTCGCTTCACATCTCGGAACCTCAGTTCTACATCCTTAAAGTGAGATCCCGGAGGCTGACCCCACAGGGCTGATTAACGCAGTAAGTGAGAGAAATACGAGGCACAAAAGCAGTCAACAGATGGCAGATAGTGATGCCGTAACCGTCTTCATCGTCACCACATGGGGATGTTGTCTTGTTCTGTCTTGGACCGCTGGGCATGAGGCCCTTACAACCGCGCTCGAGGACCAAAGCTCTCAGGCTCAAGGGCGTCTTAGTCCGCTCTGGCTACCCCAGCACAGCGCCACACACCGGGAGGCTCAGACAGCAGAAATGCATTGCCTCGCGGTTCTCGGTGCTAAAAGTCTGAAATCAAGGTGTCCACACAGTTGGTTCCTTCCGAGGGCTGTGACGGAGGAATCTGTCCCTGGCTTCTTGCCTGGCGTCTGGTGGTTTGCTGGCCATCCTCAGTGCTCCTTGGCTGTGGCACCATAACTCCAGTCTCCATGTGGTGTTCACTCCGTGTCTCTGTGCCTGAATTTCACATTTTATAAAAACGATCATGTTTATATAAAACACTGGGGTCCACCCTACTCCGGCATGGCTTCATCTTCACTAATTCCTTCTGAACAACCCAATGCCCTCACATTCTAAGGTCCTGGGAGTGAAGACTTCAACATGTGGATCTGGGTGGGGATACAGTTCCACCCATAACAAAGTCACACACCTTCAGGCAGGTAAGTACTGATCATCCCATTTCACAGATGGGACAACGGAGGCCCAGAAAGGCTAGGCACTTTGCACACAGTTGCACAAGCCTAGGAGAGTCCTCTGTCCATGTGACTCGTGCTAAGGAGGATGACCCTAGAGGGGCTTATGGGAGAGGGAAGGGGCATCTTGGTACAAGCAAGAGGCCAAGGAGGGAGGGAGGGAGCCAGTAGTTATTAGATGAGAACCAAGTTTTAGGGTAATCGTTAGAAAATCGGAGAACCTAGATCACGCAGGAAGAAGCCAAAACAGGAATAAAGAGCTGTTGGGGGAATACGTGAGACCACAGATCGCCCTGACCCATAACCCCGTCTTCCCCTTTAGACAGTAAGCGCCAGGCAGCCAGCAGCCTGGTCTGCTCTGCTCCAGATGCAGCCCCAGCGCTCAGCACAGAGCCCAGGACCAAGTAAACCATCATGGGATGAGCGAATCGCTTGAGTGTGCTTCTTAAACATGCACACTGCACACCCGGACCTACGGCGTCAGACCCGACACGGTGGAGTCCAGACGTGTGCGGTTCCTACGCTCCTCCAAGCAAAGCAGACAGACACTGAAGCTCCAACACCCCAACAAAGACGAGCGTCTCTCTGGACCACCATCAAGAAAACCCACGGGAATGTCTGAGCTGGAGAACCTTAGGACCCAGAAGGACGGCCCTGGGCACGTGTACAGTATTTAGACACTGTAAAATCATGTATTATTTAATCAGAGATAGGTCCTCCAGGACGACTAAATCCATGCAGTAACTAGGTGTTTGGAAGCTCAGCACCCATTAGTGGTGCGTAATGACTGGGAGGTGCTATTAGATGCTCCGAGGGGCTGTTTAAACACCCTGACAGGCAATTCGGAGTAATACAGTTTCTCGTAAAGGTACAAGTCGCCGTGAATGCTCTCCAGGGTGCCTCAGTGTTTTACAACTAAACTGGAACTAATGTTTTCTCAGAGCAGCCCACTTTGTGACCTGCAGTACCCAAGACAAACCGGAAAGTCCGCGATGAGGGGTTGTCACTCAGAAGAGCTCTCAAAGCTCCCCCAAACGTAAAGCACAAGGATTCCAGTGGCAGCAGCAACTTAGGGAGCCCAGATCTCCTGCAGCCCCCTCATAAGTCGACAGGTGTCTTAACCCCCTCCCTGTCCCCAGTGTGGCGGAGGAGAGGGGGAAGGGTGACACTAGCTGCTGGAACAAACAAGCCCATACAGAGTGGCTCAAACGTAACAGAAAATTATTTCTTGCTCATACGAAATCCAAAACAACTGTTCTAGATCAGAGAGAAGCTCTTTGCAGGCTGTCTTCCACTCTCCAAGGCCATCAGGGAGGATGCTCAGTGTGGGAGGATTCGAGGGACCCGGTTACCTAGCGTCCCCTGCAGGTAGGCGTGGTCATGTGACTGGGTTCCTGCCAATGGACTGTGAACAGAAGTTCCGGCATCCAGTTTTAGACCAAAGAGGAGGAAAGGGATTTGGTGAGCGCCGCGCCTGGCCCCTCCACACCCACTTCACCCAACCCAGGTCGTCACGCGGAACCGAGGAACAAAGACGATGAAAATAATGACAGCGACAACAGCATTAAATAACAGTGCCAAGTGCATTTGTCTCGAGTTCACCCTCATCTGGGGTTATCCCTCCCCCCACCCCCGACAATGTGGTTCCCAGGGGCGTCTCCTCTTGAAGGCAGAAGCTGGAACCCTGCGACACCGCAGGGCCCCGGCCGGGAAGCCACGGTTCAGAAGCAGCCGCAGGGTCTGACTCAGGCTAAGCGGGAGTAACGAGCCTCAGCGTGGGGCTTGTCCGCACTGCTGGTGACGGAGACGTGACAACGCCAGTCTGGAACGCCCAGGGCCCACCGCCAGCCCGACCATCAGGCCAACGTGGCAGAAATCAAAGACAAGAGGAATGGAGCACTTGATCCAGCCAAGCTGCGAGCCTGAATTCTCCACCAGCCTTCCCAGTTTTAATGGGCCACCTAGCTCTTTTCAAAAACTGGTGAGAGTCAATTTTCTATCACCGTCATAGAAAGAGCCACCAGTGACACGTGGCACTGTCCCAAGCGCTGTGCTAAATGCCTTACACTGATTAACTCCCTTAATCCTCCCAGAAATCCCACGATGGGTAACTGCTGTCACTACGCCCATTTCCCAGAGGCGGAAACTGAGGCTCAGAGAGGCCAGCAAAGGTGGCCAAGGTCACACGACCAACCAGACTAGAATTCCCACCTGAATGGTCTCATTCCAAGGGCACGTTCTTATGCTCGCCGGCCACAAACACCTTATGGATGCCAGTGTATGCCAGGTGCTCGGTCTGTGCTTTCACCCTGGGGGAGGTAGAGAGGTGCAAGCAGGGGGCTCAGGTGTTCAAACTCTGCAACAGAACAGACCTGGGTTTGGGTGCCAGCTCTGGGCCATTTCCTGTGTGGCCTCGGGAAAATTACCTAGCCTCTCTGAGCTTCATAGAAAAAGGAAGCAGAAACAGTTTCTGTTGTTTAGGGTTGCTACCAGGGCATGAAAGACCCTGGACATGAGGGAAAACTAAGCTTCCCCCTGAAAGCGCAATTGTGAAATCAACACACCAACATCAGGGCAGAGAGAGGGGCAAAGTCACCCCTGAGATGGGGCCCGAGCAGTAGAGAAGGCTGAGAAAAGGGGGGTGGGGGGCTGGCAGCATCTACCCATGTACCGCCCAGGGATCAGTGGGCCTCGTCCGTGACTGCCCGTCCTCTCCTGGGACCACAGACCAGACTGTCCCAGCCATATGTCGCCAGGTATCGCTCTTGACCCCAGCCCCCCCCCCTCGCTGAGGCCACACTCGTAAGCAGCCTTCAGATGACAATGGGGCTTTCAGTGAGGCTTGCCTCCGAGGGAAGGGAGACTCACCTTGAATGTTTTATGCATTACTGCAAATTAATACCAAAAAGTTGGTGCCCGGACGTTATCAGTCCGGGAGCTCTGTTCGAGTGAATCACTGAGTTAAGAGTGTGGGCTCCAGAGCCAGCATATCTGGGTGTGAATCTGAGGTCTGCCTGCCCTGTGTGACACTGAGTAAGCCACCCGCCCTCTCTGTGCCTGTCTCCTCCACTGTAAAATCAGAGTTAGGATATTGATAGCACCCACCTCCTAGAGTTGCTGTGTAAAACAAGTCAGATGGTTCTGATCAAATTAAGCGCTGGATCAATGCTGGGTGTGGCTGTGATTCCCAATGTCTGTTCCGCTGAGGGACAGTGACCAGCCCAAGCTCCTGGAAAACAACTGTGCCAGCCTCAGAACCCAGATATTCTACTCGCCAATTCACCAGCCTCCAAAAACGGTGCCAATTTTACCACTTTGTTGGTTGGCTAGGGCTGTCATCACAAAGAACCGCAGCTTGGGTGGTTTAAACAACGGAAGTATAGTTTCTCCCAAGTCTGGAGGCTACAAGTCCGAGATCGAGATGTGAGCAAGTTCGATTCCTCTGAAGCTTCGCGCCTTGTCTCGCAGATGCCATCTCCTCCCTGCATCCTCACGTGATCTTCCCTCTGTGCACGTCTGTGTCCTAATCTCCTCTTCTGATAAGGACACCAGTCCTACTGCATTAGGGCCACCCACTCATATGACCTCACTTTGCCTTAATTATCTCTTTAAAGGTCCTGTCTCCAAGTACAGTCACATTCTGGGGTCCCCCGGGTGTCAGAACTTCAACATACAAATCTGCAGGGTTTGGAGCTGGAGAGAGACACAATTCCAGACATACCCACCACCTTGAATTTGTGATTTTCAACACAATTTCAGATATTCCGCTTATCTGTTCCTCCCAACAGGCTCGTGCCTTTGCGGGGCAGGGAATCTTCCCTTCACAGGTGAGGAAATCAACAGGTACAGGGACTCCCCTGGGGCTGTAACTCTGGAAAAGAACGCAGGCAGAACCGGAACCCGCTAATCTGAACCACTAATCCAGGTCTTGTCCCAGACTTCTGGCAAGGACACATCCTTGCGGGTTTGTGCATTTCCTCTGATATTTGTTATTTTAATTCTTTTAAATTTTATTTTATTTTTTTTAATTTCAAAATTTTTACAGGGGTACAAACATTTAGGTGGAACACTCATACACTGCTGGTGGGACTGCAAAATAGTACAACCTCTATGGAAAGTAATGTGGAGATACCTCAAAGAATTCTTTTAATTTTTAATTTCAAAGATAGTCTCTTCTAAATTCATACATGCATTTTCTGTGTCACCCGGATGACCCTTGAGTTATTATAGTTTGTCCTGGTGTGTGCTTGAGCACTTGGGGTTGCGTTGATAACCTCCTTGGTGCCAAGTAGTGAAACTTGAATTGTCTTGAACTGATGGGAAACAGTGGAGCGATCTTAACGCATGGGTAATGGAGGTCAAGGGTGAAGGTCAAGAAAGTCACTTTGGAGAGAGAAAATGGTGACAGAATGGAGTTTTCACACAGCAAACTGTTGGCCAGGAACATCGAACCCAAAAGAACTCATGTTCCAGCAGTCAGCGTCGATGCACTTTATGAGAAGTGATTTAGTTTCAGCCAAGGAACATCATCCATCACATTAAATTAATGTTGCTAATTTGGGTTTTATTGGTTTTGTAGGTCTGTTTGCATTTAATTTATAAATTTGTTTTAGCTTTGCAGCTGTATAAGAGCTACAAGCATAAGGCATTTATAGGTAGTTTTATGTTTGTACTGCTTAAATAATATTAATTTAACATTAATTTTGAATAATTTAAGTCAACACTGGGGCTCCATGAGAAAGTGTTTTCTCATTACAAGCCCCCATATACAGAGAGTGGTCAGTTTTGAAAAACGCTGCCCTACACAGCACCACTCTCCAGTTCTTGGGCCTTTGGGTATGAGTTACTATGTGAAGAAAAAGGAAGTGAACAAAGAAAAGACAGTCCTTCTTGGTCTGTTCCTGATCTGATTTGTTCCTCATCCCTTTCCTGAGTTTGCAGAAGAGCCAATGGATTGGAGATGCCAGCCATTACCTTCCCCCCACACCTCTTAGGTAACTCACCCTACAAGTCCAAACCCTGGAAGAGATGGAACCTTCCTGCCCAGCTGATTGGACCAGGGTTAAACAACTGCAAATATGGGCCAATCAGATTGTCTCTTCTTGGATTTTAGAATCAGTACATTCAGAGAATAAGCCAATAAGCTATTGGAAGCCAAGCTGAAAAGTCCTGCAGACTCAGAGCAGGAGCCACTATCTGGAGAAGCCATCAAAGGCCGTGTGTGGTAGATGACTGGGCAGAGGAAGCCAGTCTATGGTAAGACAGAGTGAAGTGGCCGGGCAGAGAGAAGCAGGAACGGCAGTCCACACAGCCCCTAAGATGGTGACCGAGACAGACTGTGCAATCCTGCTGATGTCCCAGCTCCAGGCCTCAGAGACCTGCTGCGAGATGCACCTAACTCCTTTCAACAAACCCCTTCAACCTGAGCTACCCTGAGTGAGTTTCTGTTCTTGGCAGCCAGAGCAACCTCTCTGTGGCCTTCAACTTGTTTGCTGCATATCTGTGCCCATGGGAGTTCTTCTAAAATCCATTCCACTGTTATTTTCATGTCCCTGTATGCACCAATTTGCTAAGGAGACTTTTGAGGGCAAAAAAAGCAGAAATGAGGAAAGTTAGGAGAAGAATAGAGATTTACTGAGTGCCTACCTACTATGAGAAACGGGAGACAGTCACCATCTTGAATAGTGGTTCATATACAGGACCCTATTTAATTCTCGCTCTTCCTCTGAAATGTGAGATTATACTTATTAAACAATACAGGAACTGGGAATTACAGAGGTCAAGTAACTTATCCGAGGTCAACAGCAAGAAAGAGATGGAAGATAAGAAATGATGGAAGACAGGAAGAGATGAGACACAGGAAGTCATGGGAGACAGGAAGGGATGAGACACAGGAAGTCCATGGGAGACAAGAAGTGATGGGGACAGGAAGGGATGGGAAACAGGAAGGGATGGGGGACAGGAAGTGATAGAAGATAAGTTGATCTGATTTCTATTCATTTCCCATCAAGCTTGATTTCCTTTGGAGGTGCCGCATGCCTATCTCAGGACTGCATACAGGACTCAGAATGCCACATGCTTATCAGTGCTTTTTGCTGACCTCCCCAGCCAGACACAGGAATACTCACTCGACTAGCACCAGCCACCTTGGGAAATAGCTGAGAGGGAGGCAATGTAGTGGTTGAGCTCCTGGGCTCATATCCTGACTTGGCTGCTCTCTATTCGGTGGTACTATCCTGGGCCTTGGTTTCTTCATCTACAAAGTGGAAATATTAACAGACTACCCCATGGGGTTATTGTAAGGATTAAGTGAGCCAATGCATGCAACAGTGTCTACCACCGTGCCTGAAAAGCCACTTGGGGAGCCTTAGGCTTTATTTCCTGGTACTTTTCACTAAGCAGCAGGCCCCACCCGCCTTGATATGTGCCAAAGCTTCTCTGCAGCAGAACTCGCCACATTTCCCCAAACCACTGGATACTGATTTTTAATAGGAATAACCTTAGATGAATCTCGTTTATAGCAGCAACTGCTTCAAACTGACCCGAATTGATCAGGCATAAGGATTTTCCATTAGGTGGAAATTAAGGAAATACATCTTCCAATATCTCAATTAAAAAAGCCTGTGTTTTGCAAAGGTAGAAGCTGTTGATTTGATTTTAGTGCCTGGGGAGACATTTTGTTGAACAAAAAGATCAATAAGGTAGAAGGCTCCTGGGAGGACAGTGCCTCTCTCCACAAACAATCCACCCCCTCTCAGAGTCTGGGTTCCTTCCCTGGACTTGACCCAGCCACCCAGAGCTGACAGTGAGGCAGGGTGCTTTGAAGCAGCTGCTGGGGCCCCCCAAAAGGGCCGACTGCTATAGGACAAGGTGCCAAAAACCACCCTACTTGTCCACGTGGAGTTGACAGTAGCCACTGGCCTCCTGAAAGGCAAAACTAAGTTACCCCTCCCCTTTCCCCTCCCCTTTCCCTACTATTGTCAGCATCATCGTCATTGCAAGGTGAGCTCCCTTAGGAGAGCTATGCGGGTCCCATCTGTGCGCTGTATCCCCAGCACCCAAAACACTGCTGGGCTGGGGCAGACTGAGGCATGGATGGCCCTGACTCTCTGTCCCTCCCTGCATGCACACCACGCCCTCTGCCAGGTGATTTGTGGTTCTTCTTACCACGGGGGCAGATCGTATTGCCCCGTCCCCTTGAATCCAGCTGGCCTTGTGACTTGCTCCGCCCGGCAGCGGGCAGCAGAATCGATAGTTCACCATGCTGCACCTAGACCTCAAAGGCTTGGCATCTTGCCACTTCCTCTCTTGCTTTCTGCCATCACCACAAGGAGGACAAGGACAAGATACATGGTGGCAGGGCCAAGCTGCCCCAGCCAGGCCAGCTGAAGCCATCCAAGATCAGCCAACAGACAATCAACCCTCAGACACACAAGCGAGCCAAGCCAAGCCACTCAGTGTCCCCAGCCCACCCACAGACACGTGAGATAAACAAACGCTTGCTGTTTTAAGCCACCAACTTTCAGAGCTGTTTATTACATGACATGATTGGGTAAGAAGTCACTGATATACTGGCACATCCATACAAATTGACGGAATCACTCTATTAAATAGATACCAAACACTAGGCACCTGGTTAAACAACTCATAGACATTACCGATCTGTCTTGATTTAAAATGCTGGTATTTTATTCATTGTGAAACTTGTCCCATTCATTTTGATTTTTTTAAAATATTGCATTAACATATTATTTGTCTCAATTACCGGGTTTTTGGCACCTCCTTAAATTTTGCACCACTCGCTCACCTCACCTCATTCCCGGCCCCGATTACCACATTTATTCCTTATAAAAATAAATCCATCACAAATAAGGGCCCAGATGAAGCTGGAACAATAGGAGCAACAAAATAAATAATGTCGTGCTGGATTATAACTCAAGGCATAAAATAAATATCCATGAGTTCCACACTGATGTAAATAAATGACTGGATAAATAAATAAATGTGGGGGAGTAGACAAATATCCCACAGAGAATTCCAAATAACTTACGTAGATACTCCCGTTAAGGAAAAGAAGCAAAAATCCCCACTCCTTTCACATGCGCTGCCCATGGTGGCTTCCTGCCCAAGAGCACAGTGTGAAAAGCGGGTGGTGGACAAAGAGCAACTTTCCAGCAAAGGAATCTGCCAGACGCCAGCTCAGTCGGTGACCAAGGTCACTACCAGCCGTGGTAAGTTCTGCCAACAGCGTGGACCCTCGATACGATGCGCTGAGAACAGTACTGTATCCCAGTCCCCTTCCTCCCCAGACACGCAACCCTGGTCCAGCCGTGACAAACACATCAGACAAACACCACTGCAGAATATTCTCCACGATACCCGAGCAGTACTCCTCCCACCTGTCAAGGTCATGCACAACAAGGAACATCTGAGAAACCACCATAGTTTACAAGACCTAAGGAGACACCACGACTAAGGTAATGTTCTGTCCCGGACGGGATCCTGGAACAGAAAGCGGACATGAGGTAAGAACTAAGGAAATCCTAACAAAATAAGGACTTTAGGCAATAACGACGCATCACTATGGGCCCATTAATTGCAACAAATGCACCAGAGTAACATAAGATGTTAACAACATCATGTTAACAAGGTAACATAAGCGGAAGCCGGGTGTGGGGTAGATGGAGACACTCTGTACTATCTTTGCAACTTTTCCATCAATCTAAAACTATTCCGAAAGAAATGGTGTATTAAAAAAACAACCATGTCCCAGAAATTAAGTAAATTTGTCAAGGTCACAGGTATTAAATGACAGAGTTGGGATTCTAATCCACGATTATGTTTAAACTAACACCCTACAGCTCACCTCCATGACATGTGACACTTTCCAATATAGTGAAAATAAGAAAAAAGGAAGGGAGAGTGGGGAGGAGGAGGAGGAAGGAGAGGAAGGAAGGAGGGAGGGAAACTGATCGCCATGTATTTGGGCAGTGAATCCACTGACAAGGGCCTTTCCCTGCTGGATGGAATGGGCCACCCGAAATGCCTTTTGCCTCCTCTCCTCGTCCAGCTGTGCCCGCCCTCGCGCAAGCGCCCACGATATCAGTAGCTCACATCCATCATTTTATGCCCACCACGTCACAGAAGCAAAAACCGCTTTGCCAAAGTCCCCTCCACTGGACAAGACGTATCGCCCCACTGTCACCACACACATCCATCTTGCGAGCAATTGTTTAAGTGGTTTGGGGTCCTCCGAAATCAGAGATTTATTCCCGCTTCCCTCACGTTTTATTAGGGAAGGTTTATCATCAATATGAAACTTTAATTCCTCCGAAGTCGTGGATTAATAGACTCATAAACTTTAATATCTGGCGCTTTATGCACTTCATGTAGGATGTACTGCACACAGCTGGGCAGTGACAACTCGGTCCCGCTTCCTGCTCTCCCCCAACCTGCCATTCTGAGACCTTCGGGGACATAGCTACATTCACCCCGACGAAGCATCGCCTGGCGGAGAGGAGGCTAAACGCTGGAATCGCCAACACGGGTTCTGATCCCGGCTGCATCACTAACTGGCTGTGCAACTCTGAGCTACTGTTTATCCCCCTGATCCTGCGCCTGTAAAACAGCGGTAAAATGGGAACCTACTCACAAAGCTATTGATTATTCATGGTGTGCATGTGTGGGGGAGGGGGGAGTAAATAACCGATGACACTGGTGAAGTGGTCAGTGCTGGTCCAGGCAGCGGTTGTGTTGAAGGAACAATAGCTATTATCATGACTATTCTTGACTTAATGCTGAACAACTCACAAGGCACAAAATGAGAACAGAAAGCCTTCTGTGGCAAGGAAAGATAAAGAACCCCCCTGGGATCTCTGCAGAGAACACGGAGCCCACAGACCGGCAGCCTCTTAGCTCTGTTCGTGCCCTCAAACCAGAGCTCGGAAGCCAAGGTGGTGCACTGGTGCTCAGCCCGTGCCACTGTCGAAGATGCAGCCACTGCTGCTTCTTGGGGCACAAAAGTGGCCGAGGCCTCTGCCCCGTGGAGCCTCCAGTTGGGGGGACGGCGAAGGAGGGTGAGGGCCACCTCCTCCCACTCTGGGGAAGCACCGCGTTCGGTCCAGCCGTCTGCACCGCACCTGCCCGAGTTCTGTCCCTTCCTGCCTCTCGGGTCCTTGTTCCCATCGCCCGGGGCTAAGTCAGACCCCAACGCTCCAGGCTCTGGCACCACCCGGCACCTGGACATCAAAGCACAGATCGCAGCGGGTAACCGCGTGGGGGGGGAGAGCGCAGCCGTTTCATGTCGAAATCCCACCCGGGGCCTCTGAGACCCACGAGGGTGGAAACTTGACCCAGTTTTGTCCACGTTATATTCCTCAGCCTTCGCTGTGACTGAGTGGGTGTCACAGGGAGAGGGGACAGTCCAGTAAACGTGAGACCCTGGGGTTTAAGTGCTGGAGAGGAGTCGGCAGAGACGCTGCCGGTTCCCACAGAGCCCCCAGGCTGCCGGTTGCCAAGGGAACCGCCTCTGGGTCTGCCTGACCACGAGGAACGTGACCCCACCAGACACCAGGGGTATCGCCAGCTCTCAGCTTTGCCGTCCTGGCCGTGGGGACACTCTGAGGTGGCCCCGTGATCCCACCTCCTGGTGGTCACGCTCCGTGCAAGCTCCTCCCCCCGAGTGCGGGCAGGGCCTGTGACTTGCCTTCGCTGAGTGGCAAGCGGCAAAGGTGATGAGGCCACAGGAAGACTGCAGCGCCCACCGTGCCGGGACACATTGTCTCCCCCTCATCCTTGCTGGCTTCGGCCAAGCACGTGGCCACGTTGGGGTGGGGAGACCCAGAGAGACGGCAGGGAGCCGAGGGCGGCCTCAGCCACCACCAGCTCAGGACCACGGCTCAGTCTCAGAGCCACAAAGGGCTGAGCCCACCGGTCGAGCCTCAGATGAGACCCCAGCCCGGGCCACACCAGGAGGGCCAACTGCGAGACTCGGAAGCAGAGGACGCAGCTAAGCCGTGCCAGACTCCCGGCCCACGCAAACGGTGAGACAGTAAACATGTTGCATTAAGCGCCTGGGGCCGTTTCATACTGTTTCGTAGCAGCAGAAACTAGCACGTCAGAGGGTGCAGGGACCGTCTACAAGGGCCTCCCTCCTCCTGCTTCCCCTCTTCTGACCACACCTGTCCATGGATCGACGCCGTGTCAGCTTCCTCAGCTGTGACAGCGTCACCGAAACCATGTGGTCTAAGAAAACACAAATTTATCCTCTCACAGTTCTGCAGGGAAGAAGCCAAAAGCCCAGGCGTCAGCAGGGCCACACTCCCTCTGAAGGCTCTGGGCAAGAATCCTCCTCACCTCTTCCCAACTTCCGGGCCCCCAACAATGCTTGGCCTTCGCTGGCCTGCAGAAGCGTCACCCCAACCTCTGCCTCCGCCTTCACATGGCCGTCCTCCTCTGCGTGTGTGTATCCAAACTTCCCCTTCTCATGAGGACACCCGTCATCGGATTGGGACCCACCCTATTCTAGCACGACCCCACCTTAACCTCATCATGTTGTAAGGATGCTACGTCTGAATAAGGTCACGTTCACAGGTACCAGGGTTAGGACTCCCAACGTATCTTTCACAGGCACAAGTCAACCCACAGCAGGTGCCGTTTTCACACCCAGAAAGCAGACACAAGGGTCTCTCTGCCAATGCCAGCCCCCTGGGGTGTCACCCACTCCCTGGGACTCCCAGCTGACCCCTCCCCTCCACCGCATGCCACCGAGCACCCACAGGTGTCGCCCCTGATGGAGAAACCGGAAGGAACAGAGCCAAGAAAACCCCAGCCTGCAGGGAGCTCCCGCTCTGCCAAGGGCAGCAACAGCAGAAAATCTACACGAGTGGGCAAAGGAGACCATCTCCGACTGTGGCAAACGCCACACACAGTAACAGCCACAGTAGTGACGACCATCATGGTGGCAGCAGCAGACATTGCTCACTCCATGCCAGGCATTGTCCCAAACGCTCCACCTGAATTCCTTCTCTTCTTCCCCACAGCCCTACAACGTAGCTACTTATCAACTCGTTTAAAGATGGGGAAACTGAGGCACAGGAACACAAGACACAACCAATGGCAGAGCCAGAATGTAGACACCGGTGGCCAAGCTCCAGGGCCCATTACAGAGAACACAGAGGTGGCGAGCGGAGTGGGACTCTAGGCCTGGTGGTCTCCGAGAGGGGGCTTGGAATCAGGGCTTGAAGGAAGAGCAGGAGGGGTGGACCCCAGGCTGCGGCGGGTGGAGCGAGATGTGCAAACAGAGGGAATGAAGATGATAAAAACCGTCTTCACTTGTGGAAGGGGTTAGGCCTCCCTCCCAGGGGGGGAAGCTTCCGAGGTGTCCCGTGTCCGTATCAGAGTTGAGATTGGGGGGAACTCTTGGCAGGCTGAGAGAGGAGGGCTCTTGGCGATCCGGGGACCCCAGGGATGCCACACTGCATCCCGGTTCCCTTCCTGCCGCATCTCCTCCACCCTACAGCCTGTCTACCCTGTGCGCACGCGGGCCGGCCCCGCTGCCTGGGGTGATTAATAGGTTTAATTTATCGTTAACTTCCACGGAGCTGAGCTAGGCCAGCCGCGCCTGCGGAGAGCTGTGTGAGCAGCCGGGGGTGGGGGCGGGAGGAGCCTTTGTGGACTTATTTATATTCATTTTGCACGGAGGACATTCCTAATTTGTTTGTTTTTCTCTGGTCTGGCTTCACTTACCGGAACCGGGACGGCTGGGACAAGACCAAGAAAGGATGGTGGTTTTGGGCCCAGGGGAGGAAACAAGAGACACGGAGTCTACGGAGTCAGAGAGGACAGACACAGAAAGAGGAAAGACAGAGGAACCACCGGGAGCAGCAGCCCAGCCCCTAGGTCTCTGCACTGCACGCCGCCAGCCTCCCGTCCCTCCCAGCGTGCCCAGAGCAGACGGCTGATGCACAGAGCGGGGTGCTGGGAGGGGGAGATGAGAGAACACGGGGGTCCTCCGCACGCAGGGAGAGACGGGCACATCAAGGATTTCAGGGCAAGGTTGGCAGAGCAGCAGGAGCAGGCGTTGAAGGCAGGGTGTTCTCCAAGGCAAGGGAAGGGCTCCTCATTCTCCTTCCGGGGGGGCCTCCAGGTCCAGGACTCCCAGGGACAGCCCGAAATCCAGGCAGCACCAGCCCTCCTTCCCCGGCTGGAGCAGACACAGGTCTGGGAGCCACAATCGGGATCAGAGTGTGGAGGGAGGATAAAAAAGGGGTCTCCAGCAGGGAGGTCTCAGCGCGGAGGCAGGAGGGTGATAACAGAGTCCCTTCACTGGCAGATGTGTCCTGGCAGAGTGAGACCTCAGCCCCTCCAAACACACACACAGACCACAGCCCAGGGAGGGTGCACCAGCCCCCTCCGCAGGGGGTCCCCACGCAGCCCCCCAAAAGCCGTGGGTCTTCCTACCCACTCACCCTTCCCAGACAATTTAATATGGTTTCTGTCATGCAATCCAGGGCTGGAAAGGAGAGGCACCCCGTCTGCGTAGTAAGACACAGGAGAGAGTGCCCGCTGCGGCTGTGTGTGGACTCCTCCCCAAATCTAGACGCTGGGGGCAAGAAGCGCTGCAGGAGACAGAGGGCCCGGGAGGGGGGCTCTCTGCCCACTCACACAGGTCACCCCTAGAATCTCGGGGTTCTCAGAGACTAGAATCTCAAATGTCGCTCAGAGACTTGCCGGAAAAATCAAAACTACCCCAGAATCTCTCCCACCCTGTGAAAACACGTAGCTAGAATCTGAAATAAGAGTGGGAACATGCCCTGGAATTCTGTGAGTAGCAGCACAAGCGGAGTAAGACAGCGGGGCCAGGCGGGGCAGAGACAGGCTTCGGTTCAGCGGCTTCTGCCACCCAGAGTTCAGGGTTAACCCCACGCCCCTTGGGTTCATTGTGGAGGTGGGAAGTTCCAGGTTTTAATTAGAGGCTGCGGGGGCCGAGAGAGGTGAGGACAAGAGGTTTACGCAGCCTACAATGTCAAGTCCTCATGTCTTTCTTTTACAACCTAATAGCTTTATTGGGATATAATTCACACACCATCCAACAAACACACTGCAAGTGTCCAATTCAGTGGTGCTGGGCGTACCCACAGAGCTGTGCAACCGTCGCCTCAGTCAGTTTTAGGACATTTTCATCGCCCCCCAAAGAAGCCCCGGCCCCTTCAGCTGTCGCCTCCCAGACCCATCACCCCCAGGCCTTGGCAACCCCCGATTCACCGCCTGTCTCTAGGGATTTGCCTGGTCTGCATGTTTTCTAGAAATGGCCTTGTCCCTTCTCTGCTGGGGTCAGCACGTGCTCACACCAGCACCAACCTCACCGCCCACGGGCCGTCAGCCCCTCGGTTCCCCGAGCCTCGGCATCCGCATCTGCAAGTGGGGTGGTCAGCGTCCTCCCCCCGCAGCCCACAGAGTGTGACTGCCTTCCGCGGCCCCGAGCGCCTGGCGAGCGGTCAGCAAAGGGAAGATGCTGCGTCTGCCCCCGAGTGTCTGTGCGTGGCTTGCTCACCGTGGGCCACGCCGGGCACTTCCCACCGACAGGAACAGACGCAGCGAAGGACCCACGGAGACAAAATCCAGCCCGCCACCGCGGGGAGGGCTTCACCAGAGCCTGCCCCGCGACTAGAGACGGTCTCACGATCGTGCAGGTGTGGACGGCGACTCTGGCCCAGCTCACGGTTGTGCTGGTCAGCACCACTGGCCCTGCCGCAGGAAACGGCCTGAAGACAGAAGCCCAGGGCGTTCTTGTTACCCAGGAGCCTGGGCCAGGCTGGGCAGGCGTCGCGGAGCCCCGTCCGAGGCCCCGGCAGGCTCCTGGCAGGCTCCTCCTCGCGGTTGGCAGCCGTCGCGTCCTGGGAGGCTGCCTGCCGCGTGCTCCCGGCTCTCAGGGCCCGGGCAGGGGTGGGAGTAATCCGGTTACATGCTCCAGGGGTGCTGCTGCTCTTGGCAGAGCCTCAAATTGAGTCTGAAATGGCAATTCTGGGCCAAGCTGCTTGTGCTGTGAGCAACGAGGCCTGGCTGGCAGGTGTTCTCCGCCCCCCGCCCCGTCTCTGGAGATGCTGCCCGGGACCCCAGCAGGGGCTTGGGGAGACAGCTCCCAACCAGCCCCAGAGGCGATGAGTCAGCCAGCGTCCCTCACGGGAGGGGAGGAGGCCGTGGCTGAGCCCCAGCAAAGACGGAAGGAGACCACTGACATGAAATGTCCACAACAGGCAAATCCACAGAGACAGAAAGCAGATTAGCAGTTGCCAAGGGCTGGGGAAGACAAGAGAATTCGGACTGAACAGCTGAAGAGTATGAGGTTTCCTTGGCGGGGGGGGGGGGGGGGGGGGGGGGGGGGGGGGCGGTGATAAAAATGTTCTAAAACTGATGGTGGTGATGGTTACACAACTGTGAAAACACTAGAACCATCGCCTTGTACACTGTAAATGTGTGAATTGTAGGGCACATGAATTCCATCTCAATAAAGCTGTTACAAAAAGGGAGGGGGAGGCAGGCGGTGGTGGAAGGGCGTCCCCTATGCACAACTCTCTGTACACAAAACTGGAGGTTTTCACGGATCCTCCTATAAAAACACAAATAACTGCAAAGATGCACGAGGTTCTTCAGAGAGGAGGAGACTGTGGCACAGAGAGATTATTGCTCTTGCCAGAAGTCACACAGCAGTAAATGGCTGACCAGGGTTCCAGCCCCAGCAGGGTTAGTAGCCCCTGTGGCCTTAACCCATTGCTGTATTGTCCCTGACCAAAAAGCAGTTTAAACACTTGCTTAGGGCAGCTGCAAAGCACCAGGGAAGAAAGGGAAAATATTTTAGAAGAGATACGTGTGCTGGACACGTCTAAATACAGGAATCGAAGCAAGTGCCGTAGACAAGATCAGAACTTCATCTACGGGGGAGGGGGGGTCCATTTTGCCAGGTCTCTCAAGGTCTTAATCAGAATCAGCATCTGTGCCCCGCCCTGGCTATTTCCCGGGGTCCCCCCAGGCAGAGAAGAGTGTGGCGCCACAGAAGTCAGCCTGATAAAGATCCAGCTCCCAGGGCAGCCTCCCGTGTGCCGCAGGTCCGCAGCCGTCTGCGGAAAGGCGGAACTCAATAGAGGATGCCGGTGATGCGGCTGCCGCCCGCTCTAACCCCTGCAGCTCCCAGCCGCGAGATCACAGAGGCGGGAGGCTCCCGCCCTGACTCCTGCCCTCGCCCCTCGCGCTGCCCTGCAAAGATGGACTTCGCTGGGCTTCTGCTGCCACCTACAGTCCCAGCAACAAAAGGCAGGTCTCCAGCCAGAGCCGCAGTGGGGAGCAGGGGGCTTCCAGGAGAACTGGGGCTCCGGGGGCCGAAGCCTGAGTTCTGACACCCACGCCCTCCCCCAGACCCTCAGGCAGCCTGAGGAAGAATGTGCAAGAGCCTTGTCCTCACTCCACCCTTAGAACAGCCCCATCTGCTGGGACACGCCAGCATGGAGGTCACACGTGGAAGGGAGGATGAGCTCCCTACCCTACAGAGCTGAAAACAGCCCTGCCTCCCGTCCTGGGGACTTTCAGGTCCCTCTGCCCTCACCTGCTACCCCGGCACTGTCTGACTCAGCCCCTACCCAAGATACCCCTTCCTGATCCCCTCCCCTGGTTAGCGAGCCCCGCGGCCCCATCGGCTGACCCCACTGGTCACTGTGAATTGTAGCCACTGCCTGCCTGTCTCCCCCAGTAATGACAACCAGAGCAGCAACCAGCTTCACACTCACTGAGCACCACCCACGTGCCACGAACTGTGCTTGCACCTCCGAATCCATCGCTCATTTCAGACTCCGAGCACCTTGCGAGGGAGATGCTATCACTGCCTTCATTTCACAGATGAGAAAACCGAGGCTCTGGGGGGTTAAGTCATTTAGCCAAAGCCATCCGGGAGTTTGAGTCCAGCCCCGTGTGCTCCAGAGACAACCCTGTTCCCCCAGACGCAGCCCGCCTCTCCTCACCCCCCTCCACCGGGCGGACAGGGTGTCCGCAGGGCTCGTCTGCTGTTCATTGATTTAGCAGCTTGGGAGCCTGCCTGGCTGGGAAACGGATAATCGTGTTTTCTTTTATAAGGCTCGGGGAATGTTAAGTCACTGCTGTAAAAGTAAATTAAAAATGATGATGTCTGGTCATTAAGAGGCACCGCTGATGTGTAACTTCTCCCAGTCAGACGTCCCTCGTCCTTACAGAATATCTCTCTGGGGCTCAGGGGCTATTCGGGGTACAACGGAGCAACATTTGACGTGAAAGGCAACTCGCAGCGACAGGATGGAAGTGGCTTTAGGGAGACCAGCGGGCTTGGCCGACTGCACGATGGAGAAGTTACATCCAAAGAGCTCGCAGGGAGACCAGCGGGCTTGGCCGACTGCACGATGGAGAAGTTACATCCAAAGAGCTCGCGGGATTAGAGGCTACACTGTCAAATGCTGGGGGGGCCACTCTGCCCAGGGGACAAGATCTGGAGCACCCAAGGGTGGGCTCCACACTGCTCCTCTGCAGAGGAGGGGTGTCTGGGTGGAGTGACCAGGGTCTGGGGGACTCTGAGTCCTGGCATATCTGACAGCCAAGGTGGGAAGGACTCGAGGGAAGAATAAGCCGCCTGTGAACATGTGAAGGGCTGACGCCTGAGAGAGAGGAGACCTGCTGTCCCCAAAGGCGGATCTGGGCAAATTTGAGAACAGAAAGGAGGAGGGGGGAGGCAGACAGAGAAATGCCTCGTGCACCTGATAAATATTTGCTGAAGGAAGGACCGAAGTGATGAGTGACATTAGGGGTGTGGGTTTGAGACTCAGAAACACCCGAGTCTAAATCTTTTAACTTTATCACAGGCCTCGGTCAGGTGACGGAGCCTCTCTAGGGATCCGTTTGTCCGTCTGCAAAATGCGGGTGGAAGGATCAGTGAAGAGTTGGGGGGTCAGGATTAGCGAGAAGGGAGACAGGACTCTGGGACCCGGAAAGGGAGTGTCCGGCGGGGGCGGCAGGGCACGGCCACCTGCGCCAGGACAGCTGACCGGCCACACCACCGAGGTCCGGCATTTCTCTGGGATTTTCTACCCAAAATACAAATGAGATCTATGAGCTCCTCCTCCAGGGACGGCATTGGTCCCAAACACGACACATGGCTCCACCCTAGGACGACCTGTGACCTAGAGGTCAAAGCAGAAGACAAAGCACAAGCTGACGGAACGGGAGAAGCTGGAAAACAAGGCACGGACGGGGACGGGTGGGAGCCTCACTGCGGTGCCCGTGACAGTCGGATCCGCAGGCAGGGAAGACCCAGAGAGCCAAAGCCCTGGAGGGCGGCCCTGGAACCTGCATCTCATCAGCCCGCCGGGAGCCGCCCCCACACCAATGACAATGGCAACCGAGCACCTCTGGGGAGGAGGGGTCTGCAGACCCGCGTGGCCAAAGGCTTCAGGGAGCAGAGATCCTGGCGCCAAGCCCAGGGGCGCGCGGGTGACAGCAGGTGGGGAGGAAGTCACGGGTGCTTCCCAGGGCGTGGGGCAGGAAGACCCAGAGGCGAAAACGTAGCTGCAGAATAACATGTCGCGAGTGCTGTGACCGCCAACTGGACAGCGTGTGCCGGGAAACGGGAGAGGACCAGCTGAGGTGTGGCCACCCGTCTCCCAAACATCCCCTTCTCGCCACCTCCACTGCCACCAGCCACCCGTGGTACCGCCCTCTCCTGCCTGACAACCGCCACAGCCTCCCAAGCCACCTCCCTGGGTGCCATGTCTGCCCTACACCCTCTGCTCTCCCCCCCTCCCCAGCAGCCAGTGTGACCTCCCGGAAACACTAGTCACACAAACCCACAATGACAACACCCACCATCACCTCCACCCCAACCTGCACTCTTAGAGTAAAATTCAACGGCCTTCATAAGCCCTTGGGTCCCTGCAGGGTCTGGCCTCTGCCCGGCTCCCTCGCTCCAGCAGCTCCGACTCCTCTCTGCTCCTCAAAAACTCCAGCTCTTCCCACCTCCCGGCCTTGGCGCTGATGTGTCGCTCTGCCGGCAACTTTCTTTCCCTACCTCTCTGTGGCAGGCTCGTCCTCGTCTCCCGTGTCAGTTCAAATGCCCCCTCCCCAGAGGGGCTTTGCCCAGTAACCCACCACCTAACGCATCCTTATCTCCAAGCCTTTGGTTACGTCGAGCTATTTTTCTTGGGGACAGTTAAGAGCATCTGCAAACTCTCTCTCCCCCCACCCAGATCACAAGCTCCAGGAGGGAAGCGAGAAATCCGTCTTGGCCACTGTTGAATGCGCAGTGCGAGGTCCAGGCTCAACGAGCATTTTCTGAACCTCTGAATGGTGCGTTGGGGGCAGGAGGCCTTGAGTGCCGAGCTGAAGAGTAGGGAGATTCACCGAGAACCTCACAGCAGGGCAATAACCGGCACACTGAGAGAAGTGCCTGTGTTATCTGAGAGTAAAACAAAAATCCCGAAGGATCTCAAAGATAAGAATAGCAAAATAAATTTCAGGAGTGGATCTAAATTCACCAACCCCGGTGAAAGCTGAAAATTACCATCCCAGCTGGTGGAAATGTCAATTCAAACTTCATTTATGAAACCATTTCAGGCTCTGATTGCTAAATTATTATTTCATATGAGAAGGAGCATTGTCTGGATGAAAGACAGTGGCAAAAGTAAAAAAAAAAAAAAAAAACCGTAATTTACTCAGCATCCCCCTTCTTGGAAAAAAAAAAAATTATCATTAAAAGTTACTCCAGATAATTGCAGATATAAATATCACTTAGTGCAGATGTGGTGTATGAGATGTAATTATTACTCATGGAAAATCAATGGTGGCAAATGATAAAATCCATGATCTGGGTCTTTCCGCTGAGCAGAGACGTGTTAGCGCCTTGGCTGTAGCTTTTGTGAGTTTTAACTGCAGAGGATCTCTACGGTGAGACGCATCTCCGCACAGAGACGGCTGATTGCAAATAAAAACGTGGTAACAGCCAGTGTCAGGCGATGCGGGGAGTTCAACAGTGGGACCAGCCTGTGCCCACCCGGAACCATGCCCACTCGCTGCTCACGGAGTGTTTGCTCTGCCAGCTCCGTGAGGGACAGCTGCGAGGGACAGGGGTGTGGCTCCCGCGGACAGACCTGTGCAAACAGACAACCAAGCTGGACGTGAGTATGACACGAGAGACGAAGGATGTGAACTCCGTGTGACCGGAGACCGGGGGAGGCCTCTCTGCGACGGGGCCGAATGGTGAAGGAGCCGGGCACAGCGAGACGGGGACAGGAGAGCAGGCAGAGGCAGGTCACAGGGCTCAAAGCCATCCGTGCTTTGGGAACATAAAAGGGGTGGAGAGAGGTGCCCCTAGGATAGTATTTGCCACTGGGACTGTCAATCGCCTTGGTCATCTTCATCTCTGAGGGACCCTCCATTCGTCCACCCCAGACACCCAGCAAGCGAAAGCTATCAGGCATCCGATTCCAAACGGATCACCAGCTGGTTAGCGTTCGCCTTGTTCTACTCTTCGCTGACCCCACTGTGCCAATCCAAACACGCCCACCCACTACCAGGCCCATGTGGCTCCCCCGCCACGGGCCACAGGCTCCAGGAACACACTGCCCCCCAGAGAACTTGGGGGACAGGGGAGCACACAGCCAAGACCTCCTCCCGATACATCCCTCCAGCCGTGGACCACAGCTCTAGCCTTCCTCCCTCCAAAGCAGGGACTCACGCTCAACCCGCCCAAGATCCACCGATGCCCCCGGAGTAATTCATCGCTGCCCGACTCCGTGCACGTGTCAAAGCCAGCCACGGTCCACCCCACGCTCGTTCCGTGTCCTTGCTCTCTCCCTGACACACGCGGGGCAGAGGCCAACAACCCTCCTTTGACACACGAGGCTAGTGTCTGGCTCAAGGTCACAGACGCTGCAGATTTTAGAGGCAAAACTGGAATCCCGATGTGTGGACTTTGGGAACAAGGTAACTGGATGGGGACAGAGTCTGCCGACAAGGTGACATAGAAGTGCCTGGGAAGAAAGCGTGTTCACAGTCAGACTCAGTTTCCTTTTGAAGCTCTGACAGGGATGCACATCCCAGCCTCAGGACACCAAAGCGCATCACTGAGGACAAACGAGGAAGGAACACACTGTCACCCATCGGGGCCCACCCTCCTGCTCCGTTAAGAAGTAAATCACTCACGTATCTTCACACAGCCCCACGAGCAGGCTGTTCATCTCCGCCCTCCCGAAATCCCTTTATTTTCTTTCTTTTTTGTGTTTTGTTTTGTTTTGTTTTGTTTCTTTCCTCTTCCCTTGTCTGCTTTGGAACAGCTACAAATGAGACAGGGTGATTAATTTCAGATTTTGGCTACCGCTGCAGAAACACCTTTGCTCAAACTCTGCTGCAAAAAGGAAAGATTTAATCAGTCTCTAGTGTAGTTACCTTGTGCTTTCAAGATCTCTGATGGGAAGCGAAGAAGAAGTTTTCAAACATTAAACTTTAATGAGCAGAGCAGGCAAACATATTGCTGCGTCAACACTCGGCTTGGCCTGATTGGGGAGAAACCCTGGCTTCTCCATCAATCTCGCCAGATGGATATTGTCATTCACTCTCGCCTCTTATTACATTTGCCCATCCCGGCGCGCACGGAAAATATTCTATTCTATCAGTCAGCACCAGGGAAAGCCAACAGGGGTGGGGACTTTGCAAAGTTTCACTAGGCTGATGCAGGCAGGGTTTCTTGGGCTTCAAGGTGGAAGTTAATTCTTTGGACTTTGAATTCATCATGCTTTAGACCTCACACAGGGCTTTTTTACAAGAGGAAGAAATACAAAGAGCAAGGAGAGGGTGTGTCTTAAGGAATAAGATGAGGGGAATAGTGGAAAACTATGTCTTGAGGACCAGGCGCAGTGGCTCACACCTGTAATCCTAGCACTCTGGGAGGCCGAGGAGGGAGGATCGCTTGAGCTCAGGAGTTAGAGACCAGCCTGAGCAAGAGCGAGACCTCGTCTCTATTAAAAATAGAAAAAATTAGCCATACCGGCGCACACCTGTAGTCCCAGATACTTGGGAGGCTGAGGCAACAGAATCACTTGAGCCCAGGAGTTTGAGGTTGCTGTGAGCTAGGATGACGCCACGGCACTCTAGCCCAGGCAACAAAGTGAGACAATGTCTCATAAACAACAAAAACAAACAACAACAACAACAAAAAACAACTATGTCTTAGGAATCTCGGTTTCAAGAATCATCTAAGCTAGGCGCTGGCACACGTTTTCTGTAGAGGGCTACGCGGTGTCTGCCATACCTTCTCAACTCTGCCGTTGCAGCTTGAAAGCAGCCACAGACAATATATAAATGAATGGGCATGGCTGAATTTTGATAAAACTTTATTTAGAAAAACAGGTAAAAAACCAGATTTGACCTATGGGCTATTGTTTGCCGAGCTGTTATCTAGGCTCCAGGGTCAAAAGAAGTGAATAGGATCCCACAGTGAATATGAAAAAAATCAGTATCAGATCTCCCCTCCCATAAAGGTCATTGCTTGAAGGTCGGAAGGGCCGAGTTCCCACCCTACTTTGATGGTTGATGGTTTCATGGGAGAAGGTAGCTGTCATTTCATCCAAGTGACTCACCTAGTAAACCAAAAAGGCACAGGCATGTCCTTCTGGCCACAGGACATTTGTACGTGCTTACAATGTTCTGGGCCCTACTTTTCCTCAATTAAATCTTCTTCAACTTCAGGTCTCAGGTCAAACATCACACCCCTCCGGGAAGGCCTTCCTGGAGCTTCCCGCCCTGACAAGTACCCCTGGCAGCCTGCACTTGGCTTTCCCCACAGCATCACGGTTTGCAGCCGCGTCTCCGTGTGTGGGACTCTTCCCTCATGAGACTGCAAACTGTGAGTTCGCACTTAGCTGAGCACCCACGTAGCACAGGCCCAGGGCCCGGCACGCAGGAAGTGCTAAGTGAATAGTCATTAAAGAAATGGGCAGGAAAGGTTTTCCTTAGAATTGGAAAACACAGTTACCTATGACCCTTGAGTTTCCCTCTCATCAACATGCTCAGTATCTGCAGAGAGAGAAGGGGGGTGTTCGGGGACTCCCACACTTTGAGCACCTAAAACAGATTCCCAGGCCCTGGCCCCAGAGTTTCTGAATCTGTAGGTCTGGGACAGAGCCTGAGAATTTGCAGTTCCAACCACCTCCCAGGTGACGCTGATACTGCTGGTCTGGGGGCCACACTTTGTCATTCTCAACCCTGGCTACAAGTTAGACTCCCCAGGAAAGCTTGAAAATGTACCAGTGCCCAGCCCCAGCCCAGACCAGCTACATCAGAGTTTCAAAGGATGGGCTCTGGACGTTGCTGTACGTTTGTTTTTATGTGTTATTGTTTCGTTTTTTAAAGCTCTCTGGGTGATTCTAATGTGCAGCTGGGCTTGAGAACAACTGAGTTAAAAGATGCTTATAGCGTGAGAGCTGTCGTTAGGGGCCGGGCTCCGGTGCTGGCTGCGGCCAGGCCTGCAGTGGCAGTTTGAGAATGTTCTGGGGCATCCAGCTCAAGGTCTGGCTCCTGACTGCTGGGACAACCATGGGTCCACATTTGAAAGGCATGTGAACACCGAGGATCACTGAGGATTCATCAGTGTTGCTGCGCACGGCAGTTGTTAATCTGTTTTCCTTGTTGTAAGAATCCCATTGTACAAACATACTACGACGCATTTACCCACCCTCCTGCTGATGGACAGTTGGGGCTACTATGAATAGTGCTGGTTGAACATTCTAGTACACATCCTTTGGTGAACATATGTACGTATTTCCTCTGGACAAGGAAAACCAGACAGAAAAGAAAACGCACTGCTGTGTGATTCTATTGGTAGAAAGTTCAGAACAGGCAGAATTAACCTCTGAACAGTCAGACCGTGGTGGGAGGGTGGGTGCGGAGGTGGCGAGTGGCTCTGGGGTGCTGGTAACGTTCTGTTTCCTGACCTGGGTGTCCCAGCTGGGCTCACACAGCAATAATTCATCCAGCCGTACTCGTGGGACTGGTTGCTTTGATATATGCTCATCACACAGTCACACACATGATGACGTTTCGGTCAACGACAGGCTGCACCTATGACAGTGATCCTATAAGGTTATAACGGGGCACGCACAGAATCCCGATCATGGCGCTGACACTGGCATTACAGATCAAGTCGGGGAAATGATCAGCATGCAGTAACGGAGCTGGGACGTTTGGTTTTTCAAATGAAAACTATATATAAATAAAGATACATGCACCATCTAGGTTTGTGCAAGCACACTCCATGATGGTCTCACAATGACAAAATCGCCAATGACGCACATCCTAGAATGCATGCCTGTCATCAAGCGATGCACGACTGTATCTCAAGTTAAAAGGGGAAAAAAAAGTTTATTAAAAACAAAAAACTCGCAGTGCAGAGGCGGGTGCAGCTCCGGCCCGCGGCCTGCAGGGGGCGCGGCAGTTTCATGAACTCTGCTCGCCCACGCGCTGCGCTGGTCCTCGGGAACCCGCCGGCCAGGCCTCCGTGAAGTTTTGGGGGGCGGCCTGCAGAGCAGCAGGCGCTCTGAGCTCACG
Source organism: Eulemur rufifrons (assembly GCF_041146395.1). Classification (NCBI taxonomy): domain Eukaryota; kingdom Metazoa; phylum Chordata; class Mammalia; order Primates; family Lemuridae; genus Eulemur; species Eulemur rufifrons. Next base: position 32,626,215 of record NC_090996.1, read on the forward strand.
GGCAGGGGTGCCCCCGAGGAGCCAGTGCAGGGCCTGGCCACACTCGCCTCCCCTGGCCGTCGGCTCTGCACCAGGGCGGGCCGGAGATTCCATTCTCAAAAGCTCTCAGCTTCCCTAAGCGATTCTTCCTGAAAGAGAGCCCCAGATGGCAATGCTGGGTTCCCGGGCCCTCCCCTCTCTGCCTCCCCAACCCAGCACAGAGACAGCAGGACACTGCAGCTGAGCGTCGGAGCAGCCTGAGTTCACGTCCTGGCTCTGCCACCGGCAGCTGGGTGACCTTGAGCAAAGCTCTTAATGTCTGTGTGCTGGTCTGTACGGTGGAGAGGGGATGCCACCCCTTTGTGGGGCTGTGACGAGGACTTAATGGAAGAGAGCACGTCTGCATGTCACTTAGCAGTGTCTGCCCCAGGATGTAATCAGTAGCCACGGTTCTCCCCATACCGAACGACAGTCCGGCAAGCGTGGCCCTAGCCCTCTCGCCGCTGGGCAGCGCTGCGTGGTCACAGAGCGGAAGGGGAATAAAAGTCACCGTTTCTCCACCTCCTTAGATCCGTCAGGCTCTGCCATGCGAGCAGCGAGAATGGGTTCAGGCCAGGTCAGTGCCTGCAGCTCACAGCCGCTGGCCCGAGAGACGGTGGCCGAGGTCAGCCTGCCGGCGGCACCCACGCAGACAGCAGTGGGCATGACAGGCGAGGCCCCGGTCCGACCTCCTGCCAGATGCTCCAGGCCGTGACACATCCTAGGATTCAGCACTGAAGGTGCCAAGGAGGTTGGCAGCTACCTGGATCACCAAAGTCTGGTGCCAGCACAGACCGAGTTTCCCACCCCAGCTCTGGTACCACGTCAGCCACGTGGCCCTGAGAAAGCCGCGTGCCCTCTCGGAGAGCCATCTGCTCCACAGTGAGATCGCCCACCTCTGGGACGGTGGTGAGAGGCAAGAAAGGTCACCGTCCAAAGCACCTGGCGTATAACCAGCTCAGGGGGTGCTGGTCCCTCCTCCTCTGGGCGGCTCTGAGCTCCCGAAATCATAATTATAGCAACAATAACAGCAGCTAGAATGTGAGGACTGGTTCCATGGCATGGTGGCACCACCACAGACAAGGAAAGACAAGGACATCATCTTGCCCAAGGTCATATGGCCAGGAAGGGCTAACGGTCGAATTTGAACCCGACTCTGTCTAGCTCCGCAACTGTCCTTTTAACCCACCTGGCTGTGTCAAGCCACCGTGTGGGTGCCCGTGGGGGTGAGCCCTGGACGTTAAGGATGTCTGTGCCCAATTCTTTGCCCTCTTCCCCTCCTGAGGGAGAGAACAGCTCTCAGTCCATCCCACGCCTTTGGCCCTTCACCTGTGAGCACAGACTCGGGCACAGTCAGGGGAGAAACCTGCACGAAGCCACCTGCACCTTGGGACGCCCGACCTCCCCGTGCCTGCTTCAGAGCTTCAGGCCTGGCTCTGCTGCTTAAAAGCTGTGTGACTGTGGGCAAGTTAGGTCACCCCTGTGCGCTTTGGTGGCCTCATTTGTGAAACTGTGGCCAATGCTATAAAGGGAATTTATCAGAAAATGTACTTGCAAAGACTAAATGAGACGTGTTTGAAATGCTTATGAGAACACTGACAGGTAAGGCAGCACGCAAGTCTCGGCTGCTGCATCCTCATCGTCACCGCCATCCTCCACCGTCATCGCCACCACAACCACTCCCACCACCACCGTTTCATTTCAAGGAGATAATGCACGCCAAAGGCGCAGCATACTTGTGGCAAGATGAGGCGTGACGAAGCTTCCCGTGCCCAGAGGGCAGACGGGAGCTCCAGCACCGCAGAAGACGTAACCATCAGCCACGTCTTGCTCCTGAGATCCCATCTGCCGTGGTCTCAAGCACACTGGGGCATCCCAGGGATAGTAACACAGGTCTTGCTGCCTCCATTTCCCCAGGACAGAGCCAGCCCCTCCAGACTTGAGCTTCTACCCCACCCACAGGCTCCACTCAACAATCCGGGGGGCCCAGAGCCAACCCGAGCTGTCGGGTCCTGCAGGATCTATGACTCTCACGCTGTCTTTGACTCCCTCTTCCTCTCTCCTGTTTTTCTCATCATTCCCTTATTCACCAAAAAAGGATCGGGCATCTGCTCCATCCCAGACCCTGTGCTAGGAACACAGGAGGAAGTAAGGTTGTCCTTCTCCCCACCCCCGGGATCCCTCAGTCCAGTGGGACAGGTGGACATGAAGCAGGTAACAATGTGGTTACAGCTGTCATAGGTCCCAGGAAGGGGACACACAGGGAGGTTTCCGGGCATATAACAGGGGCCTGAGACAGGCAGGAGAACCCCAGGAAGGCTTCCTTGAGGAAGTGACATCCAAGCTGAGCCCTGAAAGATGAAAAGTTATCCCACAGCGAAGGGACAGAGAGAAAGGGGGGTGGCAAAAGCACCCTGGGAAGAAGAACAAGCTTATCCAAAGGCCCAGAGGTACCATGGGGGGCCCGAGTCTGCACACATCTTTCCTTGGAGCCCAAGTACAGGGCTCTAGGATTTTATTCTTAAATCCCCAGGAAGTAATTAAAGAAAAATTAAAGTTAAAAGAAAAAAAAAAAAACACCTGAGTTTTGCCAATGCCTGGTTCATGCTGGAAACTGGAAGGCCACTGAGTCTTGGCCACTGTCTTCTCCAGCTCCTGGGAGTGGTCCCAGTGGAACCAGAAGTGGACTCGCATCCCACACAGAGACAGCGCAAGAGTGAGAATGACGGACACGTGAGGCTGCCCGGGAAGAGAGAGATGCGCCAGGCACTTCCCTGGAAGCAGCACCATTTCCCCCACGGCCAGCAGACCTGTCGGGTAACTGGCAGGTGGACATTCCCAACACCTGCAGCCATCTGCCCAGACCCGCGTGCACCCGGCTTCCCCCTCTGCCCACGCCAGGGAGCCCCCCCTTAGAAGTGTTCGCTCTGAGCAGTGACGGAGTTGAGGACCGATGTCTGTGGGAACGCAGGTTCCCACTGGTCCCCCAGCTCCTGCCCTCCTGCCCAGCAGGTAAGACGCCCGAGCTGGGGTCAGAGGGAGAACCAGGAGCTACGTGGAGCCCCCTCGTCCTTCCCTCCAAACGCTCTCCCCTCCTGGCCAGCCTCGAGAGCGGGACAGCCCTCGACAGAACCCGAACGTCAGCATCAGTCACCCTGACAACCCCGCAGTCAAACCCCCATCGCTGGGACTTCCTGGGGGGAGGCGGTCTGAATCCAAGAGCATTTTTATAGGGTTTTAAGCGTTATGACTTTAAAGAATGACTAGAATAAAGCAGTTCTCAGAGGAAGTGCTTCAGGGGAGAGAAAAGAATTGTCAGAATTAGAATAAATTATTGGGAAGCCGGGAGAGGCGACGCGAGCGCACACGGAGCTTGCGCTAAGGGCTGGGGACCTCGCACAGGCCACCTCTCCCAACTCGCAGTAACCCTGTGACGTAGGAACCGTCACCGTCGCCACTGTGCAGACGGATAAAGCAAGGTCTGAAAGGATAATGACATCCCGAACACCTCAGCGTTAAGCGACAGGAAGGAAGCTGATTACAGTTCTAGCTCAGTCCCAAACCCGTGTGCACCCGTGTGCGCCCACGCAGGGTACACACGCACACGCCCTCCTGAAGCTCTGGATGGTGTTTCAGGAAATGCCCTAAAATAGTCCAAGGGCGACAAAGCCTCGTGGTTAAAAACCCGGGCTTCAGACTCCAGCTGTCTGGACAAGTTGTTAACCCTGGTGAGCCTCACTGTCCTTTGTCTGTGCACCAAGGACAAGGGTGCCTTCCTCCCTGAGATAGGATGAGGGGTAAACATTACAATCCACGTACGTCCCCGATTATGGCACTTGGCGCTCAGCACGAGCTTCCTATTTATTAGCCGTTGTCACTGTTGTGAAGCACATCGTTGTGTTTCTAATCGTAGCAGACAATCCCCAGGATGGTACCCAGGGATCTCTGCTTCCTGGCACAGTGCAGGGTCCCCCTCACTTCAGTGAGGGCTGAACGTACTGGCTGGCTTCTCATGCAGTGAATACGGCACGAGCAACAGGATGCCACTTCCAAGAGGAAGTTCTTAAAAAGTCCTGTGGCTTCTGTCCTGGGTACCTTCTCTCACTCATTTGCTCTTGCTAAGGGAAGCCGGTTGCCAAGATGGGAGTCGCTCAATGGAGAGATCTGTGTGGCAAGAAACGGTGTCTCCAGCTAACAGCCAGGACGACCCGAGGCACCCTGTCCAAGCAGACCCACGCGTCAGCTCAGAAGCACACCCGCCCCAGTCAAGCCTCAAGCTGACCGCGGTTCCGGACAGCATCGGGCTGCAGCCTGCGAGAGACCTTCAGGCAGGGCACCCGCCCCACGAAGCCACTGCATGGTTCCCGACACACAGAAACCATGACATAAAATAAATGTTTGTTGTTTTAAGCCCCTACGTTTGGGGGTAATTTGTTACGCAGCCATAGGTGACTAATCTGCTCGTCCGTATCTGTACTCGGCCGACAGTGCTCTCTGCTTGATGAGCAGATTGGAGGCAAACTTCAGCTCCGATCCCGTCTGGAGCATCACAAGAGACAAATTGGCACATCCAGAAGTAGCGAGTTCACTGTATTTCACACTTCCGAACGTGGCTCCTGACAGCCAAGGCGGTGGTACAGACGGGAAGCTATCAGTCTGCACAGTCAAATGAGAAGGGTGCGGAAATCAGACACAATTAGATCTGGAAGGAGCCTTGTACGTGCAAAGCAACTCCAAGCTCCACGTTACAAATGCAGGGGTGGGGGAGCTTTGCGGGATTAGCCGGGCAAGAGTTCCTCCGAGGGCATCTAGAGCCAGGCTTGGGAGACAGTGGCAATCACAGATTAGCAGAAACCAAGTGCGTCTCTATCAACTAACGATGTCTGCCAAGAGCACGGAGGAGCATGTGGTGAGATGCGTGTCACACGTGTGCCAGCCCTGCTCCTGGGGCTTCTAGGACTCCAGAAACACGGTGGCTATATCCCACTGCAGAGACCCAAGTCATAAAGGACTCTGAACTCCACAGAGAGGACATCTGCATGGCTTTCCCTTAGACATGCTTCGTAAAACGTTTTCAGGACTCCCCTACGCAAGGCCACAGACTTGAAGGTGTTTTCTGGGGTTAGAACTGTGTGATATTGATGTGTTTCATTGACCACGATAGATGGCAGGTTGTGTCTGCCCTCTAGGGTCACCACTCAGAGAGAATCCAAAGCACAGGATAGGAAAGGTGCTTGGACTATCCAAAGAACAATGATTCTTTCCTTTGTGTCTGTCCTTGAAAATACCCCCTGCCCAGAGCAGCAAACGAATCTCCCCTTTCAGGACATGGAAGGCCATTTGCCCAGAGGGGACACCCAGATGGCCGCAGGCACCCCTTCTTTGTGCACAGCAGTGGCACATTCAGAAGCAGAGGAGAAAGCGTGGAGCACACACACCCCTGTTCTCTGTGCTGTGCCCCTGGCAGGCATTCTTCATCAATCAAGACATTCTTTCCTAATGAACCTGGTTGTGGTCTCGGAATCTACGTAAACACAACACTCCAAGCAGTCCCTACAATGGATCGGCGATAGCACGGAAAATGAGACTTGGATCGAGTGTCTGCTTTGTCTTCCTTCCTGGCTCGAACGCTGACTTCTGCACCAGGCGGCCCTGGATCCTTTCCCTCTGCGAGCTTCACCCATGAAAAGCCGCACCTCGCCAGCCAGCCCTGGCTGGGTTGCTGGAGGCAGGAGAAATAGCCAAATATACATCTGCCCGTCTTTTCCTCGGGCTGAAAGGCAGCGTCCTTGCTTCCCAGGACCAAAGAGTGTGCGCCAGACTCCTCCAGCCTGCAGGACAGGGCGGAAGAGAGCCGGCGACACCCACCACTGGAGAAATAAGTAGCCCTCGCAAACTGGCACGACACCTGACCGAGACCTTGTGGTGACAGTGAGATACGGGCACCGTCTTCTCCAGGACAGGACAAACGGCCTCAGTCAAGACGAAAGCCACACAGTTAGGAGATTCTTATCATGTCCTTGAGAGCTGACAGTGTGTTTCCAGGGAAGGCGTCACATGGGACAAAACAGGCGAGATCCAAGCAGGCGTGTGTGGGTGTCAGCCACACACCGGGCACCGCGCTGGGGTGAAGATGCCGGACTGAGGACCAAGGTCCCACCAGGCATGAAAAAAACCAACTCAACAGTCGGCGTCGTGGCAGGTGCAGACCAAGGTGGGTGCACAGAGGACAGACGACCCCTTCGCTTCCACCAGGGGGTCTAGGAATATTTCTAGAATTCATATCCTTGTGTGGGGTAACAAGCACCCACAGTCAACGCTCTCATTGTGTCGGTTATTACAACTCTCGCGAAAGGTCATTTAGCAACATCAAACGAAATTTAAAATGCTCAGGCTTTTGACCAAGCAGGTCTACCTCCAGGATATGTACCACGTGGATGTCCTTGCAAAATATGAAAAGATATACGTATGATCATGTTCACTGAACTATTGTTTCTAAGAGCAAATCGGTGGAAACAACCTGTCAAGATCAGACACATTGTGGTACGTCCATACGATGACGTGTTAGCCACTGAGCAGAAAGGCTCGGAACTGCTTACGCTGATACGGAAAGAGCGCCAAGATACAAGGAAGGAGAACATCAAGTTGCTTAAGAGTGTGTTGTGGATGGCCACCCTGAGACACATGTTCAAGGCTATATACATATGCCCTAGCTTAGCCATAGAAGAATTTTCTAGAAGGAATTAAAGCTGTTGAGAAGCAGGACAGACTGGGCTGGCAGACTGGGAGACGGGGAGAATGGGGCATTTTGTAACTTTTGCCCCATCTGAATTGTCTAACCAAGTGCATTCTTAGCATCAGCAGGGCTTATCACGGATCACGGAACAGTTTTTGTTTTCTTCTTGATACTTGTCTGTGTTTTTGAGAAATGAAGGTGTAGAAGTTTTATTTTTTTATCTATGCATGATGCATAGATAGGCGAGCTGTTTCTAGATGTGTAGTATGTGTAGGTGTGCTTTTATCTCATCCTGCCCGGGACCTCTGAGGAAGATTAGGAGAAAAATCTCCCATCGGTTTTGACCCCAGGTCAAATTCTTCAACACACATCATTAGTGATTCTGCAGAGCACAGCTGGGATTTCTTTTATGCATCTCTGGTTGAAAGGACACCCAAATCACAAGTCGCTCTGTGAATCTGAGATAGCTCCCGTCCCTGGGGAGGACCTACGCCTGCGAGCCGCCCCAGAGCCCGGCAGGTCTGGACATGGAACATCCCCTCCTGAGGATGAGGGCGGACAAGCTCTTGGCCTCCTGGGGGCTGGGCTGGAGGACGGGGAGAGGGAAACAGAGGAAGGGAAGACCCTGGATGTTGAAGACCCATCTCTGCCTCTGCATCTAAGGAAAATGACCAGTGGGAGAGGCGAAGGAAGCAATGTTGGGCTCAAGGAATGTTTTAGGAAACCCAAGATTTCTCTGTTCACCATGAATAGAGGTAACAGGGAGGGAATAATTCTAAGGAAATAGGACCCCACCTACAGCTCAGCCCATGAGAGGGTGCGGGGTATATAAATTCCTTTTTTTCTTCCCTCCTCCTATAACTTACTTGGGCTCCCTATTGCCCACCCCCAACCAGAAGCTCAGCCTTGGTGTGGTTCTGAGAAAGACACCTTTGGAATCAGAGAGCCATGGGTTCAAATTGCACCTCCAACCCCTCCTAGTTGTGTGGCCTTAGCCAAATCACCTAAATTCTCTGTTCTTATGGTCCTTGTTCTAGAGAAGGAAATGAACCACAAACAAGCCAACAAGCCAATGAAAAGACAGCATCACGATCTAACAAGTGCCATAAAGGAAATCAGAGCATCACAGGGGCCAGGCTCTCTCTGAAAAGGTGACATTTGAACTGGGACTCTATTTTTATGTAGTGGAATAAGCCACATCTTGCGCCCATTGTAAGAGCCATGGTCCCAGCGGGGAACAGATGGCATGCTCCAATTAAGGTAATTTGTGAGGAAATTAATAAAGGGACTATTTAAAAAGGTGTGGGCGGGGGAAAGGGGGCCACAGGAAATAATTCAGTGCGCTGGGGCTAGAGAGAGAGTGCGAGTCCCGGCTCTGCCCTTGTCCCAGAACCTCTGTTTCTATACCAGAGAGGGCTGCCTGGGAGGAGCAGAGATTTTAGCTTAAGAATACAGCCCATGGGAGGGAGTAGGGTATATAAATGCCCTTTTTTTCTGCTCCCTCCTCGTACAACTTACTGTAGCTCTCTATTGCCAAAGCCCAACCAGAAGCCAGTGAGCAAGGGTGCCCAGTGTTGCGGTCTACACAGGGAAGCCTCCCAAGCACAACGCAGGGTGTAGACGAGCAGAAAGCAGGTCTGGAGGGGTGAGCAGATGCCATGCAGCCGTTCACCCTTCTGCACGTCTGAACCTCAGGCTGGCATCTCAGAGTCGGCCAGCACTTCCACTCCTGCACTCACAAGGCCAATGAGAATCACCCTGTGTGTTTTATGTGCACCTGCTTAATTCCAAATGCTCGATGATTTGCTACAGACACACTTCTTGCAAGGGGCTTTCACTGTCTCGAGCTTTCGACGTTCCAGGTAATCAATAATGCTGCAGCTCTGGCTCCAAATTAAATAACTGCACATTTATTACCCATTACTGGAAGCCACACAGGGAACTCCCCCTCCAGAAGCAAAAGCCCCCACTCCCCGAGCCCTCCTCCACCTCCCCTCCTCCTCCTCCCCTCCTCCACCGGCCCCCTCCAACCATCCGACAGCTTGAGTCAGACGGTGTGAATATCCTCCAGCTTTTAGAAATCAAACTCCCTTTGCCAGTCTAACCCAAATTGGGATGAAAAAATGCCAAGCCTCTGAAATTTACCCCGCCACGCTGAGCCCCCAGGGAGGACGTAACATTTGGCCGCGGGATCAGAGGATGTTTGGCTGCCTCCTCTGTCACCTGCTCCTCCAAGGCAAGCCGGGCAACACAGAACTTCAGCTCCACGGCCGGTGGGTCCTTGCTCCCTCCCCACTGAGCTGCTGAAACAAAAAGGAACGGTCGCCTAAAAGTGGGGAGCCAGGCAGTGAGCCCCCCAATGAGAAGCAGTGAGAACCACATTCGGGGTCCGTCAGACTGAGCCTTGCAACGTGCCCCCTCTGCCTCAGCTACCCAGAAACGTCACACTGAAGGGCCGGGGAAGGGCCGTAGTGCCCAAGCCAGAGATACTCTTCAGGGACACAACACATCCCTGTGCAATTCTGCAGTTCTAGGGGGCCCTTTCTGTTATCAGAAAGCTGTGACCCACCCACAAGAGAAGTCCATCCAGACACTCGAGCCCATCAGAAGAGGGGACCGTCTGGGGACACATGCACCCCGGCCCCCACATGCAGAGCTTCACGATGAGGGTGAGTGAAAAGGCACCGACCACGGTTGAAAAAACGATCTAGAGAAAATCAGGACTAACCGCATTAGCTGTTCCATCCCTACTCAGCATCGTGGAGACTGGGAGAAACAGCCAGCGCAATTACTTCAATCACTTATGCAAAGTAAGATCATTTCCCAAATTGGAAGTGACAGTCTGGGCCACCTGGCAGGGAAGGCAGCCTGTCCCCAGGAGGGGCTGAGCACTTCCCTCCTGGCTCGTTGGGTATTTGCGTGGTCGTGAGATAATCAGCAACAAAATCATCTTCTCCTTCACCCATCACATCTGCCGTGGCAGGGTGCTGAGCGGAACTTTTCAGCTCCCCTGAAATCTGTTCTAAGGCCCAGAGCTCGTAAATATATATATATATATATATATATATATATACATACTGAGAGATATCCCTCAAAGGGTTGTAGGGTCAAAGGCATTTGGGCAACCCACTTGGGATAAATGGTCCTGCCAGCGGCCGACAGCATCCCCCTGTTCTTACTCAGATATCTCCCTGGGAGTCTCACCTACCCGCAATCCAAAACAGCTCATCAAAGTGTGTTTTCTAGATCCATAGAGAGAAATAAAATCCGTTACAAAAAGTTCAGTACGTGCTACCGTGGCTAGATGGAGGGGTAAATTTCTGTAAGATTAACCAGGAGAACTAGATGGAGAAAGGTTAGCAGGGAGGGCTGCATGGAAGAGGCGAGACTTCGGCCCTGTGGAAGGGAGGATGCACACAGAGGAAATAGGAGGACCTTGGAGGTGAAGGGCAGGGTCTGAACAAACCCCGAAGGCAGGAAAAGAAGCCGGGGACTTCCGTGGTGTTACACTAAAGGGCTCCAATGGAGCAAATAACAATCCCAAACATGTACCTTGTCCTTGTCATGTGAACACCAGACACCGTTCTAAATACCTCATTGATCTTCCTTTGCTGAAACTGCACAAACACCCAGTAAGAGGGGCACTGCCGTCCCTGGGGGAGGCAGGGCCAAGCTGAGAACGGAGGCAGCTGTCTTCAGAGTCCATTTCCTTCTCCACTGCCCTGAAGACAGCTGAGCTCCAAGACCAATAAAAACGAAGCCCATCCAGCAGGCAGAGCGACGGCACTGCGGCATCTCCCGGAACCTTGCTGCCAGGGAAAGGCACTGGGACCCGCAGCAACAGACCTGCAGAAATGCAGGCCGGGCGCGGTGGCCCACGCCTGTAATCCTAACACTCTGGGAGGCCGAGGCGGGCGGATCGTCTGAGCTCAGGAGTTCGAGACCAGCCTGGGCAAGAGCGAGACCCCGTCTCTACTAAAAATAGAAAGAAATTAGCTGGACAACTAAAAATATATAGAAAAAATTAGCCGGGCATGGTGGCGCACGCCTGTAGTCCCAGCTACTCGGGAGGCTGAGGCAGGAGGATCGCTTGAGCCCAGGAGTTTGAAGTTGCTGTGAGCTAGGCTAATGCCATGGCACTCTAGCCCGGGCAACAGAGTGAGACTCTGTCTCAAAAAAAAAAAAAAAAGAAAAAAAAGAAATGCAGACTCTCAGGCCCCACCCAGATTCACTGAATCAGAGACTGCATTTTCTGACTATTTATTTATTTGACAAGTAAAAAACTGCATGTATCTATGATGTACACCATGGCGCTCTGATACAGGTGTGCACCATGGAACGGCAACATCAAGCTTGTAACATGTGTGTTACCTGATCCTGCATCTTAACAAAGGTCCCCAGAAGCTTCCTCACCACATCCTCACCACATTAAAATGCGAGTCTGGGGTCAGTAACATCAATCTAAGACAAGAAAAGAGCGATCTGGGTGCAAACAGAGCGGCAGGAGGCTCGATGAGCTGCTTAGCGTAAATACGTTCTTCAAAGTCATGCACGCCGGACAGCAGGCATTCTGAGAAAGGACCAGAACAGCCATGGTGAGGAGCTGCAGCCAGGTCCAGGCTGTCACAGCTCTGCCACCTCCTCAAGTGTGTGGCCGTGGGCAGGTCACGAAACCTCACGGACTCACTTTCACCATCTGAACCGTGGAGGCAGAAGACGGCTCCCTGTTGTCACCAAGATGAGGTGAGAAATGCTGTATTTGATGCTTGGCACAGTGACTATTAAATACTAACCTCCCCACCCAGATATTCCCTATTACTATGACTACGTGCAAAAGGATAAACTACTGACATTAAGCTGGCTCTAAAGGTCCTGATCAGTGACAAAGCCTGGGGAGAAGTTGGAAGAAGGTGCGGAAAAATGCAAAGCCCAGGCGAGCTGCCTTTCCTCAGCCTACCTGGATGCAACTGAAGGAGACCATTTCATTCCTGACTGTGAGTAGCAGAGACACCAGGGTTACAGCGTCCTTTTCAGAAGACCTTAAAGGCTTCGCTTAAACCACGTATAGAAATAATAGCAGGATGCCTGCCTTCAAACCGGCAGGTAAGATTAAAGCAAATTAAACTGACTCCACAGAGCAAAGAACAGAGAAAACAAATGAAGCAGCCAGGAGTCTTCGTAAAGAATAATTTTTTAAATGACAGAAGATCAAACGTATCTATTATGGCAAATACACTGGCACTAAACTTCTCTATTAAAAAACTAAGATTCTCAGCCTGGGTGAATAACAAAATCCATCCACATGCTACTTCCAAGAAATGTCTACAACAATAAGAAATTTAAAAAAGAGAAGGCGGCAGTGAAATGATGTGCCCAGGCCCACTGGAACCAAAGAAAAAATGAAAAACCACACCAATTTCAGAAAAGCCCAAGGCAGGAAGCATTAACCAAGCTCAAGATGGTCATTTTATATGAACAGAAATACATTAACTCTGGGAGATCCTAACCAACCTATCTCTCATGAAAAAAAAAAAAAAAAAAAAACTCTCTCTCTCTCTCTACCTCTCTCTCTCTCTCTCTCTCTCTATATATATATATATATACACACACATACACACACACACACACACACACATATCTATACACATTGCTTTAGGAGGCCAAGGTGGGAGAATCGCTTAAGGCCAGGAATTTATGACCAGCAACACAGCAAGACCCTGTCTCTTCAAAAAAAACTTTACAAATTAGCCAGGTGTGGCGGTGCACACCTGTAGTCCCAGCTACTCGGGAGGCTGAGGCAGGAGGATCGCTTGAGCCCAGGAGTTTGAAGTTGCTGTGAGCTAGGCTAACGCCACTGCACTCCAGCCTGGGCAACAGAGCAGGACACTATCTCTAGAAAAACAATAAATAAAAAAATGATAAAGGACCCCCAAGTTCCCAAAATATAAAATTAACAATATTTGTCATACAGAGAGCACACCTTTACATGTGTCCAAGGGATATCTTTTAAAATTACATGCTGATGCATAAGTTAATCTTTAACGAAGTCCCCTCAGTAGGTTCTATACAGTATATATTTTCAGCCTCTCAGTATTATACAAATGGAAATTATTTTTTAAAAAGTAATGTTGTGACAAGTTCCTGATGATTAGCAATTCACGAGCACCTTGACCGATGCTGTAGCTGAAAAATGGATGGGCTCTGAGTGATCCCAGACGGAGCAATGTCAGAGAAATTCTTGTTTGCTTTGAAATATGGTCACAAACGCAAGAAAATTCAGCCAGATTCGCCCACTTGTCCATCCACCCACCCACCCACGCCACGTGTATCCCCACCAGCAACTACACGAGGTGCTAGGGATTCAATGAAATAAAAAGATAACATAAAATTATGAATTTTATAGAAATCCCCCATGCACAAAAGGTAAGTAGACAAATAAAGCAATTAAAAACACAGGTACAATGATGAGCAACGAGTCGTGAGAGAAGGTAACAGGAGTCGTAAGGTGACAGGTGAGGTCTGCTCTTCACCTGACCAATATCTCCTGGATGTTCGTTATGTGCCATGCCCAGGAGTCACTGCACTGAGTGGGACACAGCTCTGGGGGAGCTAATACTTCCAGGGGAGGGGAATCAAGGAAATACACATGAGAACAAGAAAAGATTATTATTTCAGAAGGTGCAAAGCACCTCGGAGAAGCCAAAACAGGACAATAGGGAAAGCGGCATGTCTGAGCCAGGACGGCCAACCGAGGCTTCTCGGGAGACGTGACCAGGATCTGAGGGCCCTGGGGACCAGGGCGGGGCAGAGTCAAGGCCAGAACGGTGACCTGCGGCCAGCTTACGTCAGGCTGCCCCGGCAGCCCTGGCACTTTGAACAGGTAGTTCCACATGGTTCTGCCGGGGCCCCCGACGACACCGTGGGTTCCTTGGGGAGCCAGGCCCCCTTCCACGCCCACGCTGCCAGCGCAGGCAGGTTTGCCGTTTCCACGGGGGATCAGATGGCGAATCCTGCTCTCCTTACGCTGGTGATTGTAAGCTGACGCTTGCGGGGCAGGAAAGGGCATTCCTTCCGTTAGGAAATGATCGCTGTCCCAGCCTCTCCGACAGGGAAGGTGCTGTGAATTTACAAACAGGTGCTCAAAGAGGTGAGACCCGGTCCTGACAAGAAGCTCAGAGATCACCCTGAGAAATAACTGGCGCCCCGGATGTTGGGAAGCTGCATTCTGCGGGCACACCACGCTCCTGCTGCCCGGGGCCGCATCAGAGAGAGAAATACCCTGCAGTCAATCAGCCCAGGGATTTTCAATCCTTATGCCCCTTCCAGTGAGCTGTGTGCCAGGGGACAATGGGATGGCCATTTGCCCCTCTGAGCTGGAGGCTCCCCACTTGCAAATGGGTTTAATAATAACCTTTCCCGCAGGGGTGTTGGGTGGCTTACATGGGATGACTTTGGTAAGGTGCCGGGAACACAGTAGGTGCTCAAGAAATGCCAGACCCTCCTCCCCAAGTGCCCCCACGCCTCTCGGTGGGAAGCTCTGGAGTGGGGGGCAGGGACAGAGGATAAAAGGAAGGGAGGCGCCACCCGCAGGGGCGAGGATGCTCCCTGGGGCTGCCGGGAGGGAGGGAGAGCCGTGATAATAAGATTCTCATCCCATTTTCTGTGTGACGGCGAGTAACAGAGACAGGAGAACAGAGCATCCGTCAGAACCTACAGAGGAGGCAGACAAGGCGAGGTGATCAAAGGAATAAATCCATCGCACTCTGAAAAACAGCCGCCTGCTTTCATCTGTCTGGGAGGTGATGCAAGGACTTGTGCTCTGGCCAAAAACACACTTTTTTTCTACCTGTGCCGTGCCGAGTGGGGCCGAGGGCACGGCAGGCTCCAAACAGACCCCCTCGAGGGTAATAAATCTCCTCCTCGGTCTGGCCACAGCCTCTCGCCAGGGCCTCGGTCCCAGCTCCGGGCTAAGCTTCAGAAATATGCCGCTGCCAAAGAGATTTATCCATTTTAAAAGGTCACAGAGTTACTGCCACCGCGGCTCGGGCGTGGAGGAAGTGTGAACGCTCCCCAGCCCCCCCCCCCCACCGCCCGGCTGCGTGGCCACACGCCGGAGCGGGCACCTGGGGCAGCTGCTTCCCAGGCAGACCCTTCACTGCGCTGTCATTATTTTGTCAAGTTGACTTTGTCAGCCCTGAGACAGACACAGAGAGACGGACAGACACAGACAGAGATGGACAGAGACACAACACACGCGTGTGTCTGGGCCAAACTATCGACAAACAAACTCCGTCAAGTGACCCAGCAACTGCACAGATCTTCCAAAGTTTAGGCCTCAAGGGGCCACGGCAGAGAAAGAGGACGTGTCGGGGGGCAGGAACAGGCACAGCTGGTCCCTCCAGCCGCAAGGAGCCAACCTGCCCTCCCCTTTCGCCCAGCGCGGTACACAGACGAGGACACACTGATGACACTGATGTCCCACAGGCAGGGTGGCGTGGAGGGTGGAAACAGGCGCCCGGGGCCGGCCTTCCTCCCGGGCTTCAGACCTCGGCTCTGCTGCTCCCTCTGGGATCCCTGGAGAAACCTTGCTGAGTCCACTCCCTTCTGCTAAAAGAGGGTAACAGTTCAGCGGCTCCCCGCTAAGTTGAACACGGAATCACCACACTGTCCGGTAATTCTATTCTAGGCAGGTGCTCACGAGAACTGCAAACACGGACTCCCACAGGTGTGTGTGCACAAAGGCTCATAGCAGTCACTGTCGCAATAGACCAAAGGCGGAGAAACCCAAAGTTCTGTCCATGGCTAAGCAGGTAAACAAATCATGGCAACAGAATAGCATTGAGCCATAAGAAAGCCATAAGAAGGAGAGAGGCACTGGCTCACGCTATAGCACGGATGAACCTCAAAAACATTACACAAAAGTAAGAGAAGCCAGACACGGAAGGCCACGTATCATAGATCCCACTTGCATGAAGTGTCCGGCAGAGGCAAGTCCACAGCGACAGAAAGCAGGTTAGGGCTGGGAGGAGAGGGAACGGGAGAGGCTGCTGGGTGGGCACGGAGTCTCCTCCGGGTGTGGCGAAGCGTTTCGGAACTAGAGAGAGAGGCCGGGTGCACGACGCTGTGAATGCACTAAATACCACTGGACGGTTCGCCTGTAAGTGGCTAATTGTATATCACGTGAACTTCACCTCTAAATAAATAAATACTGCGAGGAGGGCAACGAGGGCTGCGTCACCCAAGGGTACAGGAGCAGCTATGAATGCGTGGGAATGACGCACACGGCACGATCGATCCTGGGCACATCACACGCACCAAACATTCCGTTAGGTGCGTCCTTGCTTTGGTGGCTGTTAAGAGAGCCGACCCCCTCCCCAAACACCCCAAGAGTGTCAAACACCCTCCCCGCCTGTCAGGTGCCCTGGGGGGCAACCACGGTGCCGGCAAAGAGGCCCCCCGCAGAGCAAGGGACCCCAGGAGGCTCCCAGCAGTGCAGAATGCCTGACGGCAGCCGCACCTGGGAGGACTCCTCTGCCATCTGCTCCACGCTCCCTAAACCAGCCGCCGACGAGGCAACGGGTGGGCGAGAGCTGTGCCCGCTCCGGGACCCTGCCTCCCAAGAAAACCTCCCTCCGTCCAATTCAGCGGGGAGCAGCGTGGCCCAGGCTGGCCACGACCCCGGCAGACCCCTCCCAAGAGGACAGGCAATGCTATAAATGTCTTCCGGTCTCCATCCCCAGCCCTCGAGGCGAAGGCTGAGCCGAGCGGCTGCGCAGGAAGCCCAGTGAAGCAGCAGTGACCTCTGTCCCGAGACAGACCCAATCTCCTAGGACATCACAACTTCCTGCCGCATCTCTGATAAAGTAGCCAAGCACAGCACGTAGCGGACTCAAAAGGCAGCCACTCAGCATAACGTTCTCAGGTTCACCCAGGCTGGACAACGTATCAGTGCCTCCTCCCTTTCTACAGCTGCATGATATTCCACTGGGCAGACAGATCACATTTCTCTGTTGATGGACACATGGGCTGTTTCCACTTTGGGGACTTTCGTGAATAATGCCGCTGTGAAACTGTGTGTCCATGTACTTGTTTGAGTTTCCATTTTTGGTGTTTTGTGGGCACACACCTAGAAGTGGAACTGCTGGGCCATATGGTAATTCTATGTTTAACTTTTTGAGGAACTGCCCAATCTGTTTTCTAAGTAAAAGAAGCCAGACACAAAAGGTCACTCACTGTGTGATTCCACTTCTGTGAAAAATCCAGAACAGGTAAATCCACAGAGACAGGCGGTTGTCGGGGCAGGGGGGGCGGCGGGGTGAGGAGTGAGTTCTTAATGGTACGGGGCTTGGCTTCAGGGTGATGAGACTGTCTCAGAACTAGACAGAGGTGACGGTGGCACAACCCTGTGAATGTACTGAGCGCTACTAAACTGTTCATTTTAAAGTGGCTAATTTCATGTCATGTGAATTTCACCTCAATAAAACTTGTTTAAAAGGCAGATACTTAAATTCTTCTACCCATAACTGGCAGCCAAGAGGAGGGGCCTGGGGAGGGGTGGATGGTGACAGTGGCAGGAGGTGACACCCTCGTCACCGCTCAGATGATCCCGCCTCTCAACGAGGCCCCCTTTGCCACTTAAACCATCTCCAGTCCACTCAGCGGCCAGCCGCGCTGCACTCCAATCCCATGACCCAGGAAATTTACATATGTAATAAAAAGATGCTGTCTTGACGCTCATCTTAAAAAGAAATTTTTCTTCTTACATTTGTATTAATTTTCCTTCCCAGGTTTTAATTGAAGAGTGGCTCCAGCATCACGGGGGAAATAAAATGTTACTTCCTCTATCCAAGGGCCATGTGGCTTCATTAGAAATTACATTAGGTCCTCATTAAGCAACAATAATAATGTGGAGTTGGAATCAATAAAAAAAATGCATTGCCCCGAGGTACAGACCCGTTTGTTTCAGTTATATCCTTACACGGCCGAGCTCTGGTACCGCCAACGCTAACGAAAATGCGGCGTGATGCGGGAAGAGGCGGCCTTCCTTCACTCACCTCCCAAGCTCAGTGCTGTCTCACAGGCAGGCACGTGGTTCCCAACAGGAAGCTGTTAACCACCTACCCGCCCCCAACCCTGACGAAACTGACTTCATCTCCAGAGCCCGTGCACTGACAACGCCAGGTAGCTACGATCTCACCAGCCTTCCCTGATCAACTGGTGGTGACTGGCCTGTGTAAGGGTTGAACAGTGCTGTGGTTGATTATGGATGTCTGCCTTGGGCACCGGAACGGTAGTGCTGTACCGCGTGGCAGGTTCGTGCCAGCTTTCCAAGCCACGCCCCCTACGTGGCTGTGCTGGCCTGGTGCGGTAAGAGGGCACACAAGACTTTTTTCTACCTCCTTCATTTCCACCGGACTTAACAGACATCCTCAGTCAGGACAAAATGAGCACTTACCTGCCCCTCGACCAGGCTACACGGCAGGGACAGTGGATCCTGCGTGAGAAACACAAAGACAAGAAAGGTTGAGTCAGGCACCGAAACAACTGCTTTGGCTTTGTTATTCTCTTAGACGTGATAATTGCATTCCTGAGAAAGGAATATTTTATTCATTTGTTGCAAAAATATTCATTGAGTGCCTAACATGCGCCAGGCTCTGGGCAGGCTCTGCATGTTTAACAACAAACAAGATGGCAAATCTCTGCCAGGGGGCAGTTGAGATGAGGGAGAACACAGAATATAAGGACACTAATAAATAACCAGTAAACAAAGATGGCATCAGAGGGTGGTAAGTCCTAGGATGGTAACAGATGAGTTACAGGGTAGAGAGTGGCTGGTGCTACTTTAGGTTGGGGGGAGGGGCACTGAGAGCGGAATGATAAGAAGCAGCCAGACATACGGAGGGATGGCAGGTGCAAAGGCCCTGGGGCAGGCACAAGTGGACAAGGACTGGGAGGAAGGCCATGACGACCATACTTAGTGATGGGAGAGGCAAGGAGGTGACACCAGGGAGGTGGGCAGGAACCACATCCCGTCCAGCCTTCAAGGTCAGGACACAGAGTCTGGGTATTTCTCAAAGCAGGTCAGGAGGCCATAGGAAGACAGTCCTGTTTTCTGAAAACACCCCAGTTTCTGAGCTAGGATTCCAGTGGGCATCCACAGGGACCCCTGCTGCATCCAGGAAGACCTCACTCTACAAGTTCACTCAGATTTCAGGCCCCCCAGAGATGCAAGTCCCCCTCTTCGTCACCAGGACCTGAACACGGCCAAGCACCTGGGCTGGGTCAGGCCCCCAGCTGCTCCGCTCCCCGAATGTAGCCCCCACAGAGCAGACCGACCCACACACGTGCCCTGCTCCTTCTGAGAAGGCTGGGTCAGCTCTCTGCATGGGAAGGGCCCTGGCGTTGTCAAAAGGGAGATGGCAAGTTGTCAGATGTTAAATTCAAGGGCCACCCTGCCCAGAGGCTTGTGCCTCTGCCATACTCCAGAAGTGGTCAAGACAGGTTCTCACCTAAAGAGGAAGAGTTACCATAGCTCCCCTTTGCCCTTGGCAGAAGGACGCAGCTTTCTTCACGTCCCCAAGGGCTCCACCAGCGCGGTCCCTTCCTGCCCCGCCAAGGAAGATGCCCCAGCACCAGCTGGTCCCAGCGAGGGCTCCCGGCCCCACCAGGTGCCCCTGGCAGCTCACCCGCCAACACCCTGGAGACAGATCAGAGACGCTCTCCTTTGCCGTCCAAGGTCTCAGGCCCAGCAGCCCTGGTCATGCTGGAGAAGCCACATTCAAGCCCGGCCGCCCACCCAGCACCGGCCAAGTCTCTGGTTCCTCAGCCTCCTTCACGGGCTCGTGGTGGGGTCTCAAGGAGACAAGGCGCCTGGTCCACAGCAAGCAGTCGGGAGAGGCCTGCATGTTAAATGCTGTTATCACATGTTTTTCATCGTCCTTCTTGGTCAAGTCCATAACCAAGAAATTAACAACAAACACAGGCTAGGATGAGTCCGTGCGACCTCGAGAAGACTCAAGAGGACTGAAGAGAAACCCTGGGGTGTGTGACTTCGAGCCACAGCTACGATTTGGAAGAAGGAAATTCACAAAGCAGAGGCCGGATGAAAACCTGTGGGTGAGCTTCTCCCGCCCCTGTTCAAAGCTGTGTTGGCCGAACTGTGTCCCCAGCTTCCTATGTTGAAGCCCCAACCCCAGCACCTGGGCATGGGACTGAGTGCGGACAGGGCTTTGCAAGAGGTGATTACGTGAAAGTGAGGCCATTAGGGTGGGCCCTACTCTAACCTGACTGGTGTCCTCATAAGAGGAGGGAATTTGCAGGGCACGGTGGCTCACGCCTGTAATCCCAGCACTGTGGGAGGCCAAGGTGGGAGGATCACTTGGGGCCAGGATTTCGAGACCAGCCTGAGCAAGAGTAAAATCCCATCTCTACAAAAAATAGAAAAATGAGCCAAGTGTGAAGGCTAAAGCTGGGACTGCACATGCCTGTAGTCCCAGCTGCTCGGGAGGCTGAGGCAGGAGGATCACTGGAGCCCAGGGGTTGGAGGTTGCTGTGAGCTAGGCTGATGCCACTGCACTCCAGCCTGGGTGACAGAGCGAGACCCCACCACAAAAAAATTAAAAAAAAAAAAAAAAGGAGAGGAAGAAACCAGGCACAGAAAGAGAGGCGGGGAAGGCAAGAGTACGGAGGAAAGACCACGTGAGGTCATGGGGAGATGGCGGCGTCTGCAAGCCAAGGAGAGAAGCCTCAGAAGGAACCAACCCGGCTGATCCCTTGACCTTGGACTCCCAGCTTCCAGAAGGGTGAGAAATAAATGTGTTTAAGCCACGCAGTCTGCACTGCTTTGTTAAGGCAGCCCAAGCGAACTATAACGCACACCCAAGTAAGTGTGGCGTTTCTCCCCCATCAGCAAGGTGTGAGCAAGAGGGCTGTGGTTTCCATGGCATGCCCTCCCCTTCTCTCCTCTCCTCTGCTCTGCTCTCCTCTCCACTCCTCTGCTCCTCCAGCCCCCTGTGCTGGCCCAGGTGGGTCTCTGCCCTCACACCCACAAAGGAAGCACCCTCTGAGTGTGGGTGTGTGAGGCAGAGCCCAGGGTCTGCACGCAGGGCTGAGCGGATGCAGACCCAGCTCCCGGGCTCCTAGACCCGGGCCCTCTGCCTGCCCACCTCTCCTACCTCCGCCACCCCTCCCCTCCGAGCCCTCCTTCTCTGCCTGCTCCCTCCTCTGGGCTCGGAAGTGTAACCAAGCTCAGCCCTTCAGCACCCAGAACAGCTCCGTGTTCTTCCATCGTCTGGGACTGTGCTCCACACTGGGACCCACCCGGGGGCACACGTGGACACCGTCCCTGCAGTCTGGGGGAGGAGCCAACAGTAAGGAGAGAACCACAGAAACGCAGGCCAGACCACAGCTCGAGGAAGTGAGGACCCCTCTCCCCTCTCATCTACTCCGAGGTGCCTGAGCTCCCCGCCCACAATGTATGGAGTCCAGGGTCGTTTTACTTTATCCCCCTGGAATTAGTGCGTATCGTGTTTGTTTACAGCGGACAGCTACTCTGCGCACATTGGAAACCCTTTATGTCTGCTCATGTGACGTGGGCTCGTGTGACGTGGGCTCGTGTGACGTGGGCAGTGACTGCATCCCGCCGCGTGTCAGGGAGAGATGGGTGACCTTCAGCGCCGGCGTGGGGGGCCGCACTCTCATAGCTGCTGGCGGGAGGAGATCTCAGTGCCGCCCTAACGGTGGGCGATCAGGCGCCGCCTGCCCCATCTCTCTATGTATTTCCTGTTCAGTAGAACCGGGTGGACGGCCAGTCTGTCCTTCCCTTTGGGCTGCGTGAGCTCAGCGAGGCTAGCTGGCTCTCAGAGATAAATGCCTGTTCCTTCTCAGAGGGACAATTAATGAGCTCCGGAGACCTGCTTAAACCGAGATGAAAAGTGAGATTAGCGGACGCAGGGCCATCCATCCGCCCTGCCGACAGGACGTCTCCTCCCCACAGCACTGCTCACCAGACGCGGCCGAGGAAACCCACTAAACGCGCCGCGGCTACAGGGTCTATTTTTGAGATAATTACAAGGCTCAGGCTTGGATCCACTTAAAGGCAGAAATGCGGGACAAGCAAGGATTAAGGCGAACTCTACCCCTTTCTCCTCAGCTGAAAATGTCCCAATAGGCTTTAAAGGGAAGGAAAAATAGCACATGAAACTTTCATCAGAGCCTGGTAAGTTGCTGCAGGAGCTGCGGGGCCCAAAGTTCCAATTCCGAACAGGGCTTAGCATGATAATTAGGCACGCGTCCCCTCCGTGCCAGCCTGCTGGACTGCTCGGCCACCCCTCGGCTCTCTAAGTCTGGGAATGAGTGACTCAAGGGGCAGAGGAAAAAAGTAGAAGAGAGAAAGAGAAGGAGACAGGTTCAAGGAGGGACAGAGAGCACGGAGTTCAGGGCAGGATTGCCAAGCCTCTAATTGCACTCTTGAATTAACAAACCGTTCACCTCTGCAAAGGTTCAGACGTTGCTATTCTATGCACCACTATGGGAGATGCACCCGTTCTCTGCAGGCGTAACCTTGCAAACAGCAAGACCACAATGGGGTTAAGTCACCGGGGAGCCAGCCTTCTCTTTTTCCCCTCCAGCCTGCAATCTCCGAGAAGGCACACCAAGAATGCAAAACCACCAGAGTCCCTCAGAAATGACCTGCCTTGCAAGCAGCTACTCCGTCCCTCTCCCCAGTAAGGAAATGAGGAGCAACGAAGCATTTCCGCCGGCATGCCTTTCCTTGTCACCCATTTTGTGAGCAGAATTTCAACCCTGACACCTGAGCACGGCCCTTCCACCACCCCCACCCTGATGACAAGTGACAATATTCGTCACCGCTACGACGCAGTGCCCGGGCAGTGCACGCCAGGTGATGTGCTTCGCCCCAGCGGTGGGATAAGAACCTGCATTTATCTCCGTGTTTTCCTTTGTGCCTTCCTCGCAGGAGACTCTCCACCAGTCAGAGGCAGCCTCCTTGCCTTGGGGAGGATCAGCATTGCTTTAGCAGGAGTGAAAACAGAAAGAAACAGCGTTCAGTCTTTTTGACATCCAAAGGAGGCTGCAGAGCCAGTGCCCAGAGAACTCTCCTCGCCCTTCTCGGCAGACCACGTCGCCCGTGGTGAGACGCACTCATCACTGGCTGGGAAGAGCCTCCCACAGACAGCAGCCGCCCGGGAACTGTCCGGGGTCCAGAGGGATTCTTACTGGGCCCTGAGCCTCTGCAGAGATCCAACAAAACCTCTCTGTGCACCCCCCTTTTCGATGGCACCCCCTCCTTTTTCAAGGGAGATTTAGAGGCCCCTTAATAGATGGGGGCAGGCGTCGCAATGGTGTAGACGGGAAAGGGGTGAACTCCACCCCACTCTACGTGAACTAAAACGTTGAGTCCCCATGGTAAGACCACGAGAGAGGATACTATGATGACTCCTGCTTCACAGATCATAAAAACAGAGCAGCAACATTCTCAGGGGCCCAAGAGTCAGTGAGGTGGGACTCACACTTCCCATCTGATTCCGACTCCAAGACCCCTCTTTGTCCACCAATTCTCCCATAGGAATGCAGGGTCACACTCGGCGCTGTACAGAAACAAGGACACCCACTTGCCCCCAAGTCACTCAGGAAGGCAAAACTGAGAAAACCACCGAATGCTAACCGCGAGATGCTGGCTAGACACGCAACAGGAACTCAGAGGACAGAGGGGAAGGGGCTGGGGAACATCCCTGGCGTCGCTGGCCGGAGGAGGATGAGATGAGCAGACCGTGAAGGACAGAGGAGACGAGGCCATGGATGGAGACTGGAGATACGGGGCTCCTGGGGACGCTGCGTGGAGGGTTGGGAGAGCCGGAGAGAAGAGGACAGAGCCTGAGGGTCCACGCAGGTGCCCACCCACGGCTGCCCCCCAACCCCCGCTCCCTGCTGTGGAGAAAACGCAGACTTCACGCCCCCAGCTCCTCCCGTCTCACCCTCCACGGAGGAGTCTGTCTGTCCAGATCAATCATCGACTATTAGGAAGCAGGTTCAGACCAAACAGAGGAAAAATGAACGTGAAAGTGTGGGAAGAAAACCAGGGAACATCTCATCAGGTGAGACAGGATCAAGCTTCCTTGTAAGGAACTGGGAGTGAGAGAAGGGAGAGGAAGTGAGTTTGGGGCATCCAGGGGCAGTGGAGATTAAGGTGTCAGCAGCAGGGATGGAGAAAAGGAGACAGAATCCAGAAATAGTTTAGAAATAGGATCAAGAGGACTTGCAGGTAGGTCAGGGTGCGTACGCACGTATGTGTGTATATGTGTGTGCATATATGTGCATGTACGTGTGTGTGTGTGTGTGTGTGTTGAGAATCAGGGAGACAGGGTAATATCATGACCCCTGAATTGCTTTTCTAGTGGGGGGTGATGCTGATTATTGAGCTGGGGAAGATCTGGGGGAAGGAAAACTTGGGGGGTGGTAAGGAAATGTTGGGCAGACACAAGACAGACAGACACGTGACATTTGAAATGTCCCTGAGACACACATTTAAAGCGTTCAGGAAAGCAGCTGGACACACAAGTTTGGCATTCGGACGAGAGGTGCAAACTGAAGCATGACCCTGGGGACCTGAGGGACCTTTCTAGCTGGCTTAGCCAAGTGCTAAGGTTTCTTTCTCTGTATCAGAATCCACCTGGGGTCCCACCCAACCCCATCACGCTGCTTAGGGATGCGATAAACCTCGGGACCCACCGGACAGGTGACAGGTGCCACACAGGTGGGACAGGGAACAGCTGATCAGAGACGCAGGTGAGGCCCTTAACACAGGCGACCGGGCTGTACCCGAAGACTCAGTGTCATATCTGGTCTAGACACCAATGCGTGCCCACCTGTGGCCTCTGAGCAGATCCTATGACATTACTGCCTAGAACGTGGAGACCCCATCCTCAGGAAAAGACGGTGTTAACCCGGGACTCTGAGACAGTCACCCATGCGTCAGGGCACGGTCTACACCAGGGGGCCAGAGACCTCCCTGGAGGGAACATCACAGCTGTCCTGGCTTTTCAGAGACACAGGATATGGGACACGTCACACGGCAAAGAGTGCAGAGAGGGAAGCATCTCAGTGGCGAGAAAGAGCCTGGATGGTCAGAGCCAGGTGGTCCCAGCCGCTGCCACTAGACCAGGAGATCCATCAGCAGAGGGGTCACATCCGCCTTGAACTCCGCTATCTGCCCAGATGTGCCCATTTCTGGGACCCATGAGGAACTCAGTGAGAACCAGTAATATGGATGTGAGGGTGGGTGGGAAGGAAGGAAGGAAGGCTGGATGGATGGATGGATGGATGAATAGAGGAATAGGTCTAAATTCTATCACAATCCCCTGTTGCTAGGCATAAAGACAGCCAAAATTTAAAAGTCCTTAGAGCCCACATGTCTTCTTGTATCATAGCAACCTGAAAGCACCTCCTCCAAGAGCGGGAGAGGGTCACAGGTAGGAATGTGCGTCCCACGCCTGGGGTGGCCCCACCAAGGCTGTGAGGCCTTGCCCCCATCTCCTAACCTTTGAGACTCAGTTTTCACCTGTGTGAGGTAGAATGGTAATTATACCTGTCTCATCTGTCTCCAACGATAACCGAATGAGATACCCCATGTAAACTTCATAGGACAATGTCTGGCAAATAATAAGTGCACAATAAATTAGACGTCCTCCCACCGGTCCTCTCCTCTCCCTGCCACCGTCGGACATCAACTCTCTGGACTGTGCTGCCCTCCCGGCCACACTACCCACCCACAGGCCCCCTGACTCTCGGACCTTTTCTCTTATTCCTGCGGGCTCTAATAAATCACCGGTGACACAGAGAACAACTCCACACAGTTCGCACATGGGGGGACGATCGTGCTAAAGCCTTCATAACCCAACTCCAAGGAAGAGCATCTGGTACTTAATTTTTAAAATGTAATATATATTTAATGCAACATTAATATTTAATTCGCTTAATGCAATATTTAATTTGATATCCAATGCAAATAAAAATAGTAAACAGATTTATTAATGATTTACCACAAGTGCTCTCCTATTCTGTTCTTAAAGCATTTTTCTGCCCAGAAAACAATTTTCTACCCTCCAGAAAGCAAATATGAGAAGATATTCGAGCTGGTTCCTGTAAGTGGGTCAGAGTTGTCATCCTGTGAATGGGACTGGCCAAGAAACAGCAGCCACAGCTTTCATTTGTCCATACAGTCAACGAGGGCATGTTCTAGGCTGGGCACTAGGCTCAGCTCTGGAGCAAAGAAAGAAGGAGCCCTATTCTTACAGAGCTCGTGACCAAGTTGGAAGTGAGATAAAATTCTGTGACAAATAAGTACTAGGAAGGGAATAGTCACACTGGGCACTAGCAGGGCTCCTAACCCAGACACGGGTGTGGGCTATAGTCAGGGAAGGTCTCTTGGGGAAGGCAATATCTGAACTGAGATAACCTGGGAATAGGGAGGGAGAGTGCTCCAGGCAGAGGGAAGACTTAAAGGATGCTACAGATTGCATGTCTGTGTGTCCCCAAAATTCACAGGGTGAAAGCCCTAACCCTCAATGTGATGGTGTTCAGAAGTGAGTCCTTGGTGGGGGGCGGGGTAATTAGGTCAGAAGAGGGGCACTGTCATGAATGGGATGAGTCCCTTACAAGAAGAGATGATCTCCCTCCCCACCACGTGAGGACACAGTGAGAAGGCAGCCGTCTGCACACCAGGAGGAGAGCCCTCACCAGGAGCCAAAGCAGCCAGTGCCTCGATCTTGGACTTCCCAGCCTCCAGAACTGCAAGAAATAAATTTTTGTCATTTAAACCACCCAGTCTATGGTGTTTGTTAGAGCAGCCCAAGCTGACTAAGACAAACACCCGGAGACGGAGCTGTGCTAGTGACAAGAGAAGTTCAGAATGGCTGGGGAAGAGAAGAGGGGAGCAGCCTGAGTTGAGGCTGGGCCTCCTGAGCCAGGTGGAGGGGCTGGGACGTTATTCCGAGGGTGACGTGATTTAAGCACTGAAATTACGTTACCGGGGCTGCACTTGAGAGGGGCCACCCCAGCTGTAAGACAGGTCCACAGCTAACAGCTATTAAAGTAATCAAGAGAAGAGAGGTAGCCAAGGGAACGGCAAGAAAACGAGCAGATTTAAGAACTATCTAGGACACTGAACGGACGGGTCTTGGTGACTGAGAGTGGCAGGTGAGAAGGGGGAACAGCGCAAGGATGATGTGTTGGTATTTAACATGAACAGTCAGGTGGGTACATTACGTAAGTGATTTAATCATCAACTCACTGTTGTCATTATCAGTGATGTGCTGGTGCCACCCTCGGGGACTACACAGAGTGAGCCTGTTTCTCTCTCCGTAGCACAACCTCTGACATCTGTTCCCCAAAACGAATGTCACCCACAGGAGGTGCAGAGGTGATGACAGACAATGTGGGTTTCACTTGGTTTTGCCCAACGTGCATCCAACAACCCAACACAACTTTGAAACAAATATCCTACAATAGGGGACTGGTTAAATGAAGTATAGCACATTCTTACGCAACCTTTAGAA
Source organism: Eulemur rufifrons (assembly GCF_041146395.1). Taxonomy (NCBI): domain Eukaryota; kingdom Metazoa; phylum Chordata; class Mammalia; order Primates; family Lemuridae; genus Eulemur; species Eulemur rufifrons. The sequence goes on from NC_090996.1 coordinate 32,653,542, forward strand.
ATCAATGCTCCGACATTGTATTTAATGGCATGGAGAAACAGGCTTAATGTATTATAAATGTTTTTGAATATAGACAGAACACTCTTATTTTAAAAATGTTTTTTAAAGAATGATATATGCCATACTATTATTAATCTTTCAATTCATTTCTTTTTTCATATTTTTCTATATTTTCCAATTGTTTTCCACAACGCACCGGTATTACTCTAGCATTCATAACATTATGAAAGTAAACAAAACTCATGATATTTAATTTACTCAAAACAACACCTAATGAAAAACACTGAAAGCTTAGTGCTATATCCTCCCAAACATGAGGGATACAAAGATTAATTATGTTCCAAGACCAACAGCCCTTATTTCTCAAGAGCAGGGTTCTCTGGCCACGCCCCTTCACCCCGTGTCTCTCTTCGTGACCACTGTCACAGCCAAGCCACCACCTTCCTACCATCCCAGCAGGACAATGGGCCAAGAGAGCGTAAATGAATACCCACGGACAGCCTCTCTATGTCGCTGAAAATCAGATACGTGGAGAACAAAGGGGAAATAATGGGTTTTTCCCTATGGGGGAAGAGAATCCAGAGAAATAAAACATTATAAAAACGTAAGAGAGAGGAGAGAAATACTGAAAATCTATCCAGGCACCTTGGGTAAGGATGAAAGAGTGAATCCTAAATACCCTCCAAGGCCTGCTTCTTACAGTGGTTTTACAAACCAGGTCCTAAATTACTTAGTAACCCTCTGATCAAGAGGTGAGGTTGACGACGTCCCTTACCTTGAACCTGGGCAGGCTCATGGTGGCTTCAACAAGCACAGGATGGCACAAGTGATCCCACGCAACTTCCAAGGCCAGATCATAAAAGGCCATACAGCATCTGCCTGGGTGTCTTGGGAAATTCTCTCTGGGCACTCCCTCAGGGGACACTCTCTTGGAGCCCAGCCACTGCCTGTGGGAAGCGCAAGCCACAAAGAAAGGCCAGGAGAAGGCACGCTGGTCCATCATCCTAGCAGAGCCCAGACTCTGGGTCATCTCAGGCCCCGGCCCAGCCAAGTTGACAGAATTAACCATGACACCCGTCCAGACTCCGAGCCATAGATTGTAAGAGTGTAATCAGATGGTTGTTTTACGCCTCTAAGTTTAGGGTGGTTTGTTCTATATCAACGCCATATTACAACGGCCTTTGATGGGGACACCTCCAAATGGACACGGGAAGGACTCTGGCCTCCGTACCTGGGAGGCTGGAAGTGCTTGTTCACTCGGTGAAAAACCGCATCTCACCTTGAGTCAGCAAGAACACGAACCCAAACTCCGCACACAGGCTCGTGCGATTTGGCCTCAGCCACCTCTCTGGCCTCACCTTCCAACTCCCCCTTTCTTCCTCTACTTCAGTCGCCCTTCCAGGAACACACCAACCTCTTTCCGTTCCCTCTGCCTCGGATGCTCTTCTCCCATCTTTGTCCTACTGGGAGCTGAGCGTAATTATCATCTTCCTCGTCACCCTAAGGAAAACCCCCAATGGACAAAGGGATAACGAACCCCTTCCTCCTCCTGCATGAGAACTTAACCTTCAGCTAACATCCCAGCACTGTCTCCCTGGTAACCTAGTTAGCTGAGATATCAATTATACTAGTAGGCAACATCGCTTAGGGTAAAACTGACCTCTCACAGGTGCTTTGCACCTGGTCTGGGAAGAACCACAAATGAACTGATGGGCCGCCATGCCTAGGATGTCACTACTCTATAATGGGATGCTCCTTGCAGAGGTCCTTAGAGCTCTGCCTATGGCAAAGTGACAAGAGATACTGGCTCCAGTGACACATGCAGCTTCCAACCCACGGCAGACCGACACCTGCCGCAGGGGGAGTCATCTCCTTACACTGGAGCCCTGCTGTGTGCACTGCTGGTGAACAAGGACGCCTGGTGTTGTCCTGGTGGCAGGCTAGGCTTCCTACCCTCTCGCCCTAGAGCCCAGGATGCCAAGAGCTCGCTGTGCTATTCTCACGGGTCTGAATGTTTAGGCGAATCTAGACCCTCGGTGCACTTCGCTGCTCCCACTACTCCCTCTCGTACTGCCCTGGTTTTCCTTCATGGAACCCTTTACACTTGGTTGCTGATAATGTGTTTGTCGTCACTCTGTCCCCTAGACTTGGGCCTTGAGAGGGGTCAAGGACCATGTGTGTTTCGTTCATCACTGTAAACTCCGCTCTCACCCTCGTGCCTGGCACATAGGATGATAAATATCGGAGGGAGGGAGGTGGAGGGGTGCGGAGAGGAGGAGGGAGAAGGGGAGAGATTGATTTAAAAACAAGAGTAGAGGAGGAAACTGCTAGAAAGTTGCAAGAGACAAAATAAGAGAGGTAAACTGAGTCCAAACTGCAGGACTTTCTGAAAGACACATGAGCAGTGAATCACCCCAGGGGCCTTGAAGAGATGCTGAAATGTGTCAAGTAAAAAAGTGAAGGCTTGTGGTTTACATTTCAGAAAGGTCACCTGGCAGCAGCGCGGAGGAGGGGGGATGGTGAGTTTGATGTTAGACCTCCCAGGAGCGATGCCGGCCAGATCTCTGGAGCTCAGGGGGAGACCCAGAGGCAGGGAAGGTGGGTATCAGGACAGGTGTGGGGCAGGTGGGCGTCACGGGCATGACTGAGACCATCCAGAAAGTACGTAAACTGAAATCCGAAAGGGCCGGAGATAAAAACTGTGGTCGCCTGGTGCAGAAAGAGCTGAAAGAAGGAACCGAGAGGTATTCGTGTGGGGGGCTGAGGCCGAATGAGAGATGATGTCTCTGTACCTTGAAGACTCACGACATTGTACTTGTACGTCTACTTGTGGAATTGATTTCCTTCTCAACTATCTACTCTTTCTAAGGCAGAGGAAGCTCCGTCATGGCAAGCAGGGCTCCTTCCCATCTTTCAGTCCTCCCAAGTTCCTGCACCTAGTAGGTCCCCAATAACCTCCTTCATCTGAACTGTTCAAAGACGTGTTGAAACTAATTAGTTTCAATCCAGACTAATTGCTTTTTCAAATTCTCATATAAATCTGACTTTTAATAGGTTCTGAGAATCAATGTTTCATTATTTTCCGCCACAGTGGAGATGATCCCTGTTGACGGGTCATTACAAATCGAGGCGCTCAGCGAGGTCTCCCTTCTGTCTCTCATTTCCTGATCTTTTAGCAGGATGTCTTTGTTCTTTGGAGCAAAGGGGGGGGGGGGGGAAATCAAATGGGTCTTGGAAATTAACAACTGGGACCAAGCAGACCAGGGGCAGAAGAGCTCTGGTTCTCTCAAGCTCACATCAGACAGACTCTGTAATGTTCTACAGGAGTAAACAGGAGGCTTTATTCGCGGTCTCAATCAGATGGGTCATTTCAGTGCATATCTGCCATTCACTGAGTGCCAACTGTATACCAGGCACTGGTCAAGCAGGTTACGTTTGGCTTCATTTAATCATTGCAATAATGCCAAGAGGTGTGGACTGTGATTAGCCCTGTGTTCCACTCAAACTCAGAGAGGCTCACCCTTGAGGCCGCTCAAGTCACAGGGCCACTGAGTAGTACAGGGCTGCCCCGAAACCCACGTATCTTACTCCAAACCAGGCTTCCATTTGGATTGGGTGCATAGCTCCAGCCCTGAATCCCTGGGGTCCTGGAGGAGCCTACCCAAAAGTCACATGGGGTCCCAGGGCATCCCCTGCCCAAAGCCCCATTCCCTACAAGGCATCAGAGCCGAATTTCACTATAGAGTGGCTACAGTGGCCAGTTTCTCCCTGACTCTGACCTCGGAATATAATCCTTTTCTTTTCCTTAGCACTGAGATTCATCTGTGGATCTATTTGCATAAATCCAAGCAAAACAGTACACCCTAGAGAACAAAGAAAGAAAGGGATGTGCTCGGGCTCTCCAAGCAGCATCAACACCTTCTGATGCCAAAGAGGCCCTCCCCACACACAGCCTCGCTGGTTGTGCCACAACAGGGTTCAACCATGACAGAACCACCAGGAGGGACCCTCCAAACTGGCTCAAATTTTCTGGGATCTGTATGTGCCAAGGCCGAAGAAATCCACGAGCAATAAACCTCTGAGTCATCTGTCCAGGACTCAGAGCATCGGGCTCACCCCTCACTCTGGCATTTTTTTTTCAGGGTAGAGAGTGTCAGGAGGGAGACAGCATAGAGGGTGCCATGTCCTAGGCCAGGAATCCAGCAGGACTGGGCTCAATTCCTGCCGGTAAGACTCTGGGCACGTCACCTGTCCTGCCCAAGCCTTCCTCGTTGGTACAATGAGATCAGTTATAGTTTCCACCTCCTTAGATCCAAGCAGCCAATGCATGCAGGGGACCTACCCAGTGCCTTGCAAACAGTGAGACCTCAGTAAATGTTAGTCGCTATCATTATCTTTACAGAGCTAATTGCAAGTAGAGAGCTCTGCATAGCTTCAGGTAAATTGGGAGGGGAGATGTACAAAGCCAGAGACGGAACATGCAGTTCCACATTTCCCAGCTCAATGTTATACTGCAGAAAGAGCACAGAGCCAGACAGACTTGGGTTCAAATCCTGTGTCCCTTTAGATCTTGGGCAAGTTTCTTAACCTCTCCAAATCTTGTAGTGCTTACAGTCTGGTGTGAGAGAAAGGTAGTTAATCATACAAATAAATGCATAAACAGAAACTGAGACTTGTGCTTTATGAAGGAAAGCAGCACAATTCTGAGAGAGCAAAATAACAAAGCAACATGAGATCAACTGCAGAGATGAGGGATGGGAATGGGGGAGACTTCCCTGGGGAAGCTGAGATAAGTAGGAGTCATTAGGGAAAGAAGGACAGGGGTAGCCTTTCAGGCAGAAGAATGGCATGTGCAAAGGCCCTGTGGTAGGAAGGAGTATGGTCTGATATGGCAGCCAGGGGGGTCTGCAGTAGAGAAAGGGAGCTGACACTGCAGAGCCAAGTGGCAGGTGGATCATGCCATCTTTAGGAATCAATATCTTAGACGGCAGAGGTCTTTCTCTGCTCTGCTGCCTGATGTATCACAGATGCTTAGAGCAATGCCAGGCACATAGCTGGAACTCAAAAAAATATTTGCTGAACTTGTAAAATGTGCCTTCAGATAATTTATTAGCAAGCTGGTCACACAGGGGTGAGTGCACATGGCACTGAGCACTGTTCTATAGACAATGTCAGAGGGGACGGGGGCTCAGGGTCCTCGATTTTCAACAGCCACAGGAGGCTGCGGCCCTAGGGTACCTACTCGGTGCAGGTTCATAGGATCTCTGTCCCAGTCTCCTGCCTGCACCAGAGAGACACAGAAAACAGGGTGCACCTGACAGTATTTCCTCCTGAGGCAGTTTTCAGGGAAATGGGGGGCTGCCCCCTCTGCAGGCTGAACACCCCCCAACTTAGGAACAGGATGTCAAAGGGCATATCCAGTCCCTCGTCTGCAAACTGACTCCATTCACTCCCCATGGCCGCCATGTTGTCTCATCTGACTCCACCCCTGATTGGACAGGGACTGAGACCTGACCAAGAAGGAGCCAGTCCATTGGCTGATCAGAAACCAATCAGAATCGCTCTGCACAGAAGGGGCAGGAAAAGGCCATAGGAGCAGTGGACGTTCAAACTGAGAAGTCAGGTGGCAAACAGGGGTGGCAGCCACCTTGAGCCATGAGCACCCATGCCATGCCAAGCACAGAAGAGGCTGAGTAGCAAATCAAGCCAGTTCACTTCCAGCTGCAGAGAAAAGTGGGAAGATAAGACCATGTACTGAGAGAAGCAGATGACACACCATGCAACCAGATAGACAGAGCAGCACAGAGAAGGTAAGTAACAGGCTTAAGGTCACACAGCTTATAAGTGGCAGAGCAAGGACTTGAACCCAAGGCTAACTCCAGGCTCGGCATTCTTACAGCTACACACGCTACTCCAGCAAAAGGGTGGCAGGACGAAACTGCTTTGGAGGAAGATTATTGCAGGTGGGGAGGGGGAGGTGGCAGAGTGAAAGCAGAGACCAGCCAAGAAGCTCAAGCTGTAGTCACAGCATTACCTTCTTTGTTGATCGTGATGGTTTGTTTTGCTTTTATCATTTACTGGGTACTTGTGTGTACCAGGATCTGTGCTGAACGGTTCACATCACTTATCCCACTGATCCCACAAGAGGTCTACCCGGGAGTTATTGTGAATCCATGTTACAGACGAGGAAACGGAGCCTCAGAAAGAGAAGGCCACTTCCAGGTGGAGCTGGGACATGAGCCCGGGTCTGGGTGACACCCAAGACCACACGCCCTGATGCAGGGCGCCCTCCACCATGTGGAGTCCAGCCGTGGGGGCCACACTGTCATCTTGGCTGTGGGGACGAGGAGGAGGAGGCTCGAAGGACATGTCAGGGGATGAAACCTGCACATCCAGAGGCCCATTTGGGGAGACAATGAGGGTCACCCTGCAGGCTAAAGAGGCAGAACCTTCCACAAGTCCTAGAGATAAATGAGGACCAAAAAACAGGAAAGAAACATCACCAGTGAGCACTTCTGGGGAGTCTTCTAGATTTTTCTGTAATAGCTCCCCCCTTCCACGAGCAAGTGTACAGCCTTTTGGGGGTTTTCTGAGTGTTCTGAGACCACTGCACCTTTCCTGATGCTTTGCCAACAGAAGCCAGCAACCCGATCACTGTCCCCTTCGCCTGATAAATGTCTCCACTCGGGGGCCAGTTACCTGACTCCTATTGTCCCTCTGATGCAATTCATCAGCTGGAATTGTTACTGCCATGGCAAAATTCGTCTTCTTTCATTCCCCATTAATGTCGTATAAGGGCACAATACAACCCTGGCATCTCCAAGCGGGTCTTGCCCAGGGTAAGAATTTACTTTCAAAACCATTTACATCCATCAACAAAAATCAATGTGGTTGTTAAAGGGTTTTTTACTTGTTAGAATAATAAAGATTCTTCAAACTGGATGTTCTTTTTACTCCTCACATCGCCCTCCCCCCACCCACCCCCGTCTCAAAGCACGCCCGGGCAGTGAAAGAAAAAGAACAACAACTAATCCTGAGAAAAGATATTTTAGTTTGCAGATGACAGAACTTCCCTTGTTTAAAAGCAATTTAGCACATAGTACTGGTCAGCGTGTTCCTCTTTAAATCGTCTAGAAAAATTTAGTGGCAGTGGTCCAAATTAGTTCTGAGTTAAATGGATAAAGACATGTCACCCTCAAAATGTGAACGCTGAGTAACACGCTATGCGTCAAGTAGCCCACCAAGGGGACTGAGAAAGATGCTGCAGAAATGAGAGGGACATGTAGAGAAGACCATGGGGATCATGTCTCCACCTCTGACCGTCTTCATCTGGGAAGCTCAGGGTTCAAGGAAATGGGCATCCAATGCTACAGGTAGGACTGGGGTCAATTGTAACTGATTGCTTGTTTTGAATTCTTTCATTTATCCAACAAATATCAATTGCCTACTATGTACTGGACACTATAATGGTTCTAAGGGTAGCCTTGATCCCGACCCTCAGAGAGCTTACAGTCACACAGAGATGCGCGTCGCCAAGGCAAAGCTCAGGGCGTTATGAGTATGTCGCACATGGGGACATTCCAGCCAGGCTGTGAGGTGTGAAGAGGAGAAGCCAAGAGGATAGGGCACTTCCATCACACACCACATCCCGGTGGGTCTCAACTCTAGATAGTCCTCAGATTGGTCGCCTCCTCCCTCCTCCCCTGCAGCGTCACTCTGGTCTAAGTCACTCTGCTTGGACTATCGTGACAGCTCCTGGAATCCACCCGGGTCCCTTCCCACACCTCCAGCAAGCTGCCAGAGTAACACAAAAGGGTGTTCCAAGTACAAATCTGATCACGCACCCCCTGCTAGAGCCCCCCCTCCCCGCCCCCAGGAGAAAAAGAGGACGAGGAAAAGGACGGGGCATTGACTTCCCGGAGCGAGCCCTGCCTCGCTGCTGCCTTCCCGGCACGTGATCCTGGGAAATCGTCTTAAACTTCACTTTGCGCGGCTGCAAAATTGGGCCAGTAACAGCACAGGGTGAACTAAACGAAAGTACCAACATTCCACTACCTTGGACCTACCAGGATGGCAATTCCATACAGTTCAAGCTGATACCGCCACCACGGGGCCACTGCGAGATGAAGTGAAGTGAGCACAGGGCCTGGCACACGGCAAAGCCCTGCACAGGGCGGCTGTCACTCACCTCCTCACTCCTCCCTCTGCTCTGCCCTCCCTTCCCGCTTTGCAAAAATTCCCTCTGGCCGTCCTGTGCAGCCAACCTGCTGGCTCCACGGGCGTTTGGCCCTGGGACCCTGAAACATCTGGGGCTGGGGGCGGGGGAGGAGGTGACATCCTTCTCCCCGTGCTACGGCTCATCCGTGGAGCAATCTTTATTTCTGGCCAGTTGCGCAGAGTTGACGTCTGCCTAGCACAGACGAAAATTGTTTCTGCCACATCGTCCAATAAGAATGATTTTCTTCATGCTCCGTTTGTCTACCACTGTCTTTCTGATCATCCTCGCCGTTAGCACACGGTCCACACGCTTGAAATTCAGCCAGAGGAACTGGGTGAAATTTATGATCCACTGACTGCTGAAGCCCTGAGCGATCGGATTTGAATATAAATGTTGGAATGAGGTCATCAAAAGCAACAGGTGGCAAGACAGCCAACCTGCAGCCCCACCACGCACGCGATCCATACTGTAATCTGCTACCGGGTGAAAGCATTGATCGCACAACCTGTGTTAATGAGTAGAACACAAAAAAAATGTTCCAGCCTTTTATTTTGAGATTATAATTTTTGATGGAGTTTCAAATGCCTCGGTGTCACTATTAACGTCAGCATCTTTCCCAATAATGCTGTGTTCAAACAGAACAATTCATTAGTGCTAAAACCAATTTACTGGAATGGGCTGAAAATCGCCTCGGTTTTCTCTATTAATGTATTACAAGATGAAGTATTTCATGAGCCGCTGGTTGACATGCCTGACACTTCCTCTCACGCTGCTTAGCTCCTCAAGGTGGAAAATCTCCTTTCGGCAGATGAGATGCCAGGGACGCTAAGAAGAGGGGGAAAAAAAAATAGAAAAGCGCAGCTCTCAAAATAGTTTACTGTCCTTCCAGATAGAGACAATCCCCATCCCTGTTTTCAAATATCTTGCAAGATAATCCTCAGGATAATTGAAATAATCAAAGCAAAGTGCTTCATATGGTGCTTGACCCAGAGTAAAAGCCCAAGAAGTATTAGCTATGACTTGGGGGAGGCATAAAAACTGGGGTGGTTAAGGACGCGGATAGCAAGTCACACGGTGAGTTCAAATCCCAGCCCGACCATTTCCTAGTCAGGTGACCTGGAGCTTAGCGCAAACCTCTCTAAGCATTAGTTTGTTTTTTCCCGTCATTAAAATGGGCATGTGTTGATTTTCCTGGGGCCGCCAGACCAAGTCACCACGGATTCGGTGGCTTAGAACAGCAGAAATCTGTTCTCTCACACCTCTGGGAGCCAGAGGTCCAGAATTCAGTTGTCAGCAGCCACGCTCCCTCCAAAGGCTGCAGGGGGAGGGTCCTTCCTGCCTCTTCTGGTCCCTAGGGGCTCCTGGCAGTCCTTGGTTTGTGACCGTATCACTCCATGTCCGCCTCCGTCTCCCTGTGCTTGTCTTCCTTGTGTGTGTGTGTGTGTGTGTGTGTGTGTGTGTCTGCGCGTGTGTGCGCGTGTGTGTGGTCGTCCTCTCCTTATAAGGACACCAGTCACTGCATTTAGGGCCCATCCTAAATCCAGGATGATTTCATCTCAAAGTCCTTAACCCATCTAATTATGTCTGCAAAGACCCAATGCCGAGGTTGCAGGGGGACGGGACTTTGGCAGGAAGGAGACAGCACTCAACCCACTGCAGGGGAGAAGGACAGCGCCTGCTCTGTAGGACGGTCGGGGGATTCGATGGCAAACATGCCCGTAAGGTGCACGGCCAGGAGCCGGCACACAGCAGCGCTCGGAGGCAGGAGCTGCAGACAGACACCACCACTCTCATCTACTCCCCAAGGCCCCCGGTTTGGGAGGGCTGCACAGTGGTCCTTCCTTCCCTGGGTGACTTGGTCCTCCTCTCCCCACTGCCAAGCCCAGCTTAGGTCACTGTGACCCTCCCCAGCCTCATGTCAACAGCGTGCCCAGTCATCTCCCGGACCCCACTCTGCGTGCCCTGCAGGTCTCCCCACAGCGACCACCGTGGGCTTTCCTACACGCAGACTCGTGTGCCCATCCCCATGGAGCTCCCGCCCCTTCAGGTTTTCCGGAGAGTTCTGAACAGACACGGGGCTCCCTCTGCCCTGTGGTCGGGCTCCGCCTCCCTCCCCAGCTCCACCTGGATGGACTGCAGATCCCTTAACATGCAATAGCCATGTGCAATGTTATTCCGCTGCACGGAATGCCCTTGCCCACCCTCTCCTTGAACGTGTCCCCTTAAGTCATGCCCTACTTTCCAGTCTCAGAGAAGGCACTGCTTCCTGCAGGAAGCCTTCCCAGTCTGAGCCTCCAAGTCTAAATTAAGTGCACCACTGTGCATCCCCTACCTACCCCCATCAAAGCCCCACCCCCCTGCCTGATTACGTGTCTAACTCCCTAGTCCTTGGGAGAGTTTCTTAGGGTCAGGGATGGCATCTGAGTTATCAGTGTATCTCCAACGCCAAACCCAGAGCCAGAATCACTGTAGGAAATCCAGGGAACAAAGGAGTTAATGAATAAATCCTCACAGCTCTACCTACGATAATCTGAAAAACATCAAATTGAAATTACACACATCATTTAACGAGAGACCTGCTACCCCATTTTCTTGGGGCTCTGGGCACAGCAAGAAGAGTCCAAACTACATTATTCTAGGCTAGAACTTTAGCTCAAGTCAAGGCACTGAGATCCTGGAGACAGACCTTCATTTTCACATTCAATTTGATCCTGAAAAGCTAATTCCAATAAAATGTATACATAAGGAGCATACAGGAGCTTGCTGCTTGGAAGAAGTGTGACAAGGTGAGTCAGGAAAATGTGGTTCTAACCAGCTGAGTGACCTTTGGAAAATCACTTAACCTCTCTGGGCCTCAAAAGCCTCCAACATTGAACAAGTGAGTCAGGCTAGAACAACAACTCATGAAGATCCCCCACGCTCAGGAGAATCTCATTCCGTTTCTTGGAAATTCAAATATTGCCCTTGAATTCACCACCCCCCACCACCACCTGGCCCCAGTAAATCTTATAAAATATATATTCGGCTTCCTTAAAAGAAGATCCATTTGTCATGTGGTTCCTGGCTGGGTAGACCACAGCTTCCAGCCAGTCTCCTTCCTAAATCATCAACTCCAGAACTTCACAGGGAGAAATATTGACTGTTTACCCAGAGCCGTGGAGCGTTCCAATCTGGCCTCAGCTGAAACACTCTTGGAAGAACTGAACGTTGTACATTTTCCAAACTCCCATGCAAGTTGGAGACCCTAGAACTTTCAGGTCGAGGGTAAAAGAATTCAGTGGAAAAATTATTCAGCTAAATAGAAGATAATCCGTAGCTTTATCTCTGTTCTCGAAACTTCTGATATTTGGCAAAAAAAATTCATTCTGAAGCACTCGTCTAGGGTGAAGGGAAAATACGCTCGAAGAAACTCAGATGGGAATTTATGATGGGGAGGGGATTTTGTGCCCGGAACAGCAAACTAAAGAAGCCGAGATGCCAGGATGACGAGGGTTGGGGGAGGCCCAAACGGCGCAGCAGTGTGAATGGAAACTGCGTTTGCACAGTGCTTCAGCTTTCAAAGTGGTCCTATTGCATATGATTCCGTTGATACAGTCAAGCTTATATCTAACATGACATTCATTTTAGGAGGATAAATCATTGGGAGTATTTTACCATCTCCCCATATTATTCAACCAATTTAAATACTATCCAGTGATGGTAATGGCCAAACTAATCTCTCCCGCTCTGGCATTTATCCTGAGCAACGTGATAGCACTTCCAAGCTACCAGCTTGACATGCCACTTGGATACTTAGGACGAAATCCAAGCCACTCAATCTCAGTCTCACACCCCACCCCCAACTCATCACCGTCCCATCTTTCTCATCCCATTAAAGGACACCACCATCCACTCAGTCACTCAAACCAGGAGCCTCAGAGATGTCCTTTTCTCTGCTTTCCCCATTACGCACGTCCAATTCATTAGCAAGACTCCTGGTTCTACCTCCCAGACACCTGTCTTGGATTTTTCCATTGTCTCCATTCCCAGCCAGCCCACACCACTGTCATCTCCCGTCACAACTCCTCACTGAGCCATTTCCACTTCTGCTCCCTCACAATCCGTTTTCTACCCAGGTCTCCAAATATTATTTTAAAAACATAAACCACATCATGCTACATATCTGCTTAAACCCTTCAGTGGCTTCCCATTGCATGTAAAATAAAGTCCATCCTCTTTGCTGTGGCTTCTGAAGCCAGCAAATCTGGTCCCTGCCACCTTTTCCAAGGTCTTGTCACATCCTCCTCCTCCTGACACGCGAGGGCCCAGCCGTGCTGGCCAAGCTTGTCCCCCGCTGCGTGCAGCCCCCAGCTCTCCCCAAGGCCGGCTCCTTCACAACCTCCAAGCTCCTGCTCAAACGCCATCTCCCCAGAGGGGCCTCCCCCATCACCTGCCTGGAGCAAAACTACTGTGTGCCCCACACTCTCAACCACGCCATTCTGTTTCTGCCACCATATTTAGCATAATTAGTCAACACGTTTATGCATTTGTCCCTTCCTGTCCTCTCCCCATCCACACCACTACAGAGTATCAGCTGGAAGAAACGGGCGAGCTTCTTTGCCTCTCTTGTTATGCTGATCACCTCTTACCCCACTGGTGAAGTGGGGAATCCTGACCCTGAATAGTCCAAGATCGGGGACCCATGACCCCCCAACACTGGACAGATGAGCTCGACAGCAGTTGATGAGTCACATATACTCACAGCCCCAGAGGAGGGTGCCGCATGCCACGCAGGGCCACATTGGGTGCAGGGGGGGGGGGCATTCAGGGGCAAAGTAAGCCAGCAGGGCTGCGGGACACAGGCATTGTAGTAACAAGAGGGTGAGATGGCCCTTGGTTCCCATAGGGGGATGTGACTGGCTTGTTTGTATATGTCTATGGGCCCTCAGGGAGGTGACACCTGTTACGTTGAGGACCAGGTGGGGTGCAACTGGGCCGGCAGATATGGAACCTGCTGGGTGGGGAGCCTTTCCTACAGGGTGAGGGGCGTATCTGGTGAGACCAGGGTAGCTCACAGTTAGACTGCTGGGGCTCTGTGAGGCTCAAAGCTATCAAAGCAGTACTTGAAATTTTAGACCTTATGATGCACTTGTCCACTGGTTTATGTCCAGTGTCTCTCACTGTGCCTGGAGCATAGCAGATGCTCAGGAAATACTTGAATAATGTAACAAGTGAATCTGAGAAACAGATCCTGCCTCTTTCCTACCTTTGACTTGACTATCTAGACACTTACACAACCCTGGAGGTAACTCAGACGACTGGATGAGAGCGAGTGTGACCTCGACTTCCCCAATTTCTACAAGTGAATCCTCCTCCAGTTTCGTCACCTATCCAGCCTGTTTCATGAGTATCCCCTATGGATTGGACGTGTAATTCCCACAAATATCAATGCAATGTTTTATTTAAACTACAAATGGACCCATGTTTGAAATGAACAAGAGGTCTTCCACCCAGCACCTGTTCAGCTTTTTCATTTCTTTTGCATCTGAATTTCTTCACTCAAAGGCATCCCTGCACCTCTACAAACACAGCCAGGCCCTTCCTTTTTGAATATTCACCCATTTGCACTAGAAGGAAAAATGTACACTCAAATGTAATTTTCAACAGCCAATGAACAATATGTCTTCATTAGAGCTTCTAATGTATATTTCAATGGTTCTTTTAATATTTATTTTTCATATGAAAGAGGGCCATGTTCATTAGAGAAGATCTGAAAAAGACAGAGCGTAGGAAAGAAGAGACTCATTGCTCACAGCCTCATCACCCAGACACAGCCATCGGGGGATGATTGCTTCTGATACTTTTTCTGGGCATAATTATTTTTAACATAGATTTATACTACATAAACAACATTGTGTCTTATTTTTAGTTAATAGGACAGTACTATTCTTTTGGTTTTATATCACACTCTGTGAAAACAGAATTTTTAAATGCAATTTTTAAATTTGCATCAATTGGATATAAATTAAGTTTCTTAGCTATTGACCTATAGTTAGCTATTTAGGTTGCTTGCAATTTAGGTAGTTTGCAATATTATATTAGCACTCAGCACACTTTTGTACCTGAAGCTTTTAGGATACTTAGGATGATTTCCTAGCAAGAATTTTTCAGAATCTCTGGACGTAAAGATATCTTTAAGATTTTTGGTATATATTATTAAGCTATTTTCCAAGAAAGGCATTCCAAATTACCTTTACCAAAAAAAAAAAAAAAAGGTTTGCTTTTAAGCAGAGTGACAATGACTTTGGCCTTATTTATCCCATTCCTAAATATTTCCTGGCATAATTCAAGAGGGTCTTTTAGTGCCTCACCTTTAATTTCTTTCCTATGATATCCCCACCCCTAAATTTCCATCTGTCACCGCAGAACTCCAAGTCAATGCACCTTCCCACTACGATTTGTAAAAGTCCACAATCTGATCATGCAATATAGTCAGTAATCCGTCTACACGCCGGATACGAGGACTATCCCGTCAGAAAGGCTTCCCCTTGCAGCCTCGAGACATGTGCCAGTAAGTGACAGCCATCCCTGCCAGTCACAGGGACAGGTACTAATCAAAGGCAGCAAACCCTCAACATGGGAGAAAAGACTCTTGAGATTGATACGGCCTGGGATGAAATTAAAAATTCAAGCCCAAGAGTTTAAGTGATCCGAAAGAACTATTTTCCTTTTCTATTTCAAATACAGCCTCATCTTGGATGCAAAAAAGATGAGTTCTGAGGAATCCTTTATCTCTTCAAAAGAAGTGCTTCTTAGTAATGTGGCCCAAAATGAAAGCGCTTAGAGGACAGAAGCCCAGGCTCTGTGTAAGGCACTCAGCTATGCAAAGTGACACAGATTTCTGGCCCTGGGTCTTTTGTAACTCCCGATCCAGTGCCTGCCCCTAGAAACCAAGGGCCCCAAGTGGCTCATCTGTCCTTATCCTTGGTGAAGAAAGCAACGTGGGTAAGCCCAAGTCACGAGCCACCGTGTGAGCCCCCCAGGCACGGATCAGAGCACTGAGTGGCCTCTCCACAGACAGAGCAGGGAGGCAGTGGGGGTCTTCTTGTGCCACACCCCCTCCGGCACTGCCCCCTCCTGTCCAGGACTGCCTCCCCTCTAGACAAGCATTGTTAGTTTGTTTCTCTCCTAAGACTTGAGCCTTTAAAATGCTTCCTTATGTGGGCCATCTAGAGCTATGTGCCAGAAGTCTTCAAAGAGTTCAAATTCCTAGAGGAATAGCCTAAGGTATGTGCCCGGAATGAAGCACCAGGGCTGCTCATTGTAGCTCTGTTCATGGTTGAAAATAACAGAATCCACCAGAAATGGAGGACTTACTGAATAAATTATATACCTCTATCCGTACAGTGGAATGCTACGTGAGCTCCAAAAATTAAGTGACAGAGAACAATTAATGACATAAAATAAGCAGGTAACAAAGCGATGGTGCAATTGCTTTGGCCACAGAAAAAGATCGGACACTTCAACAAGGCAGCTTGGGACACGTGTTTACGCTTCCCTGACTTCCCAAATCCCAACAAAACAATAAACTAGGAGCCTAGGATGATGTCAAGACCTGGAGGGCACGGGATGGGCTTCCCGGATCCCAACTGGTAGTGCCGAAGCCCACCCCAACGCTGGAACTGGAGGTCGTTTAGTTAAGAAGTGGATTCATTGTCCCGAGGGAGAGCCAGCACTTCCGGGCTGGCCTTCTTGTCCTTTCGGCTGGCCCTGCTCATGCTGGCATCAGGGAAGGGCCAACCCGTCTGCCCGTCAGCTCCACTCTGGCACATCCTAAAGCAAAGCTGAACACACGGCACCCCCAACACTCACTCACGCCCCCCGAAAGCACCCTTCCAATTCAGAGGTGAGGTCTGACAAGGAAACCCACACCAGCCGTCTGTATTTATCAACTCAACCTTCTCTTCATAGACACGTACAGAGAAGCAAGAAGCACCAGACGTTTGAACGAGGCCAAGAGCACAAAGAAGAAAAGCCGCAATGGAAGAACAGGACGAGTCGCCGCAGAGGAAACAGTACCTCGGGGACATTTTCTCCTCTTGAGACCAGCTGCATTATGTGTTCTGCAACAAGTATCATTTACTGCTCTTTCAGTTTTTTTTAAATCAATCTATAAACAAAGCTTGGATGACAAGGACGGTTACAGGAAAAAACGGAAATGTTATAAACCTTGACAGTATTAAATTAATGGCAGGAGGAGAGACAGAGGGAAGCGCTAGGGCCCTCATTTTTTTTTTTTTTTCATCTTACTTAGTGAAGATTCAAGACACACTATGTAAAGTTAATGAAAAATAGAGGCTTAAAGATCATTATTTAAAGGTATGAAGATAGCCAACAGCATAACTGGTGTCAGTTATATTCATGTAACCACCCAACATCAGGGTAAGCAAGGAAGGGAAAGCGCAGGTATTGCAAGTGAGCTGAATTCCCTGTATGTCGCAGCAGTCGAGAGATACAGCATTTAAAACTGATAGCCAGGAAATACGGGTATTAGCACACAAGTTAGAGGTGTGAAACAGGCCATCAGAAGAAATGGCTCCACGTGGTTCCCCCTGCAGTGGGAGTCCAGGAATGGGGTTCTTCACCCTCCCGCACTCCTTGAGTTACACAGCAGATGCATGTTTTTGCTTTTACAATAACACAGTTTTTAAACAAAATGCAGCTATGACCAGCTGGCAGGACATACATCAGCGCTTCTCTGCCTGTCTGCAGAGTAGAGTCCGCTGGGACTTGTGCAAAGCTCGGATGCCAGAGCCCCCGACTCCCACCCCAATTCAGATTTCAGATCGGATTGGTCTGGGGCGAATCCTGGGCTGGTTAACAGGCTCCCGCAGGTGACCCTAAAACGTGCAGCCGGGCTGGGAACCACTGCCGCCCTCTGCACGTGCGGGAACGTCTCCTTTCTGATGGCTCCTGTCTCCTCAGTTCTCCACCCATCCGTGCACCAGCTGTGCACTGCACACCTACTGTGCTGGCTGAGCACCACGCTAGATGCTGCACAACAGGTGGTGAGCAAGGTGGGCCTCACACCTTCCCCTGGGAGCTTACTACGGGGCGGGGAAAGGCGGGAGGAAGCAGCTATTCAGCAAATGACTCATTCGTGTATTCCTTATAATTGCAGCAAATGCCACACACAAAAAAGAAAGGGTGCAATAAAAGCACGCGTTATTTTCATAATTGGGAGGAAAAAAGTGCTATTTTTAAAATCCACCCTCCCTTTGTACCCCTCAATGACTCCGCCTCCTCCCTTCTGCCAGAGACGGGAGGTCAACATTTCGGCCCTCCCCAAAGATGCCATCAGGAGCTATAACCCATCTCCAGGCAAGGGATGGGATTCTGCCCCTCAAGCCGTCATGAACCACAACCATAAAATCCGTGGCCCAAGACCATGGCCGGAGCAACCGCATGCAGCACACACGTGGCTTAAAATTCTCACCCCCAGCAAAGAGTGGAGAGAGAGAGCAGAGACCACGAATAAAACCCCCCAAAACATGCCTGCCATCAAGGTCAGACAGGAAACAGGCCTGCAGTCAAGGTTTCTTTTCGAGATGTCCACAGACTCACAACCATCCAAAATATGGACCTCCTTAATCTGTGGGAGCGACAAGAGAATTAACAGACAGCTGAGGGGGCCTCCCCTAAACTTGGGGCCTGGGCACCCACAGTCATCACTGTTTGACCTGCCGCATCTTCTCTGTTACAGAGAAAAGCAAAGTGATTTTTTTCCCCATTTATTTTTGCTAGAGGGGGAAAAGAGTGAAAAGCAAACAAATAATAATAAAAATAAAATCCCCCAGTTGTAAGCTAGGACTATAAATTGGGAAATTGCAGAAAATCAGAGCCCTTAACTTAATCCAACACCAATAAAGAGCAATAGACAAGGGATAATGACAGACAATAAATTCAGGTGCGTCTTATAGTTAAATTACAGGGGCCGGCAGGGGCGCGAGCCGGGCGCGCGCTTCACGCCAGGGCCATTACGGCCACTGATTTGGTTAGCGGCAAGGACGGGCTTCTTGCAGCGAGTGCCTGCCTTTTCCCATCTCTTCTCATTTTTACTGTAACCATGTTTTTATTTTCATAGGACAATTGGATTCTGCCTCACGCTTTCAGAATTGAGTTTTTCAGATTTATGACACAAAAGCTGTCTAACGCTCGTGACGGACATCCAGACCCCACTGTGCAAATCCCTATGGCCAGTCCCTACACCGGAGACCCCACAGCCCCAGAAGGGGCTCCCCTGGCCTGAACCCTAAAGTCTCAGGGCCAGGAAGTATCCGAAAGGGGCATCTTCGTTACCTCCAAGAGAGAACCAGCTGTGGGCCACACCTTACCTCCGACTGACTGGATCTGCAGACACTAGCCCCAAAGAGTCCCTTAACTGCCCATCAGGGACTTGGGTCCTGCTGGAACTGCTGTCCTCAGGGGGGAGGCGCTGCCCCCTAGAGGAAGCTCTGGAAATTTCTAAGGACAATTTTGGGTGTCACAGTGACTGGGGACACACATGGCAGGGAGTCAGAGGCCAAGCAATCCTGCGGCCTAAGGGACAGACCCACACAGAAAGGAAACTCCCCATGTCCCGCACGACTTGTGAGAGTCCACCAGGCACTCTAGGTGGAATAACAATGAATAAGCCCGTTTACAACTATCGTAACCGAGAGAGAACCTCACTCCATTTTACACGCACGTATCAAGTACGTTTGCACAGTTGAAAAAAACTCCAGATTTTTCAGACGTGTAAATGGAAGATTATTAGTTTGTTACATTCGGAACGTTACCAAATGCTGTTTGGCATTTTTGGAAAATCAGGTCACCACCAATGACACAATCCAAGTCCCCAGGACAACATCACATGGGTGTGGGTGACCGTCACGCTCAGAGGACCCTGGGGACTTAGCTGTCTTACACACTCACAGCACTCTGATGTGGCCCTCATCCCAAAACGTCACTCACTATAGAGAAACAGTGTCACTAATTCTCAGCCGGATACTGTCAGCCTTCTCTTAAATCCCAGCGTCCATTAGGAGACGGGAGATCAGACACTGCGCTACGCTCTCCGGCGTCACTGGGCAGGTGCCTGCTGGAGTATGTGGAACTCTTACAAGCTGCCCCCTTTTCTCTCTCCTTTGTGTCAGGGCAGGGTACCAATTTCTGCTCATGCTTTGTGCAGAGCTAGGCTGCATCATGTATGTTTGCCAAGGCAGTAAAGGTTGCTGAAAAATATCTGTCATACACGGGGGTCTGAGAATTTCAGCCTTGTGAGCAGTCTGTGCAGAATGCTGCCTATGTATGAAAAACCATGGCCGGGCAAGGCTGGCCCTGAGCTCTGGCCACTGAGTGTCTGCTGGGCTTGTCCTTCTAGCCCTGGACAGGATCTTGAAGGCTCATCTCCTGCCCCTGTGCCCCCACTCCTGGATGTTCTGCCCACCCCCAAGGCCTCTGGGGCTCCGCCTCCCCCAGCTGGCTCTCTGACCTCACCTGGCCTCCCTGTCCCAGCCACCTCCCCTTCACAATGTTTCTCAAAATCCATGCCCCCTTCCTGCCACAGGGCCTTTGCACATGCAACTTCCTCCTCCTGGACTCTTCCTGGCTAACTCCCATTGATCCTCCAGCGTCACCTCCCCTGACTCCCAGGCCAGGTCCCACCACCTGCTGCCATTTCCTGCAACGACCACAGCTGTAATTAGCCATGTGATTACCTGCTTGCCACCTGCCTTCCTGGCTGGCCCCAGGACACAATGAAAAGATAACTTCTTCCTGCTTCCTTCCTCACTATATCCCCCAACTAGATGGTGATGAGAGTCTGTCATTGGTGCTCAGTAAATACTTACTGAAAATTGAGTGAAAGTATACATGAAGCCTCTGAACACAAAACCAAAACTCATTATTGCCAAATTCTTGAGATAATAACCTCCTCCTCCTGTCTGCCTCCCAGAATGATCAGCAGAATGGAAAGTTGCACCAGAAGCCCCCAGAACGAAGGGTTTCTGGGAAAATCTCCAGAGGGATGCCCTCTGCAGGAGTGTGGGGCCTTGGGTCTGTTTCATTCACTGGTGTGGCCCCAGCCCCTGGCACAGGGTGGGGGCCCTGAGAGGAGCCCAATGGGTGCTTACTGAATCAATCACTCAATCAATCAATCACAGCATGCCAGATCTGGCGCTGGCTTCCTATGGATGACACCAGAATTACGGTGCAGTGGCGCATCTGACACGGTTTTGAGGCGGGATGATGCCCTCCGAGGCAGAGTTGAAACACCCAGACTTTGTGCCGCTCACAGCGCACCTGGTGGGCTCAGAGCGAACCACACGCGGGAAACACAATTATTTCCGCTGCACGCCCGCTCAGAAGGCCGGAGCTGCCCCCACCAGACGTGATATCTGCCTCAGCTACACTTCAGGTCGCTCTCCCGGGGCCCCAGAGGCTCGCCAGAATCCACCAGATGGCTGAGATCCACGAGCCCTGCCATTTTCCAGCTATCCCTTCGATAAATGTCAAGTCAATCAGAGACTCGCCCTCCCCAAGTGCCGCCCCGGGCCTGAGGCTCTGACAGCTGGGGGTTCAAGGGGCAACATGAACCCACTGCAGACGGATCTCAGCAAACCCGAACCGCAGGCTGGACGCTCAGGGGGCCTCAGGGCTGGGGAGCAGCCCCACCTGCCACCGCTCCCAGGAGTCACTGGCCTAAGCGAAGAGATTACGGTGGGTAAATCTCATGCAAAGGCTCTTTCTGGAGAGGAACTAGTGGAGCAGAAAGAAAACAGCACAGCCGTGAGTGAGACAGAGGAGGACACAGCCCAGCAGGGCAGGGCACACTCTCCCAGCCCCCTTCGCTACCCACGGCGGCACCGGGAGAGCCGAGGGACTTTGTGGCTGGGTGACGCATTTAAAAGGCTACAGATCAGAGGACTGGTCTGGAACAGAGAAAAAACTCCTGCGCTGCTCACACTGAGACAAGCCGTAAAGACGACCCCGTCAAATGAATACGCAAACAAAAAGTGACTGTCCCAGGGGAAAAAGGCTTCTGCGTGCCTCTCTCTGTCTGAGCACACGGTTGCCCAACACAGCTACATTCCCCACAAGATCATACAAATTGTTACGTATTAAATTACATTCAATGTCTCCAACACAGCAAGCTCTTGGCTACCTCCCCACTGATGCCCCATCTGCCTAGAACACTTTTCCCCAGATGTTCACAGGCCGGCTCCTCCTTACCCTTCAGGTTTCAGCTTAACTGTCACTGCCTCCGAGAAGCCTTCCAGGACCTCCCTAGCTAAGGTCAGTCCCTCCCGCTCCCTCTGTTTCAGCAGCATGTTTGTTTCCTTCCTGGTGCTCAGGATGATCTGAAAGTGTCTTACCTACTCGCTCGATGACTTGATTTGCTGCATTTCCTCTGCTAGAACACAGCCAGCATGAGGGCAGGAACCATATCTCTCGGCCCCTTTGGAGTCCCCGAGGGGCTTAGCCCAGAGCGGAGCCTGGCACTCGGTCGGTGCCCACTCAGCCACTGTTGATACAGGGCTGCACTGTCGGACACACCTGCTGCTCAGACAAATCACTCAGGTATTCACAGTCCCTGCGTGCCAGGGACCGTGCTGGGTGCTTGAGTCTCAGCACGAATCGTTTCATAGCAAGCGACAGTGGTCTGTATCTCTCTGCCTTCTCAAGGTGAGCCCGGGGTGCATTTCTGCCACAGGGAAGATTCGGTAAGGCCTCCAACCGCACACATCATGCACATGCATGTAAATGCACACACGTGTACATGCACACACACAAAGCCTTTCTGCCACGGGGAAGGTTCGCTAAGGCCTCCAACCGCATGCATTGTGTTCATGCACATGCATGCACGTGCACACAATGTACATGCACAGAGCCCCATTGCCACCCCCTGGGGTGCCCCCTACTCCCTCAGAAGACACGGCCCGCAGGGCAAAGCCACCCACACAGTGAACAGTTCAGCGTGGTTGGCAGCAGCTTCTGGGTCAAGGGGTTCCCATTTGGGTTGATTCAACGTGTGACAGTTAATTTTATATGTCAACTTGGAGGGCCACAATGCCCAGATACGTGGTCAAATATTACTCTGGATGCTTCTGTGATGGTGGTTTTGGAGGAGATTAGCATACAAATAGGTAGATCTTGAGTCAAGCAGGCTGCCCTCCCTGGTGTGGGTGGGCCTCATCTCATCAGTTGACGGCCTGAGTAGAACAGAGACTGACCTCCTGGGAGCAAGAGGGATTTGTCTCAGCAGGACGTGACCTTAACACTGGCTGTCTCCTGGGTCTCCGGCCTGCTGAGCCACGCTGCAGATTCCGGATCTGCCAGCCTCCAGGGTGACATGAGCCAATTCCTTAAATTTCTTTTTATACCTACACACACATACCCTATCGGTCCCGATTCTCTGTAGAACCCTAATACACCACTCAAGGGCCCCAACCTAGCTTCCAGGACACAGCCAGCCCCGGGGGACAACAGGAAGACAGCGCAGGGGGAGGGGACGGCAGGGCCCCAGGCCCGCTATACGACACCGTGAGGAGAGCGCCAAGGAAACGGGGTGCCGAGGGGCCCTGGCGGTCCCACTTCCTCGGGCGCCATCTTGCGCAGTGACAACACGGCTCCGAGCTCCAATTCCCCGTCTATTAAACAGGCACGGCTGCAGCGCCCGCATCTCGGCTTGTCTGTTAACCACCTGGCCTGGTCCCCTGAAGTCCATTCTGACAGTTGTTGTATTTAATGGCAGCCAGCACTTGGCCGGAGAGTGGTCTCTCTCTCCCCGGGGGTCCATCGGGAGAAGTTTCTCTGCCTCCTCCCTGGAGCGAGAACAGAAAAAAGCCACAAGCAGCAGCGCTTTGCTCTCCGGAGTCCACTTCGGCAGCAGCCAGCCTGGGAAGGAGCCGCGTGAGGACGGAGCGCCAAGCAGGTGACAGCCAGGAATCCAATAACGAGGGGGGGGGGGTGTTTGTGCAGAGTCTCCGGCCTCCCTGGAAAGAGGCAGGCGGCTCGCGCCGACCTGGGAGCACCTCGCACAGACCTGCCGTTATCGTCATCGGCAGATGGCCTGAGGGCGCGCGAACGCTGGGTACAATCCGAGTCTTTTAAGGTTCAGTGGAAATGGTGCTTTTATCTGATGGTTTTAAATTATTTATTGCTTTCCAAATATACATACATATATATATTTGCATACACAGGTGTAGTCAGTGACCTCCTGCCTCCAGACGCCCTGCACCCCATCAGGAACTTGGGGATGCTGCGCACATCCCATGGAAGGGTGGGTCCCCGACAGCTCCCTCCGATACACAGCAACCTCATTCAGGTGGGACCCCCAGTCCAAACGTGCCCTGCAACTGCACCGGGCAGGTTCGGGGCCATTATTTCTTCATCCGTGAAGAACAGGCTCGCTTTAGGGAAAACCGCGTTTCTGGATTTCACCTGAATGCTAAATCTGTTGTGAAGGAGCGAGGAGGCTCCAAGGATCTCACTGTGGAGGTTTGTTGTGTTTTCCTTTTCCCTGCTGCCCCCGCCAGCGCTTCCGCCCCAGACCCCGCGTCCCTGCACGCTGTCTCCTGCCGGGGGGAGGGGGCGGGGGGAAGCGGGGCTGCATCCGTGTTAGCATCAGGGCCCGGGGAAGGCACGCGCCGCGGAGCCCGGGAGGGGCTGCAGACGTGAGATCTGAGATTCAGGATTCTACCAGCAGCGGGATGCTCATCTCTAAGAGCTGCAGTGAGCTGACCCGACTCCTGCCAAGCCCCCTTTCAGGGACGCAGGGGGTTCCCAGGTGAGCTGGGAGCGGTGCGACCTGCAGACAGCATGAGCCAGCAGGTACGTGGGTCTCGCCCCACGGAAGCCTTCTTGCTGTTCCCCACAACTCCTGCACGGCCCCCCGTTCTCCA
Source organism: Eulemur rufifrons (assembly GCF_041146395.1). Classification (NCBI taxonomy): domain Eukaryota; kingdom Metazoa; phylum Chordata; class Mammalia; order Primates; family Lemuridae; genus Eulemur; species Eulemur rufifrons. Next base: position 32,677,683 of record NC_090996.1, read on the forward strand.
CTAGCCCTGCTCGGCTTAGCCAGAGCCACTCCTTGTGTTTGAAGAGGAAGGGGGTGTTCTTTCCTTCTTGGCTGCGGGATCCACAAGGCGGCAGGAGTCCCCTGGCTGACCCTGCACAGTGGCCCGATTTGATAAGTAGGATCATTGCATCTTCCTTCCCTGGGAGATCATCAATATACTAAGAGACCTGGTGGCTGTGACAGGGAAGGGACCCCCATCACTCAGGAGGTGGGGGACCCAGCACAGAAAACACGGAGACTGTGGACTTTCCTTTCTCCTGCAAACCCAGATGCCGACTCTGACATGGGAAGCGTTGCCCACCTGGGGCAAAGGGGGAAGACAATGACAGGCTTTGAGAGTATCACCTCTGCCCCCAGTAACGCTTCCCATTGAAATGGCTTCATATTAGGAGCAGAGGCAGCGAGGATCTTACTCAAAATCCCAAGAGGCAACTTCACAAGGGAACGTAAGATCCAACCACAGCGTCTTTTCAAAGGCTTCCGACGACGCTTTACTCATAACCAAGAGTTCATCACACAGGCACATTAAAATCGAGGCCTGCAGGAGAAAAACATTCACGATAGGAAACTAATTTGCCTCAGATAGCCAAGAGATGTTTAGTTTCTTTGTCCATTTGACCAAGATTTGCAGCGTGCCCACGATGGGCAAGACAACGCATGAGAAATCAGAAGGGCGCTGATTTGGATCTTAATGAAAATGAAGCTTTACTGCAGAAAGAAGACATGAACGAATCATTTCAAAACATCGCTCGGCAGAGGGTGAAGTCACCCGGAAGGAAGTGAAGGTGTTTCATGCCATCATCTCCTGGGAGAAAACGGCAAAACCACAACTGAGGAAAGTCGATCAGAATCCTAAACCACAGTGCAAACACCAACAAACCAAAAGTCATCCTGCGCCTCCATGAAATGGCATTTTGCACAGTCTGTATTTTTAGAACTTTCTCATTCCTTTTTGCAGCCCTGATTTGACACAGGGGGTGTTCACCTCGTACTCTCCAGATTAAAGACGTGCAACCATCAGAGCTTCAAATACGTGGGAGAAGCCCCATACAGGAGGGCCGGGGACCACAATGATTTCGCGTGACCCTGTGCCTTAAAGGCAGAAAGGACACAGCCAGGGCAGGGGAAGGCAATCCAGGCCATGTCCATGCCCACCACAGCCCAAAGACCCCGACGTGGTGGCCCTTGGTGTACGTCCGCAGATACGGCTGGTCCTTCACAGGTCAAGGCTGTCACGGGACAAAGGCACATTTTCACCTCAGGTCACGTCCTGGGGACTTTTTCCTGTATTTTTTCAGTTCTGCTCCTGGGGCGCTGGTATTATTGGGAGAATCGCCACCACTTTACAGACGTGGGAACACACCCTGCAAGGCAGGCAGCGTGGCTTCTTGGTGGGAGAGCGGACTCCGGCGTAAGGCTGCCCGAGTCCAAACCCCAGCTCTGCCCCTGAGTAGCTGCAGGACGTTGAGCAAGTTGCTTAACCTTTCAGTGCCTACGTCCACCCACTCGTAAAATGGGGATACTAATATTAGAACCTGACCCACAGAATTGCCAAAAATAAAAAGTAGAGCATTGAAATTAGCATCTGGCCACGGTAAAAGCTCTGTCATTACCGACGAGATAGGTTAAGCTGCTGGCTGAGATCTTGTAACAAGTCAGGGGCAGGCTTATTAGAAAATAATCCAAGTTGCGTGTCTTCCAATTCACTGGGCTTCTGACAACCGTCCTGCTTCCTCCCAGCCTCTTTTAAAGGAATATGGTGGACTCCACCCCCATGCACAGGATTAGAGCAGGATCAGCCACATGTGCGTGACATAAGCCCCAGCGGCCATAGTCATTTGGTCACCTGACCCACGCTGAGCCAATCAGATTCCTGCCCCAGGAATTTGGAATGAAATGAGAAGCCAGTCTTTCTGACTGTTCTCGCGAACAGAGGCCCCACGTGAGCCCGAGAGCTGTCATGCAGACAGGGAAGTAAAGAAAGCCTGTCTTCAGAGACAGAGAAGAATGCGGGCGGTGCGCAGAGAGGGGCAGAGGTGCCGAGCAGAGGGAGAGAGGAGTTGCCCAGTCGCTACACGCCCAAGGCCCAGCCAGCTTCCTGCCCCCGGGTTGCCTGAGATGCCCCCTGTGGTCACAACAAATCTGTTCTTTGTTTAGGCTACCACAATCTGGTTTCTGTAACTGCAACCCAAGAGCTCTAAGGCACACAAGATACTGAATTGCCCACTCTGCGCGCAGAGCTCAGGAGTCACAGGGATCCAGAAACCAGACTTTGGACACCAAACAGTAGCGGATGCCGGGGACATCATCTCTGGACATTCATCTCTTATTTCCCTCCTTGTGGCTTCGTTAGATACACCCTGGGAATTTTGGAAGGAATATTAATGTGGTGAAAGAACATGAAAATAAAAGGCTGGGAGGCCCCAGGAGGTAGTGTAACCTAGGAGACAGGGCAAGAGCACTGGAATAAAAATTACCTGGCCGTGTGACCTTGGAAAAGTTGCTTAACCTCTCTGGGCTTCAATTTTCCTACAGATAAATGAGGATAAGGTGCTTATGAAGGTTAAAGGATTTAAAGTATAGAAGCTGCCCGGCATATATTAGGCATGCATTTAATAGTAACTGCTATTATTAAAGACTGTAACTATTTATTATCTTAACGTATTAGAAACAAAATTGGCACCTCCAAATGTTATTATATATAAACATAGCAATGCATTATACATCGTTGCTCTTAATGTGGCAGGGAACACCCAGGTAACACTCAGGAGGAACAAAAGCACTGCTCAAAGGCCATTTTAACTGAATCTGAGGAAAAACCAATCAGCGGGGCATTGGCAGCCTCAGCAGATGCCACATGCTGCTAAGTCCCCTGGAGTAACGTTCAGAGACTCTTGAATTCTTGGACAGAGAGGAGGGGAGGGGATCAAGTTAGGAAGCAGATACTTTCTTCCACCAGCAGCTTTCTCTAATGCTGGTCTGGGGTTCCTAAAAATGTGGTGTCAGAAGAAACCTATACCCAGGATAGCATGCCTACCACTCCTCCTGGGCCCTGGGCTTTGGCAGACATTACTAATCCATCATAATGCTGTTTCCTGCTAAACCTAGATAGTGCCAAAGAATCCTGCATGTAGTAATTCAGACAATTACAAAGAATTAGCCTGAGCTGTCCTGCTCTATAGAACTCATCTGCTCTCCTTTACCTAAGGAGTAAAGAACCACCCTGAAGGCTGGCTGCCTTCATGTGCCAAGACATCAGGGCAGAGAATGGAGGGGCTATTTTTATGTATCTCTGAACAGATTTCGTAGGTCTGACTTTCACTCAGATTGGCCCAAGCTGGATAAAAGAGTATGAACTCTCGGTTATGTGGGTAATTCTAAGACATAGTGGAGTTCTGTTTTCAATGCCTTTTGAAGGTCACTCTGGAAACAGATCCAATGTTAGTTCTGCCTAAAGACAAGGGAAAATGTACGGAATGATCTCCAGAGGCCCTCACTGGGCCAGACTGAAAGGGTTCCAATTACCTAGTAATGTGGTCCACTGTGATCATAGGATCAGATAGGTCAGAAGGAATGCTTCATAATCAAAACCTAGAAATATTCCTGTTTAAAGCACTCATTTATAGTTTTGTCTTCATCGAAAAAAAGAACCTTAAGAAGCAACTTACAAAAAGCCTCATTGAAAACTAAATACGCAGCTGTTCCCCGCCTCCCACTGCAAGCTCACCCTCCACCAGAGATGTCATGGAGAAAGGGTGACTGGCCCGAGAGTGTCTGGTGGATGCTGTGAGGCGCCATCCAGATTCCCTTTCAGGTATGAATGTCTTACGCCCCCGGCCGCCGGGAGAGCTGCCAGCAGGAAGCCCTGGCCATCAGTCCCCAGCAGCAGTTGCCTCCGCTGAAGAGTCCTGCCCTGCCCAAGGCCAGGCCAGCCCACAGCCAGTGACAGAGGTTAGGGGCGTGTAAGAGCCAGGCTCCTGCCCGGTGACAGAGAACTCTCAAGTTCCAAATCCAGCTTCGAGCGCCCCGAGGAGGCCTTGTGGAGCCTGCATTCAGCTCAACTTCATCCTCCACCCACCCCTGCCGCCGCCACCGCCGCCGCCTCCTCCTCCTCCTCCTCCTCCTCCTCCTCCTCCTCCTCCTCCTCCTCCTCCTTCCACCGATGCTATCCGAAGGAACACTAAGCTGCATCTCCACGTGGGCTTCTCACGCAACCCAACCTGCAACAGAGCGAACGGTGGGAAGGAAAAGAAGGAAAGCGCCAAGCGATCAGTAAACTCCTCCTCCAGCGCGGGGCGGTGGGCTCACCTTTCCCCATCACTCCCCGCAACCTCACATGTCCCAGCATGTGCGTCCCACAGGCGGGCTCCGAAAGATCAGTGAATTGCCCAAGGTGAGGGAGGAGCCCCGTCTCGGGCTAAGAGGCCACACTGATCAACTCCACAGCCCCTCCTCCAGCTGAACCACTGGCACCTGTACAGACAAGTAGCAACAGACACTGCTGTGACCAAACGCGGGTGGTGCTACCTTTGGGTGCCACGCAGCAGTCACTAAGCCCTTACCCTTGATAGCCTGCTCAGAAATTCAAGAAACAGAGAAAGAGAGAGAGAACACTGCCCAGTTCTTTAGTTTATCTTATAGTTTATTAGTGATTATTGATCGAGTAGCTGCTAAGAAAGAGGCACACAGTGGGGACAAGAAAACATATAAAACTGAAGGTGGCCAGGGGACCAGTCCCAAACAAGAAGGACAAACACCAGGGCCCCCAGGAGAGTGAGGGTTGGTCGATTTCTCGTTCTTTTTCCTCAGATTACCTGAGATATGGGAATTGTAAAGCCCTGAGGTCTGGGTAATAATATCCAGGAAATGTCTCAAGGTTGCCAGAAAAATCCACTGTATTTTCTAAACTACGCTGGGATGCTGGAACAAGAGGCAACGCCCCAGTGTGGGTGAGCCAGGCCACCGTAGCTCCAGGGGACGAGAGCCTTTTCTGCCAGAATCAGGCTGACACAGCACGGGGCAGGGCGAGACCACCCACGAAAAGAGTCGGTTTCACAGGACAACTGCAAGAGCTGCTCAAAGGCGCACTCGCCAAGGTAAAGGGGGACAGAGCAGACAGCGAAACAGACCTGTAAAAGTGGGGACTGTGTCAACGCAGAGAGGCAGCAAGAGCCACATGGACACGCATGGGAGGGACACGGAGCACCGGCCACGGGGGCCTGGCGTCTGCGGCACCCTCCCCACGGCAGGGGCGGCTCCCTTTCAGATCTCGGGGCTCCGGTAAAGGGTGTCACGCAGTCACTGTTTTGTGGTGATGGGACAGTTCTGAATCCTGACCATGATGATTTGTGCACAAATCTACACGTGGGAGAAAACGGCACAGAACCACACGCACACACACACACAAATCGCAAATCTACACGTGGGAGAAAACGGCACAGAACCACACGCACACACACACACAAATCGCAAATCTACACGTGGGAGACAACGGCACAGAACCACAGTCACACACACACACAAATCGCAAATCTACACGTGGGAGACAACGGCACAGAACCACACGCACATACACAAATTGCAAATCTACACGTGGGAGAAAACGGCACAGAACCACATGCACATACACAAACGTGTGCACCTATAAACTGGTGACAACTGAACAGCGCCTGTAGTTTACACGACAGCCTGGACCAATGTCAGCCTCCTGACTGTGATACTGTCCCACGGCTATAGGAGATGCCGCACTGGGGGAGGGTTCACAGGGCTCTGTTGACTATTGCCGCAGCTTCCTGTGAGTCTGTAATTACTTCCCACTGACAAATTTTTCAGAAAGATGCTTCTCATCTTTCCTCCTTCTCCTCCTCTTCCCTCCCCGCCCCCACTCCCTTCCTCTGCAAACGATGCTGCATTAAACATCCTTCGACGTCTGTCCCAGCTCACTGGTGCTTTTATTTCCATGGACCGGATTTCCAGGAGATGGCTCAGTCAACAGGTCTGTGCGTGTTAGTTTTAATTAACAGCTACCGTCCGATTGCTTTGCAAGAAAACCCTTCACTCTGGCAGGCAGTGCACAGGCATCCTCCCCTTCACGTTCTCACCTGCAGCATCTCGGCTCTTCTTATACTCTGGACATCAGACAGATACACTGACGCTGGGTTTGGGTGTTCGTGTCGCTACCTGCGAGCGTTACCCTCACGCGTCCTGCCAGCCATTCACGTTTGCTCACTGACAGCCGCCTCTCCGCACCCACGTTTCTGAGTTCCCTAAGCTCACCTGGGTGAGTAAGAACTATGTGCATATCCTTCACAAAGTATCTTCCAAGTCTACTATTCATCTATGGACTTTATTTATGATATGTTTTGCCACTCAAATGTCCTTTTTAATAATTAAAGAATCCAATATGCCCGGCTCTTTGTTTAGATGTGCTGTGTTCCCAGACCTCCTTCGGTTATTTTTCTTCCGGGGCTCCCTGGGACAAGAAACCTCACTTGACTTTCCCTCCAGGGCTTCGCTTACTCCCCCGGCACCAGGTTCTTCCCAAGACTCATTACATTCTAATCTCATCCCCGTTCTCCCTGCTGGGACTCCCAACGCCACACTTGCACGTGGCCACCCCAAGGCCCAGCCCAGGCGGAGGCGTTAGGCTTGGTAGCAGAGAAGGAAGAAGCCAGACTCGGGCCGCCATCTTGCAGAATTCCATTCTTTTATTTAATAAAAAAAAGCAGACGCAAAGTCTGTGTGTATGCATGTGTATGAGGGGGAGAGAATATTCATAAAAAGTCCTCAGTGTTATTTTTAAATGTCTTCCAACAGAATGGAAATACGCATACCAAATACTTTCTATTTTTCTTACTATTCCCCAGTTATCTAAAACAACCAAGCTACATTAAACAGAGGCAGAACATAAGTCCACCTTGTTTGTTTAAGTCTACTTCACTGACCCCAAACCAGCTTTGCATCATTTTAGGTGTGACTCTGGCCAAATCGGGCCCAGTGCTCTAGTCTGCTATTTCTATGCAGCAAAGCACACAGACCTGGCAGCTTGGAACAGCGCTGGTCTAGCCGCGCACAGTTCTGCGGGTCAGAGGACCAGGGAACTCCGCTGGGCTCTTCCCAGGTTCTCACAGGTCAAAGTCACAGTCGGCTGAGCTGGGCTCATACCTGGAGGAGCCCCCAAGCTCACGCAGGCTGTCCCCTGTGTAGGACCGAGGTCCCTGTTTCCTTGGTGGCTGCTAGCCAGGGGTGTCCCTCTACCACAATGGCGCTTCGCGTCTCTCCCACGCTTTCAATCTCTCTCACTTCCCCTTCTGCCACCAGCCAGAGAAAGCTTTTGCTCCCCAGGCCTCGCATGTAGATGAGGCACAGGAACTGCGCCCCATAACAGGACACGATCCAGGAGTGCAATTTCTCCCGTCTGCAGCTCCTGAGGATTAGGGGGCCGTGAAATCTTGGAGACCATCCCTTGAAAGTCTGCTCGCCACACACAAGAACCATGACACACACCAACAACCCAGGTAAGCCGGTCTGTCCCTGCTCCGGCTGACCCCTGACTCTGGGGTGCCTCCACCACCCTGGCCTCTGGCCCATCCGGCCCTTAAGCACCCAACCCGATTCAGACCCCACCCGATTCAGACCCCAACCTGACTCAGACCCCAACCTGATTCTGATTCGGACCTCAGCCAGACACTCTCCTTTGCTAATAGAGATACTGCATTATTGTAAGTTCTCCACAAATAGCGTGGGAGGAAGGGAAGGAGAGAGAAAGGGATGAGAGGACAGGAATAAGGATGAAGTAACGTTATAGAGAGAGAAAGCAGAAGGGGGGGAGGGGAAGGGAAAGGTGGGAGACAGGTGGGGAAGACGTTATCCCTGTCCTATAGATCTGCAACTAACTGGTTCAGCTCTCCTCTCTCTCTCTCTCTCTCTCTCTCCACCAGAAGTCCTGTCCTCTGTCATGCACCCAATGATTTGGTCTTTCTTGGCCTCTTTTAGTGAGTACCTTTTGGCTTGATCACATCGGACCTGATGCTTCACGCATGACACCCCTGGTAACATCTCCCCCTTCCTGCTGCCCCCGCACCTGGGAGCTCACCTGCCTCCCTCCCACACACCTCCTAGGGCCAGAGCCCGGCCCCAGCCCCACCTAGCGTGACACGGTCTCTCACCATCGTAAACAGATAACTCTCTAATATGTTTGCCAATAAGTAAACCATTAGCTATGAATTAGTCCCACACTTTGAAGTGGGCTTAAGGAAAGGTTTCCGTGTGGGGAGACTGTGTGGCACATTCGAGGACAGTTCAGCAGAGTTTACAAGTGTTAGCGGGAGGGACACCTAACGTTCCCTGAGGACACACGCACGTCTGTGGACGTGTCCATCTGGCACACATTCATGCAGCACCTGCTGTATCCCAACCAGCCAGACGTCCAGCAAAGGGCAGCCCCCACCACATCCAACCTGCAAAGGCCTTGCCAATGAGCATCCTGCCTGCAGCGGCCCACACCCGCCCCCCGCTCTGCCGTGGAGGTGCTCCTCCTCTCAAGCCAGGGGTGCAAATTCGCCATTAAAGACCCTTGTGCAGAAGCCACACACAGGTGGCGAGTCAGGCACTGCGTCCACCCCGTCCTTATTCTCACTGTGCTCTTTTGCCACAAAATTCTTGATTCACCATCAGAAACGTGCTCTCTACCCTTTGGTGGAAGAAGTAATCACTTTGTCAATCACTCCTCTTCTGCCGGACTTACTGAATTACCTAAAATGTCAAGATAATGTCTCCTTAGCCTGTTTTCACAGTGGTACCAGCTTCCTCTTTGTTAAATTATGTTGAGATACATTGATTTCCTTCAACAGGAAGTAAGGGAACCCGGCCAGAAATTAACACTAATCTTCTAATTCAGTAGGAATAAAATATGGGACTGATTAAATCTTAATTAACAGTTCACAAAAGGCTGCTTAATGTCAGGTGGCATATGCATCTTAATGACCCAGCCGTGCGGTGGCTCTCTGCAAGATGAGGGACCGGCTGTGAGATTTCCGCAGGACTGGCTGGGCTTGTTGTTCTACTGTATCTTCCTCCTCCCTCTATGTTTTTGTGGTTGTCAGTAGGTTGGGTTTACAAGCAAGAACCCTTTATATTGTGCCCTGATTCATAAGCCACCCCCTTGATGTCCTTCTGGAGGGTGGACAGTCTATCAGACGGGACAGGACGGGTTATGCCGCAGTAACAAACACTGCACGTCCCTCCTCCCCTGAGTGCAGGTAGGAGCAAGGAACTTCCACTGGCCAGAGCAAGTGACTTGGTCCAATCCACATTCAAGGAGAAAAGGGAAGTTTAAGCCACCCATGGAGATAAAATCTTGGTGACAACCAGAGAAATATGACACATTACATACAGGGGACCAATGTAAGCATTATAGGAGTCTTCTAATCAGAAACCATGCAATCCAGAAGAAAATGGAGTGAGTGTTTTAAAGTGCTAAAATAAAAATAATAAAGTTGTCAACTCAGAATTCTATCCCCTGTGAAAATGTTTCAGAAATGAAGGCGGGGCTGGGTGCAATGGCTCACACCTGCAATCCTAGCACTCTGGGAGGCTGAGGTGGGAGCATCGCTTGAGCTCAAGAGTTTGAGACCAACCTGAGCAAGAGGGATACCCCATCTGTACCAAAACAGAAAAATTAGCCAGGTGTTGTAGCACACACCTGTAGTCCCAGCTACTTGGGAGACTGAGGCAGGAGGATCGCTTGAGCCCAGGAGTGTGAGGCTGCAGTGAGCTATGAAGATGCCACTGCACTCCAGCCAGGGCAACAGAGCAAGACTCTGTCTCAAATAAACAGATAAATAAATAAACAAACAAACAAATAAAAAAGGAGCAACTTCCAGTTTCCAGTCCAGCACGTAAACAGCTTGGAAGCCATTGCTTCTGTCTAGAAAACAAGAAAAAAAAAAATCAACTCCGCTTCTTAGATCCATCAGAGAATTGAGGCCAAAAGAGGAGAAACAGAATCCGTAGAAACGGCTCTAAGATTAACTGTGGTGTAGGGGGGTTAAGCGAAGGTCTCTGGAGCCGGACTACCTACATGTAAGTCCTGACTCCACCCCTCAATAAATGTGTGACCCTGGACAAATGACTCAATGTCTTCATCTGTGAAATGGGACCAGACGCGCCGTGGGGTGGTTGCAGGATTAAATGCGACAGTGAACACCAAGTGTCTGACACAGAGTGAAGGCTTCATGTCAACGCTCAGTAAAGGAGATGGGCAGGTGTTTCTCAGTGTAAGAGCGAAAATTCAGCCCTGTCCTGCTTAGCCACAACTAAAGCTCTCCTAAGATGCTCCAGAGAGTCCCCGTATTGCCACCGGCAGTGCATTCCAGCTCTCAGCTCTGCCACCCCGGTCTCCAAGTTCACGCACAGGCAGAGGAACCCTTGGCATTTCGCTGCTGAATGCTCCGAGGCTCAGCTCCAGTGTTCTCGGCCCCAGTGAACCAGCCTCTAAAACCACCGATGCCCCTGCGTCCCAGCCCTCACGGGGGGCGTGGAGCACTCACACACCACTGTTCCTGCCACCTCCACCCCACATTGACAATTGCTTAGTATTTTTTCTTTAAATAGAATCACTTTTTAGCATAAATACATTGGCTTTTAGAGGAAGTTTTTATCACTACTGTATACAGAAAACCAATATCATTTCCAGTAAAAATAAACACAATGAAAACCAAACAGGGATATTAAATTCTGGCTACGTGCTACTGCCTGCCAAGACTCCGAGCCTAATCTTTTAAGTGTTTTCTGTTAAAGATCTACCAGCCAGCCCTGATTAGGAGAGCTGGTCCTGGATTCTTGGCTTTGAATCTCAGCTCTGGGCTCTTTCCCTGCCGTGACGAGACATTATCTCAAAGGTCTGACCTTCAGTTCGCTCAGGTGTGAAATGGGAGTGAGGAATGGGGCCAACTCCAGGGGACTGTTACAAGGATTAAGACGTATAACCTGGCGTGGACCACAGACACTCAACACATACAAGTTACGAGGCTGAGAGAGCCAAAGTCTCCACCAAGAATAAAGAATAGGCATGGCTTATATCCCCAGAGCCTGTATTTTTTGGAAGAAACGTAGGATCTTGGGCCCCACTGGCTCCTTAATTTCCTCAAGTGGAATGCCACCCAGGACTGCGACAGAAACAGGCCACCCTCAACTCTCCCTGTCACAGTATGTCCGGCCAGCTTCTGACTTTACCCTCGAGATCCAAGGAATAATTCCACGCTTGGACTGATGGTGAATAAGTGGCCAGAGACCATTTCAAATGTCAGTAGTCTAAGCCTGGAGACACCATAACATTGACGAAAGTGCAAGTCCCGGGAGAAGCCATGGGGGCCCAGCAGTCTACTCCAGCTAGGCTTTCTGGAAGGTAGACACCACCCCACGGTGCCTATGGAGGCCATGATGGCAGACGGCACCCCTGGAACAGCCCCACAGCTGACCAGCCCCCATCTGGGGTGTACCTGTAGGCAGGTGCACACAGCATCTCCACGGTAGCCCTTCATTCTGTCCTCTCGTCAGGTGACAAGTCACTGGCATGGCCACTTTTGCTTTAAGCAAGTCCATCAAGAAGAGAACATCAGCACACAGCGTCAGCGGGAGGAGCAGACCGAATACTAGGGCTGGACCCTAACGCCTTAGCAGCTGAGCGGTAACTGGGGGAAGCCTGGGCTTCTGGACAGAGACCCCTTTACGGCAGCACCCTCTCCTCCCCTCCACCACCCCCGCAAGAACACATCCCGGCACGCTGCCCTCCCCAGCGGTGGTCAATCAGGTTCACACCTTGTTTCTTTCCTGGAGTGATGATCGTCAGAACCACGGTGCGTCCACGTCTGGGTACACATGCAAGTCCTCTTTACCCCGTCACCGAGGGTGGCACAACGCCACACAAAGACAAGGCCACCATTCTGGGGACATGCTTCTTCTCTCCCTGCCTTCTGAGCAGATCCTTTCAGAAGGATCCGGTAAGTGGGCTGAAGTCACAAGCTCTTAGGGAGATGAGGGCAGGAAGGTGGTTTGAGGAGCAAACATCAACCTTCACCTGGAGTCTGGGGTCCCCAACGGCCTCCCTACAGTCTCCCTCTCACCATCACCCTCCATGGGCCTCCGTTAGGACTCTCGTCACATCCTGCAACTTCCTTTCCTGTTCATCTTCTCGCCCACAAGCGAGCCCCCACCCTGAGGGCAAAGACTTGCTTTTCTTCTTGGCCACTTACTTCCTGGAACTCGGAAGGGTGCCTGGCACGTAGCATGTGCTCAGTTAGTAAGAGTGGAATGAGTGAACAGATGCCCTGGACCGGCGCTGTCCAGCAGAACTTTCTGTGATGATGCAAACGTTCTGCACCTGTCCTGTCCCACAGGGTGGCCACGGCCACCTGACGGTTCGCTATGACAGCAAACGAGCACGTGAATGGTGGCACCTGCAACTGAGAAGCTGGATTTTTATTGCATTTTATTCTAATTAATTAAATTTAAATAACTGCATGGGGACTGTGAACACCATATTGGATGCTGCAACCCTAGACAAAAGGCCAAGAAGATGGAGTTCCTTCCGTAGTCAGAAAGTAAAGCCCTTCCTGGGAAAGGAGAGAAAGGAAAAGAACCACGGCGCTGTCTGGGGAACGCTGTGGCTGCCTTGTTAATATCACAAGAAGCTGCAGACAGTTGGGGCTGTCGGTAGAAAACGCCAGGTTTTCCCTTAGTTAAGAGGCACCCCACTTTCTGGAGGATGGAGCAATTTGGCAGCTGCGCTGAGGACTCTTGAAGCTCGGGGACCAGAAGTGAAGAAACCGCGAGCCCTGTGATGGGAACCCTCAGTACAGCAGGCCTGCTCCGACGCATCCCCAGGGCAGCCTCACTGCAAAACACAACAGAGCTGTATGCAGAGCTGTCGCCAGGAAGCCACTGCTGGCTCCACCCCGTCCTCCCCCCTTGGTGAGGGAGCCGTGCCGTTTCAACTGGAAAGCTCGTGCAGCCCTGCCCTGGGTCGTGGGACCTCTCGCTGGGGGTTCCAGCATCTGCTCACAGCTGTCTGCTCAGGAATCCCGGACCCTTCCAAGGAATGGGAAGCCCTGGCAGGGACAGGCTTGGCACGTGTGTGTGCAGGGGCCAGGCCTGGGGCAGGGTGAGCAGCCTCTGGGGCTCTGACTTCTCCCCGCTCCTCAGAGGGCTGTTAGGAGCAGCAAAGCCCTTGGCAAGTGCCAGGCACACACATCTGACCGCCTCATGCCCCCACGCAGAGCTCTTCCTGGGGAGTCCTTGTGCCCATCCTCGGTAACCTCCGTGACAAATCTGCCCACCCATGTGCGCAGAACAGTGATCTGTGAGCAGCAGAGTTTGGGCTTTTTCAGACCCCAGCATGCATAGTTCTTGAAAATCCAGAAATGACCCTTCAATGGGAAGAAGCCCATAATCATATTAGAATAACAATGTCAATATAATTAATGATAATAATAACTACTGCTATTTACTATTTACTTTGTGCCTGGCATGATCTGAGGGTTTTACGCACGTCGTTTCATATGCTCTCGACAATAACCCCCCATTAGTGTCCCCAACCTGCAGATGAGGATGAGGGGTCAGTGCTCCCAGATCCCACAGCAAGTCAGGGACAGGGCCAGGATGGAAATTCAGGTCTGCCTTTTAAACCCTGTCCAAAAAAAAATAAGCTGTGTGGTCTTTTTCATAATTGCCATTCCAGCTGGGGTAAGGTGCTATCTCACTGTGGTTTGAATCTGCATTTCCCTGATGAGTGATCGCGAGCATATTTTCACGTATCTGTGGGCCATTTGTATGTCTTCTTTTGAGAAATGTCTATTTACAAAGGCCAAACACACATGCTGGTGGGATGTGGAGAAAAGGAAACTCATACACACCGTTGGCGGGAATGTAAATCAAGATGCCACTACGGAAAACAGGGTGGAGAGTTCTCAAAATGCTAAAAATAGATCGACCATATGATCCAGCAACCCACCACTGTGCATTTATCCAGCAGAAAAGAAACCAGCGTGTCAAAGGGGTACCGGCACCCCGTTTATTGCAGCAATCGTCACAGTAGCCAACATGTGGAATCAACCTCAACGTCCGTCAGCACATGAATGGATGAAGGAAATGCGGCGAACACGGACAAACGAACACGATTCGGCCGTTTAGAACAGAATGAAATCCTGTCATTTGCAACCACATGGATGGAACCGGAAGACATCATTGCAGCCAGCCAGGCAGAGAGAGACAAATACTGCATGTTCTCACTCACACGTGGGAGCAGAAAAAGCTGCTCTCCTGGAGACTGAGAGTAAAATGATGGTTCCCAGAGGCTGGGAAGGGTACGTGGGGGCAGGGGGCAAAGAGAGGCTGGTTAACGAGCACGATCACGCGGCTAGATAGACGGAATAAGACCCGATGTTCCACAGCACAGTAAGGTGGCCACAGTTAACAACATTGTATCATATACTACAAAATAGCTGGAAGAGAGAACATGCAATGTTCCCAACACAGAAATGACCAACACTTGAGGTGAAGGACACCCCTAAATACCCCGGCTCGATCATTACTAGTCCTGTGCATGTAACGAAATACCACATGTCTCATACACATACAAACGTTGTGTATCAGTATGTACACACACACAAAGCTGAATCAGACCGTATTGTCCCCATTGCTCAGACTACCTTAGACACAGGCAGAACAAGAAGTCCCCGTGCATCTTGGTGGCAAATGGTACTTAAGGAAAGTGCTATTGGGTTGGTAGTAATTATCTCAGCGGGAGGCGTCAAGTTCACCAAAGGAAGAGGATGGATCACTAAAGGTGGGAGGTGTATTCGTCTTCAATTGCTGCTGTAACAAACTGCCACAGACTTGGCGTCTTAAAACCACACGGTTATTATCTTACACGATAATCCCACAGGTCTCACTGTGCTAGAACCAAGGCACCCACAGTGCTGCGTTCCTCCTGGAGGCTCTAGGGGAAAATCCACCTCTTTGCCTCTTCCGGCTCCTAGAAGCCGCCTGCATTCCTCGGCTCACGACCCTGCAGCACCTCCTGATCAGTCTCCGACTCGCTTCCCTCTTCCAGGACCCTCGCGATGTCACTGAGCTCACCGAGACAATCCAGGATAATCTCCCATCTCAAAATCCTTAACTTCATCACGTATGCAAAGTCCCTTTTGTCATGAAGGGTGACTTGCTGACACCTTCTGGTCCTTTCTTCTGCCCACGACAGCCCCAAAGATTTGCAGCCGTCCCGCAACTTCCAACCCGTTACAGAAGAAACGATGACAGCTTGCAGGATGGTACGCGCTTTGCCGTGTCAGCCCACCCAAGCCTCGCACCAGCCCGCGAGACGCGCACTTTCATCTTCCACAGTTAGAGGTGCAGATTCCAGGCTCCGAGGGCACTGGTGACGTGCCTGGGCTCATGGCCAAGCCAGGATTGAGCCATGTTGTATGACTCACTCTGGTGCCTGATTCAAGTCCTTTGTGTCGGGTTTTGGAGAGTGGACAGAATTTCGAAACTCAGAAAGGAGAGGACAAGGCACCCAGACAGGAGGAGTGGCTGGGGCAACGGCTCAGAGGCAGGAACATGTGCACCTGCAGAAATCCATAATCAGGTTTCGTTTGACAGGAACGTGGACCCTGAGAGTGGATGGAGCGGGTACGAGATCCGAATGTGCCAGCCGTGGTGAAGACCCTGAGTGACAAGCTGCAGAAAGTGGCATTTCTCCTGCAGAAATGTGCAAAGGGTGAATTTCAGGCCGTGTCATTCCAGATGTTTTTCACGATATAGTTCACTGGAACAAAACAAGATGGTATCTTGAAATAGTCATAGTTGTGTCTTTCTGTTCCACATCTCCTTGTTGGGGAATCTTTCCCTGGTCAGTAAGAGATACGCACGTTGATTTTAAGAGAAGTGGAATATTTAGAGCAGGGCGCACTACCTCTCCCTCTGTGCGCTCACGCATTTATCTCCATCTCCTCCGACTAGAGTATGCGCTTTGTGAGGCCGAGGAGGCCTGTCCGCCCTGTGCACACCGCACCCCTCACTCACAACGTGCCTGGCACACAAGTGCTCAAGAAGAATTTGCTGAGTACCAAGAGAAAAAGCCTCCAATGTTCCTCTTTTGATAACTTTTAAAGAAAGCTCTTAAATGCCACAAGAGAATCAATCATTTTGAAGCTTCGAACTTCTAATTTGCAAGAGGACACTTCGTGGATAGAGAAAAAGCCTCTTGAGACCTAGAAATCCATAAAAACAAACTGGAAAGGGTCACTTGGGTTGGAACAGGGGAGAGAAGGGGACGAGATGCCACCTTGAGGGAGCTCTGTGGGGTCTACGAGGGGACCAGACCTGGGGGACGCACGGGGAAGGGTCCACGTGGACAGGCAGCTGAGCTCGGTCCACCCCAGCCCCAAGGACACAGAGGGAGGCCAAGTGATGCTCCTGCCCACCCACGGCCTTTTCAGGGGACTCGCCACGCATCCCCCATGCTGAAGACCACGCTAGCCACTGCGCATTCCTCCCGATTCCTGCTCCTCGCTGCCTGGGCACTGTCCAACAGAAATCACGTCCACCCCGTCTTGACATCTGCACAATTCCATCCCAAGTTCCAACAGTGCGGGACAGTCCCAGGTTTGCCCACTCACGCAGACTGGAAGCAGAGTCCCCGACGTCCAGAGGAGGAGTGAGTGGCCCATGCAGAAGGACCCCACGTGGGCGGGCCTGGGCCGTGGGAAACACCCTCCCACCGCTGGGCGCTGACTGCAGTTTAAGGCGTCTGAATAGATTCCTTTCACACCCAGCTGTCTCCCATCTGCCCACAGCCTGCCTTGCTTTTACTGTATCTTTTTGAGGATAAAAAAGGAATCTATGGGTTCACATAACAGGATGGAGATCGCTGCTCACGGGAGAATTTCTCCAAGTGAAAGTGGCCTCCCAGATGTGAAGACCTCGAAGCTGGGGCCCCAGGACACGGAGAGGGTCATGGGAGCTGCACCCCACCCTCGCCCTGCAGGGGACTCGCCACGTGGAGGGACCTTTTCTAACAACCTGCTAATTCGGGAAGATTCTGCTCCCGGAAGGCTTGTGCTAAAGTCAGATGGATTTGCTCTCGGAATAAAAGCTCTGTTGACTTCCTCACCTAGAGGGTTCTGACTTTTTACCCTGTCCACGTGTGGCAGGCAGAGTTCTCGGACCACCCTGGGCACACGCGTGTGACCCTCTGCTCGTGAGTGCGGAAGGGCCAGGAGCATGTGGGAATCTCGTCTGTGACTAGGTCGCCAGGCAGCTGACCTGAGTTCATCCAAAGGGAGATGGTGCTGACTGGGCCCGACGGAAGCAGGAGAAACCGTTACAACAGGGAGTCGGAGAGATTCCCCTGCCGGCAGGAGGAAAACAGACAGCCCTGGTGGGGACAACCTACGGAGGCCGCGTGGCAGGGGACTGCGGCTCGGGGGTGGCCTCCAGCAGCTTAGAGTCATCTCCAGCCAACAGCTAATGAGGAAACAGGGATCCCAGTCTCCCAGCCGCAAAGAAATGACTTCTGCCAACAGCCGGAAAGGGCCTCGACGAAGACCCTTAGCAGAGGACCCAGGTTACCCCTCCTCAGACTCCTGATCCCAGGGGTCGTGTGGCAACACAGTGCGATGACAAATCTGTGCTGTGCGTAACTTCTAGCTTCATGGTAATTTGTTACACAGCCATAGAAAACTATTATAATACATCATCTACTGTTATATTTTTTTTTCATTTAAGGAAGATACCCATGTGCACAGACAGACTCCTGGTCCCGGCTGACAAAAGTCTGTACCTGTCTCCACTTACTCCCCCTCCCATTCCTCCGGAAAGCTCCAGCCCCTCTGTCCTCCCCTCTGGGACTCACACGAGCCAAGCTCGTCCCCACCTTCCCTCTGCACAAAACCCACTTCCCACCACCCATGCCCGGCTCCCCACCTGCCCACGGCCAAGTCCGTGCTCAGAGGCGTCCTCCCAGGCTGCCCGACTGTGGCAGCAACCCCGTCATCTCCTCCTTACGACTTCCCTGCGCAGCGCACCGCACTCTCCGTGTTCCCGAAACTGCGGGGCAGGCCCGGGGAGGGCGGCACGACACCAGTGGACTGAGTGGTACCCAGGGCGGTCTGCTCCTGTCTTGAGAATTAGAATAGAAAATGCCAGAGCACGTGACACGCACTGCATTACACACAGTAAGGGCTTTATGAAACTTTTGTTTCAGTGCGTGTGTGTGAGTGTGTGTGTGTGTGTGTGTGTTTGTGTGCACATACATGCACATGCTGGGACTCAGTGTAAATTATTTTCTTACCGTGGGGTGAGTTCCAAAAGTTTGAGAAACGCTGCACTGATATTTTTATTGTTCAATTTTTTGCTTGTTATTGCTCTCATTTTCCACCAAATTGGCCGGTACTTGCATGTGGCTGGCACTTAATATATCTACGCTGGGAAGACGGTCGGAGGGAGGCGGGGAAGAAAGGGAAGAGGAAATAGAGAAACCAGCCCACAGATTTCTCATGATTCTCTAGAGCTGAAATTAAGATGCTTAAAAGCGTCTCTTGAAAACCACAGAAGGTTTTAAGGAAGGCTCAGCTCCCGCAACAGGAAGTAAAATCAGTGGCGCCGCCGGGGGAAGCAAGACGACAAAATAATCGCTTGCAGATCACGTGACCGTATACTTGGAACACCCAAGGGAGCCGACTGGAAAATTCTTAGAGTTTGGAAGGAAGCAGGTATTTAGAAAAATGTCTGGGTAAGAGAATGAAGATATAAGCGCCAATTGTTTCTGGATAGGCTGACAAATAGCAGATGGTACTTGTAGTGGGGAAGGGCACACCATGGGGGAAGGCAGTGGGAGGGTGTCGTCCACTCCTCTCTCAAGCCTCCTCTCCGCCTCCTCCACCCACCCATGGGGCCGGCCTGTGGGGGCTGCACCCAGGGCCCTGGCTCTGGAGCTTCCGGTTGAGTTTAGACAATGGGAGCACGGGCAGGACACCAGAGAGTGAGCGAGCTTGGGGTGTTTATTCCCCGACTTCCTTCCCTCTGGATCTCCTCTGGGAGGCTAGGTGTCCCAACCAAATGTCCCAGCCTGCCGAGGAATCCCTGCCCACCTGACCCTCCCCTTCCTGTTCTAGACTCTGCTCCCCTCTCCCCTCCGCAGCCCGGAGCTGGTAAATGCCCCCACCTCCCCGTCATTAGCCCAGGGGTACTGTCCAACGCCTTACGATTTTCCGACACGCTCCCTCTCCCACACCTGGGGAAATAGTCCATTTATTAAACTCCCTCTGAATTACCCAGTTTTGTTTGCATATCTTCTGTTTCCAACCAGAATGTCAACTTACACTGGGTGGAGGATTCCATTTACAACAGCAATAAAAATTAATGGGGTGGGGGGAAGAGACAGAGGCGAGATACCAACGAGAAATGGATGCATCTATACACACACAAAAATGTAAGTTTCCCAGCTGCCCTGGATGGAAAGAATAAACATGTAAAAATATCAATTCTTCCCAAATTATATAAACTTATAGTTTATGCTAGTCCCAACCAAAATTCCAGTAGTTTTTAGGGGAAGGGTCAAAAAATGGTTCTGAAATCCCGAGGATTATGAAACACATAAGAATGCTAAAGAGCCGTGTTACAAGAGACGGGATGCCCTGTCCGAAAGCTGCCGTCACTTGAGCACGTAAGTTGTACAGACGTGAGGACAAAGTCACTGCATGGACATCACCAAACTGCACCAAAGCATAAATAGGAACACTGATCTCGTGCCAACAGAGGCATCGTAAACCAGTGGGAAAAGGAAAAACACTCACAAAGCAGTTTCTGAAAAATTGGGTATTTGTGGGGATAAAATCAAGTTAGAGTCTCATACCTGTATCAAGATGAATTCCAAATGTATTTAGGATCTAAAATGTAAAAACTAACTATCAAAATGTGAAGAAAGTATAGATCAACTTTTAGCTGACGTTAAGATAGAAAAGGTTTATCGAAGCCCAAACTCAATACGGAAAAAAAAAATCACAAAGGGAAAAACAAAGATAAATCAATTACCTAAATTTTTTTTTTTACAGCTCTTTTTCAAACCCTCATAAAAAATACTGAACTGCAAATGACAACTGTGGAAAACATCTGCAGTAATTATGACAGATTAGGAGTAAATTCTTTAATATGTACAGAATTCTTCTAAATCAATAAGAAAAATATTAATGATTAATGCCCCAACAGAAAGGTGAGCTTCAAACACAAATGGGAAATTTGAAGGGAAAAAAACACCCTTGGCAAATAAACACATGAAAATATGACCGCTTTTCCTCTATCAAACTGGCAGCATTTTTAAGACCACTTTTTGGGGATGAGGGGCATAAAAAGGAGACAGGGAGTGAAATTTTTTTACCACCTTCCTTAAAAGCAATTTAACAAAATATACTGAGAATCCTTCAAAAGTTTAGGCAGCATTATTTGTAATAGAAAAAAAATCAATCAAAAATGCCCAGCTGAAAGGGGAACTTATAAATAAATTATGGTCCAACCATAATATGGAATGCTACATAAGCACTAAATTTTATATTTCCAGAGACTTTTTAATGATAAGGGAATATGTACAAGAGATAATGTTTTTTAATCAGGACAAAAATAAAAACCTATATTGGGTATGATTTCAATTTTGTTTTGAAAGAGAATTATGTATGTGCACAGAGAAAACTAGAAAAGAATAAATACATGTGCTTTGTAGAACTGTATACAGATGCAAAAAGGAAAAAGCAAGCGATGGAATGGTAACTTCTCGTTCCAGGGGGTGGGTACCTGGTGGGGTGGAGGGACGGCGGCATCCGTGTGGTTAGACACAGGTTACTGCCAAGGACACACCTTTTGTTTGGGTTGTCCACGGGCTCTTAGCAACAAAAATAAAGTCAGTATTAAGAAAAACCACACAAAATTACTCAGAATCAACGGCTTTTAATAGTTCACCTTAATGAACACACAGAAGGACAAGACTGAGGTTGGGATTTTGTCCCGACTCAGGACTGCAATTAATCCAATATTAAAGAGAAAGAATCCGGAAGCCGTTTGCCAAAATGTTAACGGTGTTCACCTCCCGGTGCGATGATTAAGGACAAGTATCATTTTCTCCTTTATCTTCTAGTTCCCAAATTTTCTACAAGGAAACTCAGATCCTTTCACATACTTCCAAACACACGTCAGTTTTCTCGACTCCTATCCTACGCTGGTATTTAGTTTGGGTGCAAGAACAATCCATCAAGTCCGAGCCTGGGATCCCGTCTATGGACAAGGTCCCAATCCTGAGTTAGTGATGACAACAGCAGCCCACGATTACCGGGCGATTACCGGGCGTATGGCACGACCCTCTGCATCACGTGAGGGAGGAGCTATAATTTTCTGCATTTTATAGATGAGGAAACTGAAGCTTGGAACTCTTCCCTCAGACCCAGAGCTGCTAGTCCTCTGAGAGTAAATAAAAGCCAAAAGCAGCTTATTCTCACCGAACACCAAGTTAAAAAGGGGCTGAACCGCCCCCCAGAGGCCAGCTGTCGCCGTGGCCCCAGACGTGGGCTGAGGAGGAGGAGGGCGGGCAACTGCGAGCGGAGGGGACGCCAGACGCCGGTCACGGCCGCCTTTCTGGTCCAGAGCCTCGGCTGCTGAAATGAAGCGTATAATAGGGTCCCTGGGTGCTGTGAGTCACGCCTGAAGCGTTTAAGTGAAACTCGACTCACACTGAATTCCTCAGAAATGAGCTCAGGGTTCCTAAGGTGCTGCTCTCCGGAGCTGTCCAGGGATCTCCCCTCGCCCCCCGGCGTCACCGTTCACTCGAGACCCCATCAGGACACCCATGGCTGCCCAGCCGCCTTCTCGCCACCAGCAACCGCGTTCCCCTCCCCCGAGTGCGCCTGGGACTTTTGCACAGCTGTTACTCTGTTTCCTTGTCCTTCCCAACACACACACACACACACGCACACACACATGAGTGCATACACATTCACACACATGCATGCACCCTTGCACACGTGCACTCACATGCATCCACATGCACAAGCATACACACAGGCACACATGTACACACACCAGCACGTGCACACCCATATGCACGCCCACGTGTACACACGCACACTCACATACATGTGCATGCACAAACAGGCACACGCATGCCTGTGCACACACAGTTGTCCCAGCTGCCACCCTTCTGGTCTCAGCTTAAGTCCCCTCAGCAAAGGCTCTCCCGGTGGTCTAGGCCTAGGTCTAGGTCGAAGCTCCTTGTTACAAGCTTCTGAAGCGCTGGGCCGTTTTCCTCTGCAGCCTCCAACCACAACTGTAATTGATGCCTTCCTGGGCAGACGCAATTAACATCTGTCTCTTCCTGCAGTCCGTGAGCCCCACGGGGGAGGGATCCTGTCTGTCTGGTTCCCCAAGCTTACGGCACGCAGTGTTACAGCACACACTCACCGAATAAATACTGGGAGGGAAGGAGCCATTGTGCCCATCTCAAAGATGGGGAAATTGATCCCACTACGAATGAGCAGTCACCAGGACTCAGCCTTCTAGTCCCTAGGAGGTGAGAAACATTTGTCAACATCTGTGATGGACATTGTGACACACACAGGAAGTAGAGCAAACACGACCAGCACCCCCACGTACCCGTTATCCGGCTTCAACCACCACCCATTTCTGCAGTTCCTGTGTCACCCGCCCACGCTCTGCACTTGTTGGCTGGTTTTCTTGGAGTATTTTATAGCAAATCTCTAACATTTTATCATTTGCCCATAAATACTTCAGCGTGTATTCCTAACAAGTGTGTCTAAAACACGGCCATATCACCATCACCCCAACATAATGAACGATGATTCTTTAATAAAATCAAATAGTCATTCTATCTTCAATGAACTCAGGCCACAAAAATGTCTCTTAATTGCTGTTTTATGTAAATCAAGAGTCTAAGAGGGTCCACCATTGCATTTGGGGGATGTGTCTCTGGAATATCTCTTAACCCACAGCAATGCCTCTCCTTTCTTCATGACCTTCGTATGTTGAACAAACTGGATCCTCTGTCCTCCTGGATGTAATTTTCAGAAATGACTTCCCTGTCTTGAACCGATGTCTCTAGCAGGGCCCTGTGACGCAGAGGTCACTGACATGCTCCCCCGCCTACGGACGCAGCAGGAATCACAGACCCCTCCACTCATGGTCTCAGGGTCTCAGGATGGTTTGCAGACAGCGCCTAGCAGACTCCCGCCTGGGACTGTACTAGCGAAGGCTGGATCCCAGCACTCAGAGTTCAAGACCACCCAAAGCTCTTCAGGGCCCAGGGCAGCTGCCGCTCCAGCAGGAGGAGGTGGCCTGGAGCACCCATGACACCAGAGGACGTAAATCCCTCCAAGGATAAGCCCTTCAGGCTCCTCCCCCTGTCTCTGCCAGGGACGGGGTCTAAATAACCACACATCTGTGGTTTAACTCGCTCTTGCTTCTGCCTTCGCATGAACCGACTGTCTCAGAAGGTCCCTGCCAATCCTCACGCGCTCCTGCCCGGAGCCCACCGTGGCCCTTGGTAGGGACAGCACACAAAGTCAGAAGACTTGAGACCTTCAAAGGCAAGAAGATGACATCGGCCGCAGAAAGGCTCCTTGGAGGAGGAAACACAGCCAGAGGTGTCTGATAGGGTTCAGGACAAGGTGAATATCCAAACTCCCCTCCAGCTGAGAATCTCTATAAATCACAGCAAAAAATTTACCACGTAGAGACAAGCAAGTTCCAGAAATCAATCTGCTCTCTCCGCTGGAGTCTTCTGACTTCAAGGATGTAATAAAATGTTCCAACTAAATAGAAATCACATTTATCTTTGATTTTTCCAGGTTAAGCCAAGGCGCAGATGAGCCCATGGCTGACGGCGGGGGGCCTGAAGCCAACACTGGGTGGAGGGTGTCGACCTCTCACTCATCCATTCAGCCACGTATCAACACATCCTGACCACCCACCGTGGCTTCAGGCCTAGGGACGTGTAGGAATATTGATAATAGCAATAGCATCTAATTTTCACACCCTCTCCCGTTGGTAGCATTTCAGATGCTTTGTGTCATTTAACCACCACAGTGAAGATTAGCTATTTGGCAGAAGTACTGATATGCCCATTGTATTAATTATCCATTGCTACATGGCAGATTACCATAAACCTGGAGGCTTAAAACAACACACATCTGTTGTCTCACGGCTTCTGCGGGTCAGACGTCTGGGCAGGACGTAGCTGGGTCCTCTGCTTTGGGTCTCACTGGGCTCCGATTCAGGCATCCGTGGAGCTGTGGTCTGATCAGAGGTTCGACTGGGGAGAGATCTGCCTCCAAGCTCCCTCGGATTGCTGGCGAAATTCATTTCCTCTTGGCTACAGGACCAACGGCTTCAGTTTCTCGCTGGAGGGCACCTTCAGCCCCCGGAGGCTTCTCCCACGCGGCCACCTGTTCGCCACTGCCGGCTTCCTCACGGCAGCAGCGGACAGAGAGCAGGTCTGCCAGGCTGGTGGGTTTCGTGGACTATAATGCAACCGTGGGAGGGGCAGCCGGCACCTTTGCCACGTTCTGCTGGCTGGAGACAAGCCGTGGGTCCCACCCACAGCCAAGCAGAGGGGATCACACAAAGTCATTCATGTCACTAGGGGGATCAGAAGGACCCCCGAAACTCTGTCCACCATACACATCATACACATTTTAAAAAACAAAGGAAAAAAACTAGGCTGAAAGAGCAGAAGAGACTCGCCCACACCACGCAGCCAGGCCCCAGCGGAGGACCTGGAATTAGAAGCCAAGCGTGAAGAACGCCGGGGCCCGTGATCTCATCCACGAGCACGTTACTCACAGACTCCCCCGCTGCCCCGAGGAGTCACGCTCTCCCTCAGCTACTGCAGAGACAGAAGCAAAGCCTTCCGATCCGAGTTGGCAAGAATCTAGCAGACTCTGACAGAAGAACGTGCAAAGCCCGAACTGGGCGCGGGGGGCAGGGGACAGGGGACAGGCTCCCTCTGCAGTGGCCCTCTGTGCCCGGCCTTAAAGGACGGCTGGCGAGATGGAGAAGACACGCGCAGACGCCAGGAGGGGTCGTGACAAACTCAAAGGCGGCGTGGGCCGAGATGCCAGCGTGCTCCAGAGCTGGCAGGTCGCCTCCTGTGGCTGGAACCTCAAGACGACGAAGGAAGCTCAGCAAGACACGAAGCCGGACAGGACGGCTGGGAACAGATTCCCAGCGTCTCCAACGCTCGGCTCGGGATCTGAGGCTCCGAGCAGAGGGAAGCCCGTGAAGGCGGGGGCCGGGGGCGCCCCCATCCCCTTAGGCCTCAGGAGACCAGCTCTGGCCGGACACAGGGTGGCCGGTGAGGATGTCACCACGTCGGCCCCAGCAGGAGATGGAGGAGAGACGTGGGAGTAAGAAGAAAAGGCAGGTCTGAGACCTGTTTCAGGGGCGAAGTCCAAAAGTGAGAGTTTTCACAGAAACTGAGAGCCAGACCACATGACGTGGGGGAGGTCAAAGGGCACAGGGACTGGTGGCGGCTCAGAGAACCGAGGAAAAGCAAGGAGTGGAGCAACGTGAGCTCTTGAAATTTTCCAGAAGGCACTGCTGAAAGAAAGCCCTGTGCTGGGTGAGATGAGCCGGACACAGAAAGGCGTGGTGTGGTCCCACCGACATGAGGCTCCCAGGACAGGCGCAGTCACAGAGGGAGAAGGGGGACTAGAGCTTCCCGGGGGAGGGGCTGGGGCCGGGGAGTTCCCCGGGTGTCGGGTTTACGTCTGGGGTGCTGGAAACCAGAGGCGGACGGCGGTGATGGCTGTACACCTTCGTCACTGTGCGTCACGGCAAACTGCACGCTTAAAACTGGGTGAGATGCTCACAGTTTATGTTGTGCATGTTCTGCCACCATCAAAAAACCAAAAAACATCATCTGACCCAGGGAATGAAGTGTGCTGACCGGCTTGGGAGCAGCCACCCTGGAAAGGCACAGACAGAATCCCACTCCAGCCGCCTTCAGGCACCATGAGGGAAATTCCCTGTGCTGATACAGAAAGGCCACCAGGAGGGACTGCTGCATTGTAACATAACATGTAAAATACCTACATTTTACATACAATATTTAATATGCATCTATATTTTATAAAATATATAAGTGATAGATAATGAATAAAAACATATTGTTACATTAAAAGTTGAGGAGAACAGATTTTTCTTAACTGGATGCTAGTTTATAGGTACAGTTAGTTTGTTAACATTCACAACCTATCCCCTTATTATTTGGGCACTTGTTCTGTATGCATGCTCTACTTTAAGAAAAGGTTTATGTCACAGAATTCAAATGTATATAGTACGACCCTATTTTTAAAAAGAAGAGGAGGAGAGAAAAGAAGAAAAGGATGGAGGAATAAAAGAAGGAAAAAAGAAATGATAACAAATTTTGGGGGGTGGGGAGGGATGCTCAAAAGGGTACACCCCCAGCTACGAGATGGCTGCACAGACGAAAGTTCACCAGTTCTTGTGAGTGATCTTTGCCTCCCAGACGACATTTGACAATGTCTGGAGATACCAGGAGTTGTCACGATTGAGGTGGGAGTGACATGCTCCTGACACCAAGTGGACAGGGACCAGGGATGCTGAACACCCTACAGTGCACAGGACACCCCCACCACAAAGATCTACCCAGAACATCCTCAGCGCCAAGGCCGAGAAGCCCGTTCTGCAGGTAGAATCCGAGGCGTGGAAGCTCTGACGGAGGATTGCCACTGATTTCCCTGTTTTTATACTTCATTCTTTAAAATGTTTGCAAACAGCATGTTTGCCTTTAGTATTAAAAAATAAACAGAGACACTCCCTATGGTTGACGACGGCGAACTACAAGCCAAGTCTAGCTCCCCGTCCAACTGTGTGCAGCCCACCAGCTAAAAACGATCGCACGTTCACTGGTTATAGAATCCCCTCCACGGTATCCGTGACGCTGCCTACTGGCCCACGAAGCCTGAAATACTTATTACCTGGCCCTTTACAGAAAACCCTTGCTGGCCCTTAACCGAGAACGTCACTTGTCCCGAGTCTCCCGCTACAGGGACATCCCCCCACCCGAACTCAGTGGCGTGTTGCCGCTTCTGAGAAGCCTTCCGGACACGGGGCGCAGCGGGAACCCCTGGCTGCCTAGGCCACGTATTCCTTCACTAGCATCGCTGGAACAAACTCACGCAAACTGAGCGGCCTAAAATACGAATTTTTTACCTTACGCTTCTGGAGATCAGAAGTCTGAAACGGCCCCCCTGGGCTACGATCAACGTGTCAGCAGGGCTGCACTCTCTGCCGGAGGCTCTAGGGAAGATTCTGTTTTCTTGTCTTTTCCAGCTTCCAGAGCCCACCTGTACTCCTTGGCCTGCAGCCCCTT
The DNA here is from genome assembly GCF_041146395.1 of Eulemur rufifrons. Lineage (NCBI taxonomy): Eukaryota > Metazoa > Chordata > Mammalia > Primates > Lemuridae > Eulemur > Eulemur rufifrons. The sequence goes on from NC_090996.1 coordinate 32,705,157, forward strand.
CCTCCATCTGCAGAGCCAGCTGCTGCCCAGGGGGCTGCTCTCCTGACCCCGAGCCGGCTGCCTCCCTCTTCCTGATATAGGACCCCTCGTGATGACGTCGAGCTCACTCGGACAATCCAAGATCCTCTTCTACCTCTAGTCAGACACTCCACCTGCGACCGCAATGCACCTTTGCCATGGAGCATAACATGGAGGATATTACTCTGCCTGTCATACCAGACATGCGAGGACCCCAACCTTTCTTGCCACTAGGTATGGCCATGAGATTACGTTTCAGCCCATGAGATATCAACTGAAATGCTTGTATAACGGCCAGGAATTCTCCTTCTAGGCAGTGGGGCAGGAGCATTCTCTTCATAGCACCTCCTCAACTCTACTGTCTAAAACTCAGACGTGACGGCTGGAGCTGCAGCAGCCACACTGGGCCATGTTGATGCTCCCTCATAGACATGACAGAATGAACAGCCAAAAGGAGCCTAGGTCTGTGATGACGTTACAGAGTCACCACACCCACCCTGGTGAGCCTGCCCTGGAGCTACTGATGTGAGAAAATAGAAGCGGGTGTGTTTGAATCTGTATGGGTGGGGGAGGGAAGGATTCCGTTACAGTGCAGTGAAATTCCTAACAGATTCCAAGAATGAAAGCGCTGATTTATTCAGTCATTCCGCAACAGGCATGTATGCAGAGTCTGTGCTGGATGATGGGTACGCAGACAGGAACCTGCCACAGTCCTTACACTCCAAGACTCTGTGGCCTTGTGGGGACGCAGTCCAAGCGTAAGTTGCGATACAATGTACAATCAAGATACATTTTGAGAATTGGGACAGATGGGTGGAGACATCAGCTCTGCGCAGGGGACTCAGGGAGGTGGCCGTGGGGCGCGGCAGGCGGGGAGAAGTCTGCAGGGGGTGAAGGTGAGAAGAGCATCCCAGGCAGGGGAACATCCCGAGCAAAGGCAGAGTCACAAGAGGGTTAAAGGGGATGGGGAGGCTGAGCTAGTCGGGGGGTCAACAGCAAAATGCAAAGAGCAGGAGGGGCAGGAGAGATAATTTGGGGGGGGGAGTAGAGAAGATGAGGAGTATGAATCTCCTATTTAATTTTCCTATTGTTAGCTTTGACCTTGTAGTGGGTGATCACTAATAAACCTAAATACACCATCCCCTCAAAAGAAAAAAAAAAAAAGGTTGCAAACTTTCCAAGTTGAAAACAGGATTTTAAATTATTTCATCTTGGCAAACACAGTCCCTTCCCTAGGCAACATGAACTGTTGGCAGAAGCTTAAAAGAGGCATCCATTTCCTCCTCTCTTTGCATCTGGGGTTTAGATGTGCAAAAATATGGTTCAGCGTTTTCACTGGAACGCGGATTTATCCGCACGCCCGCCCCCGCTCGTCTCCCAGGCAGGAGACCAGGCCAATCAGCCATGCATTGTATCAGCCGAGTTTGCCTCGCGACAATTTCAACACCGGAGCTGACCGGGGGATTCACAGAAAACAGACGAGGTCGCCGCTGAAGGGCAGGAGCAAAGGTGGTCTTAACAAGCAGCCCACAGAACGGGGCTGTGCTCGCCTCTCTCCCCGAGCAGAGGCTCCGAAAGGCAGAGAGCGGCTGAAACCACACAGATAATGGGATGGAGAGATAAGGAAGCTCCCGGCAAGGTCTGTAATGTCCCTGTCACTGTGGCATATGAGGGACACTGACAGCCCATTAGGCAGCTGAGCCCGGCAATTTAAGGGAGAGAAAGCCAGGTGAATGTCTCTGAGTTATTCTGTTTCCGTATCACCTCTTACTCACCTTCTCATTACTAATTGCTGTTATTTAAGCACTCTCTGCTCAAAGTATAGTTTTCATATCTCAAAAGACACAGCAGCTGGGGTGGAGTGAGGTTTCAGTCCAATACAGTTGGGAAATATTATGTATTCTCTTCACCTGGAAATTGGACATGTTCAGTGCATATGTAAAAAGTAAAGGCTCTGAGAAGTCCTGCAGAGAAGCAATCAGTGCGGCACAGAAAGTCACAGCTTCCTAACAGGAGTGAGTCACTCCTGGGCTTTTAATCCTGGCCTTGTCACTTTCCATTGTGTAATCCCGTGGGGCTGTTGTGAGAGCTAAATGAGAGAAACCATGTAAAGCACAGTGCTGGGCAGCGGATGACCACTTAACATATATTTGTCACACTGATCATTATTAATATTGAACCCAGCATTTACCAAAACACATTTGACTACTCTATTCTTCTTTCATGTTAACACCCATTCAATCCTATGAAACTGGTTTTCCTAAAAACACTCTTCAGGAAGGAGTGCAGTCAGTGGTTCTGTTTTAATGTGACCAAGCGTTAAACAGGCCACATTACGAGCCAGGCACGCTGAAGGGCTTTCCACGCGATAACCGTGTAATGCTCACAACTACCCCGCGCGGTGGGGCCGGTACGATGAACACACACGTTTGCAGATGAGGAAACGGAGACGCTGGAAGTTAGGTATCTTGCCCAAGGTCACATGGCTAGCGAGGGGAGGCCCAGAAGACGCTAATCCATCCCCTTTATGTGGGGGCCAAAAAGCCCAACCCCTGGGAATCTCCTGAAGGTATTTCCCTGTGACCCATTTCCTCTTCTCTAAAAACTGCCATAAAACTTCATTTTTATCAGGTTTTTCTTCTGTTCAAAAACCTAGAATGCCTCCTTATTACCTCCAGGGTCAAATTCAAATGTCTTCTGTTTCCAGGCTGTCCATCTGCTCTACGTGGATAGTCCCTCTACCTGACCTATCCTTTCTCTTCCTGGCAAACTCCTATTCATCCTTCAAAACCCAGCTTAAAACTCACTGCTTCTAGAAGGCCTCTCTGAACACTTCTGCGCAAGATGGCCTTAACCACCTTTATTTTTATAATCCCTTTCAACTTTGGAAGAATCTCGATTGATTAGCATTTGCCAGAACTTACTGTCCATCGTACCCACAATAGTAAGCTGAGATGACTCCTTCTTTTGCTGTCACAAGCCCTGACTTTCTTTCCCAACTCTCAGTCCACGTGGGGGGTGAACTGACTCCACCCTGACCTCTGCAATGAGCCTGTGACCTATGTGTGGCCAATCAGAGCAATACACCACCCCTCGACTCCAGGAAATGCTTAGTGATGATCACATGACCCAACCAGAGCCAGTGAGACTAAACTCCATGACTCCTGATGTAGTAGCCTGGACACATGGACTCACTTCCTGTAGGACTTAGAGCTAGAAGCTGAAGGCCTGATGCCACCGGGACCACCCTGCATAGAGGCACTTCTTGAGAGTGAAAAATACCACAGAGGAGAATGGAAAGTAAGAGGAAAGAGAGCAAACCTGAGTCCTGATGACGTTGGTTGAGCTCCTAGATCGAGCCTTACCTGAAGTAGTCCTATTCTTAGACATCTCAATTACATGACCCAATAAACTTCCTTTTCTACTCAAGAAGGTTGGGGTTGGACTTCTGTCACCTGTAACCCCAAGAGCCATGACTTGTATAATCTCTAGACCATGGCTGAGTTCCCCTAAGCGCAACCACGTCTAACTCATCTTCCCGATGCCTAACTCATAGTCTGAAACACCCTACAAACATGCGCTGCAATGAAATTCAATTTGGAAATTTCGAGATGTTTTCTTGAGCACCTAGGGGCTCAGTATTAACTCCTATCCCCATTTCACAAATAGAGAAAACGAGGCTCAGAAAGTTTAAGCAACTTGCTCCAGATGATCCGAGTGCACATCTGTTCGATGTCTCTGATAGTTCTCCTAGAGCTTTACACAGTGTGCACACAGTTAGTGCTTAATCAGTGCCAACTGACCAGGCCTAACCGGCCCAGACGAAGTCCCTGTGCTGCCATTCTGCTGCCTTGGGCTGGAGGAGACCGGCTGAGTGCCGGCAAGGGGGTGGCACGGACTCCGGCCTGAGTGGCCGTCACCTTTCAGCCTGAGCACCTTTTCCCGCTCCTGGCGGACCCACAGCCCTGCATGAACGAACACAGGCTACCGTTTCCCCACGCAGGCGGGCGCCACTGGTACATGCATGGATTTCACATTCCGTAGAGCCCTCAAGGCTGTCTCACGCTCCTCCTGTTTCCCCAACAGGAAATGAGGACTTGTTGGCTGTGTCTCCACGGCTTGGAAAATCCAGCTACTGCTCAGCAGTTGGAGTGTGAAATTAGGCAAATGGACCATCCAGATGACGGACTGCACTGCACCTGGCAACCGCGCCGCCAGCAGACGGTCAGAGCTGGGTGCTGCGCGGTACGTGAGCAAAGGGGGGAAGTTATGCCAGTTGATTCCCAACTGCCAACTGCAACCCATCAGAGCAACAAGAGTGTGCACTCTGGGGTCTACTGAACTCAAATCCCACCTCTACCGCTTGCTCTCTGTGTGATCTTAAAGGGAGACTTAAGCTTTGTGTCTATCCCACCCATAAAATGGGCATAAAATTATCTCCAAGAAATGTTTGGAGGATTCAGAGAAATAAACCACGGTGGCATATTGTAAGCACTCAATAAATTATCCGATGTTTGCTCTTTAATTTCCTTAAACATAAAAAGACACCCAAAACCTTGCCAACTGAATCAGAACACAGGTTTTACAAATAATTAAATGAGGTCAGCGCAATTTCACCAAAGCTGCTCGGGCAGCTCTGGTGATAAATGAACCGACTTTCTACAAGTGCATCTATTAGAACCTTAAATTAGTCAAACATAAGGTAGCAGGCAGGACAAACGCAGACCAGGAGGGGAATCCTGTTTGCAGATCAGAATGCTATAGAAATGGTCACAGATTGCAAATCATAAATTCCACTTTCCAGAAGTTCTGTTATATGTAGATACCAGAAGGCAAATAAAAGCGTACTTAAAGATGGTGTTGGCAACTTCTCTTAAAAAAAAAAAAAAAAAAGAAAGAAAGAAATAAAATGGCATGATTTCATAGCACTAAACTCAAACAAGTGGTAATGTATAATATCAGCCCTAAAATTTTTCAAAGAGCTGAACAACAGTTGAATAACAGCTGACGTGGAACTATTCAAGCTTTTTTTTTTTTTTTTTTTTAAATAAAAGATGCATCTCCCTTGGTCACTGCATCAGAGACAATTTTCTCAAATACTACTCCAGTCTCAGTTAACTCTTACGTGGCCTGAGTGGCAACACACGTTTCCGTGGTGCCCGGGAAACCAGCCTACACCACCGCAGGGTAGCGTGAAGCAGAGCTTCCCACCGGGAGCGATTTTGTCCTCCCCGGGCGCATTTGGCAACGTCTGGGGGTGTGTTTGCTTGTCATAGCCGGGTGAGATGAAGGTGCCACTGATATCTATTAAGCAGAGGCAAGGATGCTGTTAATGATTCTCCAGGCACAGGACCGACCCCCACAACAAAGCAGCATCGGCCCCAACGGTCAGGAGTGCCAAGGCTGAGAGTCCCACTCTGGAGTTTCTGGTCACAAGAGCCTGAGGGGCCTCGACCTCTCTGAGCTTCAGTTCCGTCATTTGTCAAATAAGGGGGCATGACAGGACCTAACTTCTGGAGTTGCTGAGAGGTTTCGGAGAGATATTAATAATAATAATCACCGCCATTCAGCAAGCTCTCGCTATGCACCAGGCTCTGTGCCAAGAATTTGGATGTGGATTATTTGATGGAATGTTTATAATAACCCCATGAGGAAAGCGTGGCTGAGGTTCACAGCTGGAAGGGAAGCTGGCTTGAGGCTCCGACAGCCTACGCCTCGACCTCTTCGTCCTCACCACACGCAGTGTGGTCCACAGACCCACAGCTTCAGCCTCACCTGGGAGCTTATGAGAGATGCAGAATCTTGGGCCTGGCCCCAGACCTGCTGAGTCCAAATCTGCATCTGACCCAGATCCCCAAGTGGTTCACGTATGCACGTTAAAGTTTCAGTAGCAATTTGCTAAAGATAGTGCCTGCCCTCTAAGTAAACACAAAATAAATATTAATTTGCATTGTCATCACTGTTTGTAGCCTACAGAGAGATTCACTAGAATAAAATTCAGACTGAGCCATAACATGCATGGACGTGGCAAAGACCTCACAGTCTCTGCCTTCCCCCAAGGGTACAGGGTCCACCCTTCCTTTTACAAAGTCTCTCTCAATGTGGATAAAGACCAGGCTGTCAAAATGGGAAGAGCCAGAACCCCATACCAGCTCTTCTGGTTCCTCAGCCACTTCCCCTGCCAGCAACCTGCCCTCTCTCCGTGGCTTATCTATTTCACACTATGGTGTAAATGACTTACGGGATGCACCACCTCTCCCAGAGATACTTGCAAAGCTCAGGCCATACTTTCTGCCATTGTTTATAAAAGAATCCAGACCTCTACTGGCTAACCTCAAGTGCTGGGCAGTGCCCTGCTCACACTAGCCACTCCAGAAGCATACAAAGGTGACATCACAAAGTACTCTTTATCTAAAATTTCCTACATTTTAAATTATGTAAGTAATGCATGAGTACATCCTCAGTATAAAATATTCAAATTATAGACGTGGTGACAGGGGACACCCGTGTCTTGTTCCAGTTCTTAGAAGAAATGCTTTCAACTTTTCCCCGTTCAGTATGATGGTGGCTGTAGGTTTGTCATGTATGGTTTTTGTAATCTTGAGATATGTTCCTTCCATGCCTAGTTGGAGAGTTTTTATCATGAAAGGGTGCTGAACTTTGTCGAACGCTTTTTCTGCATCTACTGAGATGATCCTACGGTCTTTGTTTTGGCTTCTGTTTATGTGGTAAATCACAGTTATTGATTTACATATGTTGAACCATCCTTGCATCCCTGGGATGAAGCCCACTTAGTCATGGTGGATTATTTTTTTGATGTGCAATTGAATTTGGTTTGCTAGTATTTTATTAAGGATTTTTGTGTCTACATTCATAAGGGATATTGGTCTATAGTTTTCTTTTTTTGTTGTGTCCTTTCCTGGCTTTGGTATCAAGGTGGTACCAGCTTCATAGAATGAGTTGGGGAGGATTCCCTCTTTCTCGATGTTATGGAATAATTTCTCACTATGGGTGTCCTAGGCAGAGCCAGCAGACAAGAGAAAGAAATAAAGCATATTCAAATTGGGAAAGAGGAGGTCAAACTATGGCTTTTTGCTGACAATATGATCTCATATCTAGAAAATCCCAAAGGCTCCACCAAGAGACTCCTGGAATTAATAAATAAATTCAGCAAAGACTCATGTCACAAAATCAATGTACACAAATCAATAGCATTTCTATACACCAATAATAGGCAAGCCGGAGTCACACTGAAGACTCAAAACCATTCACAATAGCTACAAAGAAAATAAAATACCTAGAAATATACTTAACCAAGGAGGTGAAAGATCTCTACAAGGCAAACTATGAAACGCTGAGGCAGGAGGATCGCTTGAGCCCAGGAGTTTGAGGTTGCTGTGAGCTAGGCTGACACCACGGCACTCTAGCCTGGGCAACAGAGTGAGCCTCTATCTCAAAAAAAAAAAAGAAAGAAAAGAAAGAAAGAAATCTCAGGTGACACAAACAAATGGAAAAAACATCATGCTCACGGATCGGTAGAATCAATGTTGCTAAAATGTCCACACTACCCAAAGTGATTTACAAATTCAATGCTATCCCCATCAAAATACCAATGTCACATTTCACAGATCTAGAAAAAATAATTCTACACTTTGGAACCACAAAAGGGCCCAAATAAAAGCAATCTTAAGCAAAAAGAACAAATCTTGAGGTATCACGTTACCAGACTTCAAACTATATTATAAGGTTATATAGTAACCAAAACAGCAATGGTATTGGCACAAACAATGCAGACATAGACTAATGGAACAGAACAGAAAACCCAGATATAAAACCATCCACCTACAGCCAACTGATCTTTGACAAAGCAAACAACATACACTGGGGAAAAAAAGCTCTGTTCAATAAATGGTGCTGGGAAAATCGGATAACCACATGCAGAAGAATGAAACAGGATCCATCCACGTCTCTCGTCACTCACAAAAATTAGTTCAAGATGGATAAAAGACTTAAATCTAAGGCATAAAACCATAAGAATTCTAGAAGAAAATGTTGGAAAAACTCCTCTAGATATTGGCCTAGGCAAAGAATTTATGCAGAAGACTCCAATGGCAATCACAGCAGCAACAAAAATAATGGGACTTGATTAAATCAAAAAGCTTCTGCACAGCTAAGAAAATAATCGACAGAGCAAATAACAACCTACAGAATGGGAGAAAATATTTGCATGCCATACATCCAATACAGGGCTAATAACCAGAATGTACAAAGAACTCAAGCAAATCAGCAACAAAAAAACCAAACAACCCTATTAAAAAGTGGGCAAAATACATGAACAGAAGCCTTTCAAAAGTAGAAAAATAGCCAGTAAACATATGAAAAAATGCTCAACATCTCTAATCATCAGGGAAATGCAAATTAAAACCACAATGAGATATCACCTTACCCCAGTTAGAGCAGCTTTTATTAAAAAGTCCAAAAACAATAGACGCTGGCGTGGATCAGAGAGAAAGGAATGCTTATATGCTGTTGGTGGGACTGCAAACTAGCACAACCTCTGTAGAACACAGGATGGAAATTCCTCAAAGAACTGAAAGTAAACCTACCATCTGATCCAGCAATCCCACTACTAGTTATTTACCCAAAGGAAAAGAAGTCGTTTTATCAAAAAGACACCTGCACTTGAATCTTTGCTACAGCACAATTCACAATTGCAAAGATGAAGAATCAACACAAGTGCCCATCAATACATGAGCGGATTAATAAAATGTGGCATATGTGTGTTATGGCATACTACTCAGCCACGAGGAAGGATGAATTAAGGCCTTCTGCAACAATTTGGATGGTACTGGAGACCATTATCCCAAGTGAAATATCTAAAGAATGGAAAAACAAACACCACATGTACTTGCTGTAACACTGGAAGTAACCAATGAGCACACTTGTGCACAGAAGGAAGTAAAACTCAGTGGAAATCAAGCCGGGGCAGGAGGGGGGAGTGGATGGGCGAAAATCTACCTAACAGGTACAATGACCACTATGTGGGTGATGAGCATACTTCGAACTCTGACTCACGCATAACAAAATCGATCCATGCAACCAAAAATATCTGTACCCCTGCAATATTTTGAAACAAAAAAAAGAAAAGGAAAAAATTCAAATTACACACCAGTGTACAGCACACAAAGCCAAAGTCCCCCTCATCGGAAAGGCCCTCAAAAGTTTAGAGCAGAGACCCTGGCCCCAGACTGCCTGGGTCTGCATCCCAGCTCTACCTGTGCATCTTCGGACAATGAACTTAAACACTCCGTGACTCAGTTTCCCCATCTGTACTTCAAGGATCTGTTCAAGGATTAAACGTGATAATGCCTGAGAAATGCTTAGCTCAGAGCCTGCACACCGTGGGTATCAGCAATTCCTGTCTCTCCCACTCCCATCCCTAAAAGTGGGCCCCATTAGCAGCTTGGTGAAGACTTGGAGGCCCTCAGCTATGTGTTTACCTATATCCGTACCCGACAAATACATGAGCACTTTTAGTATAAAGGTGATCACACCAGACCTCAGTTCTGCAATTTGCTTTACGGTGTAACCGGGTCGTGAAGGTGTTTTCATGCCCATCACACAGACGTAGCTCTCGTTCAAACAGCCTTGTGTGTCCACCCTCGGGACGGAGGCACCACCGTGGGGGGAGCCATTCCCCCACCAGTGGGCATTTAGGTCTCCATTTCTCCCCCACTGGAAGTCGACGATGTGCGCAAAGTCTCCGAGCGTGTCAGACTTAGGAAGCTGAGCAGCCAGGAAGCGGAGCCAGGCAGAGGATGCTCTCATCAGAGCCTCTGCCAAGGACGGGAAGGATGACGACAATCTGGGGCACACTCAAAATGAATAATTGTCCTTAGCCCTCTCAAAATTGGGAAGCACATCCTTAGTCACTGGCTTCCTGTCACAGCTGGCTGCTGTGCCCTCAGACCGCCCACGGTGAGGACGTGCCCAGGCCCCCACGCTCGCAGCAAAGGGCACCTGCCCCTGGATGATTCCCCCAACGCCCCACGTCCCTGCTCCGCAGGGACGAGGCAGAGCGAAAGGAGTTACTGTGACCACCAGGCAGCCAAAAGATGGCCCAGTCGAGCTGCTTCATGACCTGGGTAGCATCAGAACCCTGAAATCTTACCCAGAACCCTAATTTATAAAGAAGATAAAAAAAGAGAGCCCTGGTTGAACAGAGCTAGGTGGTCAGAGCGGGGGCCTATAGAGCCTCACCATCTCCCCTGAGACACCCAGTGTCCTCCAGAACACAGCCACTGATCTAGTCCAATTTGGTTTTCAGATTTGGTGGCTGCGGCTCACAGAAAGGAAGGTACTCACCAAAAGTCACACAGGGAACAAGTGGCAAAGTCCAAGGAAAGGCCCTGGTCCACTGACTCACAGGCCACTGTGCTTTCTGTGAACTTCTGCAGCGTGTACTTATTTAGACTAAGGTGTGAGTGGTTGTCTCATTCAGAGATGATTCTCTCTCCAGAGGCACTTTCCATTAGAGCCAGAGTTCTCTTCCCCAGCTAGGTATGGCCCAAGCATAACCCACAGGATAAATAAAGCAGATCTTCCCAGGTCAGCAGTTTGTGTCACTGAGAGGTTTGAGTATGCAAAAGTAAAATGACAACTGGGAAAACACGAATAGAAAATGGGACCAAATGTGAAAGTCACTTTAACTTGTATGATTCAAATTGAGACTTCAAATAAATTCTGCCCCTTTAGTCAGTGCCTTCGGACTAAGCCCTGGCACTGCCCTGGCTCCTAACAGCATGAAGCCACCTCTCCTCTGCCACTGAGGCCACTCTGGTGGAAAAGTCCGGGGAGCCCTGAGCTAAAGGAACAACTCTTTAATGGAAAAGTGAGTGGCCCCCGAGGAAGGGAGAGATTTTCAGTGGCAGAAATGTCCCCCCAAGCCCCTGCAGTCTCTCCCCTGTATCGAGTGTGCTTTGCCCCATCCACAATCGCAACAGCAGCAAACATTTATCGAGCTGTCACCGTGTGCCCAGCCCTACGCCAAACACTTCACAAGGACGAGCAGACACTAGCATCCTCTCCCATTTTACAGATGATGAAACCTAAGTCACCCAAACAGCCCAGTTCATCAGGGGTAGCAGCAGGATCCGGAAACTCTTCCTTCCCAACAGGGGGGTCAACCACCCCCAGGTACCCAGGACTGACCCAGTTTTAACATGAAGTAACCACGTCCCGGGAATCGCACGGTCCCAGGCACAACCAGACAACAGGTCACCCTGGTGGGGGGTCATCAGAGGCTGTTCAGAGAACAGAAATATTTAATATTAATGTTTAAGCTCTTTCCTCTGGGGTTCCTACAGCAAAGCCACGTTAACCAGGACACCCTTTCTGGGGTGTCAGGATGCCGACTCCTGTCTGCGGGCAGGGGCTGGAACGGAAATGGGGACAGCAGGTGTGGATACAGGCCCACGAGATGAAGGTCTCTGAGCGGCCGCAATAGACAGCACAGGTCTGAGACGCCCCTTAGCGCTGTTCTGAGTGGGGTGACCAAATGGACCCAAGTCCCAGGAACTCCTCAATCCCAGATAAACTGCAGCCATTCATCACTCTACGTCCCTGTGAGAAGCTGCTGCTGAATATTCCAGAAAACACTCACACCATCAGCAACGGCAAGCTCCAAGTCTCTACTTATTTGCTTTTTTTCGTTTAGATTTTTCTCCCCCTCAAAGTGGCAAGCAACACAACACTGTGCCGTTGTCTTGCTCTCACCATGAAGGACTGTGGAAAGAAAAAAAAAAACATAAAGGTCATGGTGCTTTAAAAGGAGTCTTTAAATAAAAACTGAAGGAAAGAAAAGAAAATTGCCTGAATGTGTTCCTTCCTATTGGTGGGAACTAAGAACAGGTTCCAAACGGAGAACTGTTCCCAAGAGAAAGCACGCTGACCCTGTTATTGTGTTTGAAACTTGTGTTTAAAATGTTCCCAGAATGTTTCCGAAGTCTTTTTTTTGCATATTTATGTTCCTTCCTCGGCTGCGAGTCAGCTCAGGAGCACTTGTTGACAAGTGGGGAGACAGAGGGTCTGTCTCACAGGTTACCTGCCTTGCCAGGGACCTGTCTGTCTGCATCCGACCTCAGCCTCTCCCTCCGCCTCCTCTCTCCTCTTCCTCCTCCCCTTCCTTCCCTTCCCGCCCCTCCACTCCTCCTCCCCTCCCTGCACCCTGCACCTCCCTGCAGGGCACTGAGGCTGCCGCTCCTCCTTCTCCTCCTCTTCCTCCTCCAAGCTTGGTGGCATCCGTCTGTTCATGCTTGTACCCCTGTGCCTGGCAAGTACACAGTAGGTGCTCAGCCAGGATCCTGACTGCACAGTTGAGTGGATGACTCCCACCCACTTTACTGGCTCAGCTGTCCGGATCATTCCAGCTCCCTCAGGCTGGGCTCCCCCAGACGCAGGTCCTGAGACAGAGACCCGAGCGCAGGTAGCTTATCTGGGAGGTGATCCCGGAGTGCAGAAGGGAACCAAGGCGGGCGGGCAATGCCACCGCGCTATCCAGGGACCCCAGTGCGGGCAACTGGGGCCCAGCCCAGGGCCACTCAGGGAGATGACGCAGAACACGCATCAGGGTCACCTGGTCCTGCCGCCCCCACCAAGGGGTGGCATCACTGGCTGAGGCTGCTGCTAGGACGTTCTGCCTGACGCTTCTGGTGCCCACGCGTGGGAGGAAAGGAACAGAGAAGATGACCCTGAATTAAGGGGAAGGAATCAACGCTAAGACACTCTGCTCAGAGAGGTCGCCATGACACCAAGGGTCAGCCCCTTCTTGTCCCCTTCAAGTGCCAGAATTCTTCAAAGGATGACATTCGGGCTTTTGTTTCTTAAACAGAGCTCCGATGTGCCTAATGGTGGGAGTTTTAACAAACCGTGTACCGCAGCTTATTAGATCATGGGAAATAAAAGCTAAGCGAGAGCTGTGGAATTAGATTACCCCACATGAAGGAAACACACTTTCTCTAAAGTTCCCCTAAATAGACGTTATTTTCCCTGGCTGCAAAGGCAGGCTATTTTCCTTATCACTCAAGGAAGGGGGGCGTGGGAGACACGAACCCACATCGGCTAGGTGCCGCAACATTGCAAAGCAATTCTTATCAGCATTAATATTGCAATAGCCGAGGAAAGAAACTGGGAGGTTTTCGTCATACAAGAACAGCATCGAGAGATGAAAATGCAGTCGCAAGTGTAAAAAAAATAAAAAAGTTATTATGAAATCCGCTCAAGCCTCATGTTTCTCCAGCGATTCGAGATAATCACATTAGCAGCTTCAAACATTATGCGGTGACATCATTCAAACAGATAGCTCCCAGAGGTTGGATATGAGACCAGGGAATTACCATTCATCATGCATTTATGACAAATCTAATGGTCCGAACTGATTTGTTACCAGTTAGAGCTCATGCGGGTCTCTCTGACCACGGCCACCGTTCTCACTTAACGATCCTCCTTGCTTAGGAAGGACCCCCAAGGAACCCATAACGTCTCGTTGGAGTAAGGAATGGGAAACCCCGCATAACCCAAGGTCGAATGGATGAGGTGTGGACCTACTCACTGCCCAAAGTTCGATCATTCAAAGAGCAAACACAAAGCCCCTCTTTGGCTGGACGTTAAGAACTGCGACTCTGGACACCAACAGACCCAGGTTTAAGACCTTATTCTGCTATTTTCTGGATGTGGGACCCTGAGGAAGGTATCTTCCCTGCTTAAGTGCTGTTTGCTCATCTTCAGCGTCAAGGTAGTAATAGCCCCTATCTCTTGGGGCAGTCGTGAGAATTCAATAAAATAATGTGTATCAAGCATCAAGCACAATGCTTGGCAACAGAGCAAATGCTTAATTAACATTAGCTGGGACTGTTATTGTTTCTAGTGCCAGTAAGATTTGAAATGCAGCAGGAGCATCCGTGAGGGAGGGCTGGTAAGCGTCGAACGCTCCAAAGACAGTACTGATGTCGCTCTGGGCTCTTCCTCATTGTCAGGGTAGCAGGTGCAGTCGGAGCCGACGCCCCGTCAGGCCAACTCGGCTGTCACGGCTGCTTTGAGGGTCAGGTCCCTCCCACAGCGACCGACCTCTGCCTGGGAGGATCCTCCAGCCTGTGTTCTGGGCAGGCCAGAACTTGCAGAAAGTGACATCCCTCCCCGGAGCGACCCTCGACCAGTGAGAGTTGGGAACCGGTGGACCCCAGGGGAGACACTCGGGGGTGCTCTGCAGCGACCTCCTGGGCACCCCGCAGGACGGGGCACTGGCCGCCCACCGAGGTAACTGCGCCCAGATACACCCTGCCTCAGCTCCCTTCCCTCCTTCTTCCTGCAGCTCCCTCGGTGTGGGGCCCCCAGGTAAACCCCCTGCATCCGAATCTTCGTCTTGGCTCTGCTTCTTGAGAAACGCCCACCATGTCCACCTGCACGGGGCTTCCTCCACCTTAGCACCTCCGTGGCTTCCAGGCTGCCCCGTGGTGTCACAGTGGCTCGGGACAGGCTGGGTTCACATCCCAACTCTGCCACCTGCTCCTTGTGTAAGCAAGGCAAGCCCCCTTCCTGGGCCTCCGTCTCCCCAACTTTAAGGCAGCACCTGCCTCACAGGGCTGTTCTGAGGAGTCCGGCACAGGGTCGGCGCCATCTCTGCAGCTTGTCATTAGCCGGTCGGAGCTTCCTAAAGAGAAGTCGGCGCCCAGAGGTTCCCGAGACGCCTGGAGAGCACGAGTGCTCGGCACGAAGGAATGAGTTCCGAAAGGCGACATTTCTGGGATTCAGTAGGAGGAGATTTTTAGATAGAGAACAGAGTCACTGTCATCACCAGGAGCAAAATCTTCTCTGCAAACATACAAGGAGAGTCCAACTGCCGGACTCTTTGCACCGGGGACCAAAGAAACGAGGTCCGTAGCCAAGGCCACGCTTGCTGCTGGCAGCCCGTAACTGGAACCGGGATATTTCTCAGGTGCTGCCAAGTCGATCGGCAACTGGTTTGCTTTTCTAGAAACGAGTGACAGCCGCACAGCCGTTTTCAAGTCATCGAGAGAGAGAAGGAAGAAAGCGCAGCCGGTGACTCTGTGCTGCGCCCCTGCAGACCCAGGGGACGCTGGTACGTGAGTGTCTCAAACCAGCACAAATTCACGTTAAAACTTAGCACTTGGCTGGACCTTCGAGGAGGAGCTGTCCCTAAATAAACGTGAAGGAAACTTAAAATTTAATAACGTTGTGGACAACCTGAGCGCTGGCTTATTTTCCCAAACCCTCCCCCACTGCCTTCCTAATGAAGAGGATCCGGCTGCTGGTTCCCCCTGGGCCCCTGAGTCGGGGAACCCCTGGGGGAGGGAAGAAGAGCCACCGGTTCTAGGCTGGTCTTTCCTGCTTTTGGAAACTGGTTGTGGACTCTGCATGAAGCATCTGACCAGGATGACATGAGAGACCGGCTGAGAGTCGTGATCCCGGGGCAGAGCTGTGCCGGCCTTTGTGGTCCACCTGGGCAGGTGCCCTGGGAGGACAACAAGGAGACGGGACCAGCCAAGCAGTCGAGAAATGAAGCCCCTGCGAGCCCACGGGAGATATGCCTGGCTCGTCCGGCCCTCGGTCACGGAAACAGCAATGAACAGGGTAGACGTGGTCCCTGCCCCAGTGACGCAGACACGGGGGAGGGAGGGACAGACAAGCAAACACTCACACAGGCAACTGCCTACTGTGCGCAGGGAGGGCTGCAATGCATCAGCAAAGGGGCTGCTGTTATTGGGGGTTGGGGTAGGTCAGGTCAGGCGAGACCTGGGGGTGAGGAGTCCCCAGGCAAAGGGGAAAAGGAAAGATTGTTCCAGAGAGGACAGCCTGCCTGGAAGCCCTCAAGTCCGGGGCATTTGTGAGTCGCTGAAAGCAGCCTCCTGCCACTGAGGCCAAAGAAAGGGGACAAAATTCACACGGAAAACAGTACAGTGGTTCCTCAAAGAATTACAAGTGGAACTTCCACATGGCCCAGCAATCCCACTGCTGGGTTCATCCCAAAGGGCTGAAGTCAGGATCCCAAAGAGACACCTGCACTCGCAGGTTCACGGCAGCATCACTCACGACAGCCAAGGTGCGGAAACAACCTGAATGCTCGCTGATGGACAGCAGATACAGAACACGCAGCCTGTTCACACAGCGGAGTATTATGCAGCCTTGAAAAAGCAGGAAATCCTTCAACGTGTGACAACGCGCATGAACCGGGAAGACACTGTGCCAGGTGAAATGAGCCGGTCATGGAAGGACAAATTCTGCACGGTTCCACTTATGTGAAGACTCTAATATAGACACTGAAGAAATGGACTATTTGTAGAAATGCAGAGCAGAATGGTAGTTGTCGGGGCTGGGGGAAGGGAAGCTGCTATTCGGTGGGTATAAAGGTTCAGTTATGCAAGACGAGTAAGTTCTAGAGATCTGCCGTATGACATTGCGCCTATAATGAATACTGTATTGTGCACTTAAAAATTTGTCAAGAGGCTATATCTCATGTTAAATGTCAAGTTCAATGTTCTTACTATAATTAAAAAACAAGAAAACTGATGCAATGCACTTGGCACAATTAATATCCCAGTATTGGCTGAGACATTCATTGTGATGGTTTGAGCTGTTGATGAAATGCTATTTGGGCACGATCCACCTACTGTTCAAACCATTCTCCGAATGTCCACGTGATTTTTACCACTGCCTGGGACCAGCATGCTGTGAAGAGGCCCACCCCCAGCCTCAGAAGTACCTTTGTCCCTCGGTGGCCTCCCCTGGTCTGTGTGAGGACGGTGCAGGCTCACCTGAGACATCAGGGTGGCCCAAGCAGGAGAACGACTTGGCGCAGAGCAGAGAGGCCCTGCTGGTGACTGGGGTCGCCCGTCCCTGCGGACAGGTCAGCAACCGTCTACCCACGTTCCCACCCCAGGGCCTCACGAGTGTGCAAACTGTGCAGTCACACAGGGCCCCCCACTCCGTGTCCTGCAGTCACCACCCTGAAATACTTCGTCTGCTAACAAGGCCCTGCATTTTCATTTTGCACTGGACCCTGTCAATCATGCTGCTGGGCCCGCTGCACCCTGAGCGGTTTATCGAAGTATTTTCCTTCCGGTCACTAGAGTTTCTTTTACAAGAGGAATAAAATGAGCAAAAGGGCAAAGCTCTGTCCTTCCAGTAGCACCTGTGGTGCTGTTGTAGGGCCGCGTCTAACCCAGCCCTCTGGGCAGCGACCCAGTTGGCCCACTCCTTAACCTATCTCTGGGGCCAAGAACCGCTGGGATCCTTGGACAGCAACTGCACCGGTGTCTGTGGCTCTTCCGCTCCCCGGGTTGGGCACCTTGCCAGCACTGGAAGGCGGGACCACATCCCCACTAAGAGCAAGAGCACTGGACCCGGATAAGCCTGGGTTCAAATCAAAAGATGCCTTTTGCATCTCTAACCCTGGAAAGATAACAGAACCGTAGGACTGCTGTGGAAATTAGAGAAGCTCACGAATAGCAGGCGCGCTGCATTAGCTGTTGGCATTTCTAGAGCTGCCCCTGGCTCTCCTGGCACCGTGTGCAGCCCCAGGGTGGCTGCCAGTCGGGGTACACGGCTCCTCGCCACAGACGCCAAAGGGGGCTCTCAATTCGGGATGATCTCATCCTGATATCTTCCATGTAGAGTTACACGTCCAAAGACTCTGTTTCCAAATAAGATCACATTCACGGCCAGCAGCAGTTAGGATTTGGACCCATCTTTTGAGGGGCCCTATTCAATGCGCCACAGTCCCCTTTCAACCCTCCAACTCTCCTCGGCCTTCCTAGTCACGTCGAGGAGAAAGTCCCTGTCTGTGAATACAATGTCCTTAATGTCCTTTGCAGCTGACCAACCTCCATGTTTAAATCCAGCTCCAGGCGACCTCAGGCTCTGGGCCCTGAGCTGGCAAAGGTGACTCAGCCCCAGAAACGGACCTCGATGCGTCACATCCCGGGGCCTTCTTGCCCTTGGACTTCAGGATGCAGACAGGGACGGAGAAGAGTGAGGTTGGAGCACACACCCCAGGTCCCCTCTGGCCCTTGACTGAGGTCACTGCTCCTCAAAGAGTGGCCCTGGGGACACAGCAGTCTCCTTCAGGAGTCCACTCGCTTCTCCCTCACCTCGCCAACCCTGCCTTGACTCATCCTGATCTGAGCGTGCCATCTGTTTTTCCCACCGGGGCGCAAACTGACGCAGAGAATGACTCAAACTTGGGAAACTCAGGGAAGTTCCATTTCTCCAAAGTTCAACATAGTCGAAGCCAATAAGCGCACACCTTTTCTGAGCTGAGAAGGTCCCAGTAACAAATCTCAATCTCTCTCTCTCTCTCCCCCTCCATCCATCTCCGTCTCTTTCCCTCTCTCTTTCCCTACCCCCCATCACCACACACATATCTCTACACCTTCCAGCCTCTGCTGATCACCCATCAAGCTGCAGAACCCCTACCCACCCTCCCTCTCTGTCAGCAGCTGAGCAGATGAGACGTCCCCAGGAAGGCTGCTGGAACCACGCCAACGCCACACATGGCTGCCTGGCACATAGTGACAAGTGGCTTCTGGCAGCAGGAGTCGGAGAAGCTCCCCTGAGAAGAAACTGGGGTCTCCACTCCCTCCAACCTTCCCTGGTACCTTCAAAATTAATGAGGCTGCCCGAGCTCTGTGCTACCGGCAGGCCTACACGTGAGACGGCAGGTTCTAGAAAGAAAGGAGCTGCTCTGCACAGAGACGGGGTTGCAGCAAGGGGCCGGGCCGCGGACACCCGTGCAGCAGACAGGGCCTGGGGAAGCAGTCTGAGATTAAAGAGAAAAGTCCTAACAGCTAAAACGCATCGATCCCTCCTCCACCAGACCCGCACTGCAGGCGCCGCCGCATTTAGCCCTCACGGAGGCCACGGTGCAGGAGGCGGTGACTGCACCTCCATTACACGAGACAACCGATGCTCGGCGAGATAAAACAACGTGTCAAAGGTCACATATCCCATAAGTGGCGCAGGCTGGGTTGTAATTCAAGTCCGTCTTCACAAACACCGGGTCAGACTCCAGCACACAGGAAAGAGGAAAGGCGGACGACTCAAAAGCCAGTCCTGCGAGGTCTGGCCACGAAAGGGAGACTCAGACACAGGAAGACCAGAGACGCATCCTCCAGCACACAGAAGTCAGCAAGGTACAAGGAACGCGCCTCGCCTCCTCTGCAGCCAGGCCACCTCGAGGGGACCCGGGCCAGCTCCGTGTGCCAAGGAGAATGTTCTCAGAGCTTCAGCTCACGTGGAGGAGGGCATCCCCGCTCTCACGGGGGAAGGGGATGGTGGAGACCGGCCTCCCGAACCAGCCTCTCTGGAAAGGAGTTGCAAGTATTCCAAGTTCCTCCTCCTCTGGAAAATCGTCCCGGCCTTCCCTGGAGGAGCGAGCGGCTCCTTCATCCACCTGCTCTGTGCACGGTTCTCGGTTTCAGCATTTGCTGCACTGCCCTGCGCTTGTAGGCGCCGAAGCTTCTCCCACCAGGTGTGGGCCCCTTGGAGAGCAGGTCCACGTGCCCATCTCAGCACCCAGCTGCCCGTGTAACCCGCACGAGAGCAGGCGGGAGCCAGGACACAGCATCTGCGGAGATCCCAAGGGAGTGCTCAAGGGTGGCTCGCAGGACGTGGCACGGCACGTTTGTCCTCAATGGGAAATTGGCTTTCAGCCTAGGTTTCAAGCAGGAAGTGACTCTCTTTGTCAAAGTGACTTTAAAATGCGGCCCTCTTAACACCACCAATGATGGCACACGCTGACATCATCAGCTGCATTGAGGACACATCACGTACGTATTAATAGTCTTCCTGCCAAAACCGCCTCACCTGCTCAGGAGGCAGCAATCGGATCCATCTATCCTGTATTTGCAAATGGAAGTTCTGCCAAACATCTGGGCTGGGCTGTTTAAAAATGCCAGTGTTATAACACATACACACACACACACACACACACACACACATTGGGGAACTTCTCCAGGGTAAAGAAGTCTTTAAAAACGTGAAAACTAAATGCAATGTATTATCTTTGGTTGGATACTAGATTTAAAAAAAAAAAAAAAACATAAAGAATATTATCAGGACAACTGGGGAATTTGACTGTAGAGTGTACATTAAGTAAGAGATTTCTCGAGTGTGATCATTACGCTGTGGTCATATAGGAGAATGCACTTGATCTTGGGCCGTGTGTGTAAAGTCTGCTACTGACTCTCAAATACATTCAATGAAAAGTATAAGTGCGTGTGCATTAAAGAGACAGACAGAGATATGGGGACAGGGGACAAAGACATATGCAACAAAGGAAAATATTCAACAACTGGTGAATGCTGTTGGTAAATAGATATTCATTCATTCTGTGTCTGCGATTTTTCTGCAGGTTGGAAATATTTTGAGATAAGTTGAGAGTTAAGATACCTAGGAATGGAATTGCTGATCCTATGTTAAACGTATGCTGATTCTTTAACGTTGGAGACAGCCGCTCAGCTCGAGGGACAAGGACGTGCAGCATCTCACAGCCGCTCCTGGGGTGGGGAAACGCAGTAGGCAGGCAACGTTCAGCTGGACGTATTGGAGGAAAGCAGTATCTTCCGAATAAAGAAATTGAAAAAGATCAAACAGACCGTACTTGGGAAAAGTACAAAAATAAGAATTAAGACTTAAAAATAGGGCCTGAAGCTTCAAGCCAACATCCGAGAGAGACAGCAAGGGTCACCCACAAGGAGCCCCCAGGCTGAGAGCTACAAGGGGCCACACGGGTTAAAGCTTCTCACCACTCCCCAGGTTCGCAGGTGCGCAGGAGCGGTTCAGTGGTAGAACTCTCACCCGCCAAGTGCACGGGTGTAAAGCAAAGCACATACAGTCTCTGTAGAGAGGAAAGTCTCAAACGTTTTCAGTGAAATCTTTTGTCACCTTCGTAACACCCCCAGGTGAATGCGATGCCAATTCCTGTAAGTCTGGGGGCCGTGTGAACCCCCCGAGACGCCTCACTGGGCAGCAGTTCGACAGGATGGCTGAACACCTGGAGTCGGCCAGGCCAGAGTTCACATCCTGCTCTCCCTCCCACGAGCATGTGACCCTCATCACTTAACGTGTCTGAGCCTGGCTTTCCCTAACTCTGAAGCGGGTAGAATGAGTGCATCTACCTTACAGAGCGGTTGGAAGTTGAGCCACCACCGTGCATGTGACAGCCCTGGCACGCGCTTAACAGATGACAACCATTGTCATTTACTGAACTGGTGTCTACAAAGTGCTTGGGCAGTGCCTGGCACACAGAAGGGTTACATAAATCAATAATTATTGATGCAGTCAACACCCTGACTCCTACTACAGGCAGGATGAGGGCATGAGACACCCCCGTCCCCCAAAATTACACTGCATCTTGAGCATAGACTTAGACTTAGATCTAGCAGGGAGTCACCCTGTTCTGCCAGTGCAATCCCTGGTTCGTGGTTCTTGCTCAATAAATGGTAGGTGAGCAAGCGATTGCTTTCGGTGCAAACACTAACAGCAGCTAATGTCTCTGTAGTGCTCACCGTGTGCCAGGAAGTTGACCTGAGCTCATTTGTTCTTCGCCGCGACCCTGCAAGGTACATTGCACAGGAGCAGGACTGAGACTCTGTGAGTTGGAGCAACTTGCAGAAAGACACAGTCATCTAGCAAACAGCAGAGGGGACACTAGAGCCAGATGGTCCTGGACCCAAAGCCACACCCTTAACCATCACTCGATCTGGGGACACCTCATCTCCCATCCCTGGAGTGTGGCACCCTGGCACACCCCCATCTATTATCCGGAGCTGACAGCTGTGTCCCCGGCTGTCCCCACGGAGCACAGAATCTGCGCTCTGCCCCCCAGACAGCCAACAACGTGCTTCGTGCCCCATTTGCCTCCAAAGTTATGAGCTTTCTTATCAAGACTCAAAGCGTAGGTCTGAGTTTCCCGTAGCAAAAGGGCCCCCAAACTATTCTCCTACCAAACAGCCGCTGTCTCCAGTTCATTCTAACAGCAAGCACGTGCATTATGCACACGCAGGGAACCCAGACCCCCTGAAAAAAATTATTTTTCTTGAACACTAAAAGATCCCATTTCCACCCCAGGCTTTCATTTCTTTTCACTCAAGCGCCAGTTCTATTAGAGCCAAATTACACCACAGAAATGACTGTGCAGTGTACATCAGCAGATCAATTTATTTAATTAGCCCGGGTAATTATAGAGGAGTGAAAAACGCCCTGCGGTGGGCAGGAGCGCAGGGCGAGTGGGAGCCGCGGACGGTGCACGTGCGCTTGCGGGCCAGGGGGAGGCTCTGCCCAGCGGGGCTGCTTCCCGGGGCCTCCGCGCAGCACACAGGGCTGGGCCACGGTGGCCCCAGCACAGCTCGGCTCCCGTGGTCCCCACGGGACCCAGAGATGGCAGCGGCTTCCCAGCCATTCAGAAGCAATGAGGTTTTCTCCCGGGCTCAAGAGATCCAGTGATTCCAATGCCTAGTGATCACTGTGCATTCAATAAACATTTGTTGCATGGATGGATGGATGGATAGATGGGAGATGAGATAGGATAAGATTCAGTGGGTGAGTAAGTAGATGGAAGAACAGATGGATGGATGGAAGGATGGATGGATGGATGAGTGGAGGGGTGGAGGGATGGGTGGGGGGATGAGTAGGTGGATGCATAGTGATTTTCCAGGCATATGGTGGAAACAAGAAGACATACGACATGACTCTTGCCTTCAATGACAATTATTATCTCTTTTGTGCATCCAATGCTTGGTCATGTATAAAGAAGCACCTTGCACTCCACCTGACATAGGTAAATTGTTCCATTTGACAGAAGAGGAAAGTGTGGCCCAAGGAGGCTGAGTTCACTCATTCCAGCACCTCCTGAGCACCTACGGTGTGTCAGGCACTGTTCTGCTTCACAGACACGGCACCACTCAGGTGAAAATCCCTACCTCCATGCAGCTCATATTCTAGTTGAGAGAAGCAAGCAATAATAAACACGGGAAATATGTATTAAATAGTGTGTAAGATGGAGAGAAATGTTAAGAAACAAAGCAGGAAGGGGAGACTTAAGTGCCAGGAGGCAGATGGATAAGATTGTGATTTTCAATGGGGCAGCCAGGTGAGGTCTTCCTGCACAAGTGTCACCTGAGCAAGGCCTGAAGGAGGTGAGAGAACACACCAAATGGGTGTCGGGGGGAAGGATTTTCCAGGCAGAGGGAGCCACCAGTGCAAAAGCCAGACACCAGCCAACAGCTACAGGACACTTCCCAGGGGCCAGGTCCTGTTCTAAGCACAGCTGAACCCGCACACCAGCTCCTGAGGGAGGGCTGTACCATCCCCCACCCTTTGCAGATGGGAACACTGAGGCACAGAAAGACAAAAGCTCTTGGGAGAGCTGGGACCAGGCTGAGGTAGCTCAGCTCCAGAAGCCACACCGTTCACCGCTACATCCTTCAACAAGCTACAGTCGTGCCCTGGAAAACAGCAACACCAGGACGTGATGTACCTCCACTCCCAGGGCATGTTCCACTCTCCCGTGCTGCGCTGAAAATCCGGGGGAGAAGACGAGACAGCACACAGGAGAAAGCACACGACAAGCACAAGGGCCACACAGGAGCCCCAGGTCAAGGGTGACATCAGAGCATGCTGTTACGGAAACGAAAGGTCCTCCCTCCCAGCCTTTGCTCTCGAGGTCCCCTCCGTGCAAAGCACCCTCTTCTCACCTTCCTGTGAAATCCCTGAGATGGGGTTCAAATGTCATCACTTCTCTGTAGCCTTTTCCAAATTGACTCCCTTGATTTTGCTTTCCCGACAATCTACGGAACGATGATGACTTAAATCAGACGTTGTATGATCTCAGAGCTGAAGGTGCGCCACACGTGTGCTCACTCATTCCCGCCACGGCTCTCCGAGGGTGGTGCTTTTTTGTCCCCCATCTTAGAAACAAGCTTGCACAGAGTCACACGCAGGACAAGGGCCCCAGGTGGGATGTGACCTCCCTCTGCCTCCAGAGCCCAGGAGCTCGGAGAGGTGACACAATACTCATCTGTCCCCTGCACCAGGCGGTGCTGCTGGTTGGCAAAGGGCCTTCCCGATTCCAAGTCTCAGCACAGATCCCGAAAGGCATTTGTTGACCGTCCTCTGCACCACGTGGTTCCACGTGTCTCCGTGGAAGCGAGTTTCACAGGAGTGTAATTAACAGGGTTTCTTCCACACAGTATGGCTGCAGAGCTTCTGGAAGGTCAACATACCCTAAAATATCTCCCAGCCAGCCCACCAATGTGCCGTCAGCATCATCCTTTTAAGTCCAGGCGTCATGTCCAGAAGGTTCCTTGCTAGAGCGGGAGGCTGGAGGCTGGGAGGGGCTGGCAGGGCATCATGTATTAACCCCTCACTCGCCACCACTCTCATACACATCGCAAGGAACCTCCTTCCACCAAGCAAGCGGCTCCTAGGTGTACAGGAAGCCCCCCGGCAGGGCCAAATGCAGACTCAGCCGTTACATCTTCTTCCTGCTGCTGTTTCCCACGCACGGAAATCCTCGGCTGAGAGCCAGGGAGCCAGACGCAGCACCCACAACAGTGCCCCAGGGCTTGGGAGCTGCGAAGTCCAGGCTGAAACTCACGGTGTGGCTGCCGGAGGAAGCGGAAGGCAGCTGATCTCCTGAGCACGTGTCTGAGTGCGTGGGCACACAGCAGGGCTTCAGCTGGGGTTTGAGTGGGGTGTTTTGTGTGGCCTTGTTTGGAGGAGCACTGCGGGGAGGAGGGGAAGAAGGAAATGGGACGGGGGGCACCTGCTTCTCAAGAGGCCCCTTGGCCTGGCTTGGACATGCCAAGACTCCGGGCCCCAGTGGCACTGCAGTGGGGCCCAGGTGACAAAATGCAGTGAGACCCAGAGAAACGACTGGTCCCCCCTCAGTGCAGAGCACAGCCCTGTCTCTCACGTCAAGGATGGGCAGCTCAAGGAGAGTCGGCGGGGCAGCCCCCTGGGGGTGACCAATGATGTCCTTATGATGGGCGCCAGCACCGAGGCTCCTTGACAAAACAGGAGGAGGACGGGAGCAGAAGAACTTGGCAGGTGCCTCGTGGTGCCTGAGATGGGCAGGGAGGTGAACGGCATTTGCAAAGCCTCAGTTCCGGGGGGAAGGGGAACTGTACAAGGTGGAGCCCGGGTGTCTCAGGTGTACAGACTGAGGCCAACCATGGCTGTGGGGTCACTGACTCAACACGTCTTCATCAGTATCATCCATGACGAGACTCGAAGACACTGCAGTGACACCTGTATGTTCCTAAAGCATGTTCTGTGCATACACCTTTTTATAGAGAGGTGAATAATTTTGTTTACTTTTTTCAGTAAAGTTGCATTTTACTCAACCAAAAAAAAAAAAATATATATATATATATATATGTGAAGTCTCAATGGATATAGTTTGGAATGCAGACAAAATCCACGTCGAAGTTGAGAATTCTAACCAGGTTTCCCCAGCACAACCTGCTGTCAGGTGTCCTCGTAGCAGGAACAAACTCCCAAGAGGGAAAGTGGCCTTTTAGGTATGAAATCTACAAACCTAAAGGGAGAACAAGTACCACCAGGGACTGAACTGGAAAGTCTGGCACTGGGGAGGGCGCGGGGCAGTTAAGGGGAACGAAATAAGACACAGCCAGTGAACGTGATTCGGTTGGGCCGCGCTGTGACCCCACGGGAGGATTACTCTGTAGCTTGAGTCCCAATCAGGTTGCTTTTGGAGCAAAAAGGGACGAGACCTGCAGTCTCTACCGATGACACAGATGACGCAGAACACAGAGGCAGCTGACCAAAGGACTGAAGCACGGGGATTAGCAGGACAGAGGGAGCGGCAGGCTGTGGGAGCACCCACACTCGGCGTAACGGGCCGACGGCAGCAGGCATTTGCAGAGGGTGTTAGGGGAAGAAAAAACACACTAGCACAGAAACACTGAAGATAAAGATTCCATCCTTAAGGGAAACCCTTACACCAATTACTGGTGGAGATACCTTTACTTCTCTGAAAACTGCAATTAGATTGCAACATAAACATTTGCACGCCACCCCAGCACAGACAAGCATGGGAGACATTAGAAGAACACACCAGCCCAGACCAGAAGGCAGACTAGTCCCTGGCTACATGTGCCCAAGAGTTTTCGCCATTCCCTGAAAGAGAAACAAACTACACTTATACTAGAAATGCACTACATAGAACACATACTGCAAAAGCAAGTGCTCCTAAGTGAACTATTCAGTAAGACGTATGGGTTAGCCATACGGAATGGGGTGCCATCCATACGGAATGGGGTGCCATCACTACCAAATAGTCCTTCTGCCACATTCAAACAGGTCTGAGCTGAACAATCCTCCAAACATTGTTGGATACAAACACATGGACCAGGTGGGTAAACCTTATTTCACAATTTATTTTGAAGAAGTGGTGCCCAGAGTGCACTTGTATCTGGAGGATGCTTCGGAATGAGAATAATTTTTAAAACCTCAAAGAACTGAAAATGTTCAAGGGAATTTAATGACTCCTTAGCTGAAAAGATAGTAGGACTTTAGGTACCGTTTAATCAAGCAACAATGTCACCACTCTATCTCTGCCCCCCATCTTGGGTGCCAAATGGATGTCAAAAGCCACTGGGGCTTCGTGGTTCCTTACACATGTCTACTGGGGAAAGAGCAGGAGTCCTGGCCTCACTCTAACTGGACCATTCTGGGCCGTGTGCGCACTCCATATCAGGCCACGTGGTCAGGGAACGCCACTGACCTCAGCCTTGGTGGCTGCCCAACCCTGAGCCAATCACCAGGGTAAAGGGGGAGGAGTTGCCCTGATGTCTTTGGTGTAATCAGCACCCGTCTTGCACATGGGTTTGGGATCAGTCCCCCCACACACAAACCGCACGGCTCTGCTAGACGATGGGGGACAGACGTTGGAGGAACAGCCAGCGGCACGTCCATGGTAAGGAAAACCAGATAAGCCTGCTGCGTTGCCAATCCTAAGCGGAGTCTGCACGTGCACCAAAGAGGCCACGCAGATGAAATGAGCTTTGGGGTGCAGGTAGAAGACTGCCCAAGTCTCCCTTCATGGTGCAGTCTAGGACCAGCTCTGCCTCCCCAGCACAGAAGGGAAAACTCATTCTCAACAATGCTAGAAACACTGGCTTTTTTGAGGAGTCCTTTCCCTGCCCAGGCCTGAGCTAAGGGTTCTACGTAAATTGCCCTATTTATACCTTGAAACGTTATGCAGTAGAAGATAATCTTACCCTCATGTTACTGAGGTCCAAAGAGTTGAATGAAGTTCCCAGGGTCACAGAGCAGGAAGGGATGGCATTCACGCCCTCTGTACCTAGAGACTGAGGCATGAACCACCAAGCCCCACTACTCACGGGGCCCTCCTCTGGAGACCCCCAAGGCCTTCTCAGATCTTTGGTTCAGACAATCCCTCAGAGCCGAGGACTTGTTGCAATGGCAGATCCCTGTCCCTAAAGCAAAGGCAGCTCCGTCCCCTGGAATCACAACAGATGTCTGCAAAGGCCACCTTGGGAGCTGGTGGTCACCCCAGGCTGAGAAGAGCAAAACAACTGTGTTGGGGAAAGGGCCAGTATGCACAAGGCAATTAGAAGGTGAAGATTATGCCTGTCCAATAAGTCAACAGGCACCATCTTCCCCAAACTCTGAAATAAAAATACAGACCAAAGCTGCACCAAAGGACGTTACCAGTACTGTCTCCAGCACCAACTCCCTCTCTGCGCAGGAGGGGAGTGGAATTGAGCTCTTCTCTTCCCAAGAGGCTGATTCCAGTGTCAGCTCTTCCAGATGTATCCCCCCCAACTCCAGGACGCCAGCCCTGGTGGGTGCCTTCCCCCTCTGTAAACTCCAGCAGCCAACATTCCCAGTGGCTCCAATGGGGTGTCTGACTGGCCCCTCAAGCTTAACATGGTCCCTCTGCCATAAAATGTTCCTCTTCCAGTCTCTTGCATCTCCACAAAGGGGGCCACCACTCACTCACAAGGGCAGCGACATATTAATATTAATAACATGTGGGCCTACTACAAAATAATGACGCCCCTGCTAAAAACTGTTCATAATTTCAAGTTGGCAACAGCAGAGCATTAAACCAAGCGTGGGACCCCACTAGGCACGGGCTTCTGTGCCACTGTGCAGGTTGCGTGTCCATGACAACAGACCCGGGCACAAGTCAAAAACCCTTGGCCATATCTCAGTTCCTCTCCCCACCCCACATCCAATCCATCCCCAAGTCCTGTCAGCTCCAACTCTAAGTATTATATATCCTGAATCCAACCATTTTTCGCCAACTCCCCCAGGACCACCACATGCTGGCCCCTGTGATCTCTCTCCTGGACTAAACCACAACTGCCCTAAATGGGATTCCTGCTTCTCTCCTGCCCCTCAAAAACCTATTCTTCAAACAGAAGCCAGTGCAATTAACTGTCCAATATAAATCAGATCATGTCACTCCCTACTCAAAATTTTCTCATAGTTTTTCATCAGGCTTAAAGCAAGATCTAAACTCTCACCATGAGCTGAAATGTCCCCATGATCATGTCCTCCAAGCTCATGTCCTCCTCCGCCTCATTCACTCATCTTGCTCCAGCCCTACTGGCATCCTCGTTGTATTTCAAATACACCAAGCTCATTCCTGCCTCAGGGCCTTTGCACATGCCATTCTCACTGCCTGGAACACTTGTCCCCCAGGTATCCTCACACGTCTGGGTTATTCGGCTCCCTCATATCACACAGGTCTCCACTCAAATGGCCTCTTCCTGAACAAGACTTCCCTGAACACCTTTTCTAAAGCAAACACATGCTCCCTCACTCTCCTTCCACTTACCAAGCTTTGTTTTTCTCCTGAGTCCTTATCACTACTTAAAATTGTATGATTTCTCTGTGGAGCTTGTTTACTTCTCATCTTTCAGCTAGTGTAGGAATTTGACCTGTCTTATAACGCATCACTGTGTCCAGCACCTTGGACAGTGCTTGGCATATGGCAAACACTCTATGAATTAATTAATTCCTCGCTATCTTGCTAGCTGCTGTTTCATGTCTATACGCCTTGACTTATATCAATTTTATTGGAAGTTTCCTTGGGGCAAGGGCCAGCTCATTTCCTAAAACCCTCAAAACACAGAGCTCAGTTCCATCCAAAAACTATTAATAGATGCTGCACGAAGGTGTTCGTTAACTGTTACCAAACAGTTCTCCTATTTCAGGAATGACAGTCGCTATCATTCCCAATATGCGCCTATGGCAGGCATTGCAAAGACAGTCTCAGAACCCTCAAAACAGCTTTCCAGGAGCCCTCAGCTGATGATAAAAATTTATACTTAAAGCAGTATCGTTTTGACACCTCCATACTAACTTGGCAGTATGAAGAAACAGCTCTGAAAACGCACTAACCTGGCCTGACTTTCTCCCCTCACCCCAGGTTTTAGTGCATGGTCTTCTCAATGGGCACAGGACAAACATCAGTGCAGCCAGTACAATGTGCTCTGGATTTATGGACCAGAAAAGAACAAAAGCCCTAGATGGGAACAATTGCCTTTTGTCATGAGTCTAACTTGAGTAAGTCAGACTTTTGCTGAAGAACATCACTTAAAACAAAATGCCAGGAAAAAAGAAATGGATAGATTATAAAGCTCTGATTCCTCATCCTAAGGAAATTTGAGTCTATTCCCATATTGATTTTACGGGCACTGCTGGGAAAATAAACCACTTACACTTTTGTTCACCTCTTTGCTAGACCACTTACAATTGCAACCTGGCACCATCCGTTAGTCTGATGGGATTGCCAAGGGCACCTGCACTGTGGGACGGGCCCTCACCCTCAGCTTCCCATCATCTCTGCAGCCATCCTGGGTCCTACGGCTCCTGCTCAGCCCCCAGGCGAGGAAAGCTCTCCCACCTGGCTCCCAAGCATCCCTGACAGACCCTCAGTGCCCCACAGTGGAAGGCTCCAGTTCACCCCAACCCACTTGCTCTAACACCCACTTTTCTCTGAGGACTCACTGTCTAAGGCTGGTTGTAGCCTTTGGTGAAATCTGAATTCTTCACCATAAACTAATACAAGTCTGGTCTCTTAGGCATCATTACCTTTGTTAAGGCCAATTTAGTTGAAAGTGACAGAAAGCCACTAAACTAACTTAAATTAGCATGTTATTATAACAGTACGGTGATATCTCGTGCAACCCAAGGGCAGGAGGAACACACAGACCTCAAGAGGAACTAGAATTTCACAAACAGGAGCAATCTTTAAAAAGTCAAACGCATAGAAACAGAGAGTAAGACGGTGGTTACCAGAGCCTGGGGGATGGTGGGATTGGGGAGATGTTGATCAAAGGACACAAAATTTCAGTTATATAGGAGGAATAAATTCAAGAGATCTGTTGTATATCATGATAACTGCAGCTAATAACAATATAATGTATACTTGAAAATTGTTGAGAGTAGATCTTAAGTGTTCTCACCACGAAACAATGAGTATGTGAAATAATGCGCATGTTAAATTGACTTGATTTAGTCATTCCACAATGTATACATATATTAAAACATGTTGTATACCATAAATACAATTTTATTTGCCAATTAAAGAAACAGTTTAAAGTATATTTTTAAAGGAATATTTCTTAACCTTAAAATTGGCTGGTATATGATACATCTTTCCCTAATAATAATAAATGTACATTTTTCAGTCATTAAAAAAAGCTAGAATGTGAAGCTAGAAATCTGTTCGGAAGGTTTCCTGCAGAAACTAGATAACACTAGTTTCCCTTCTCTCTCCAGGTCTCCTTCATTTCCTTTCCACAAATCAGCTGTCCTGCTTCTCCTTGGCAAGAATGGCTGACTCACAGCTCCCAAGTTCCCATGGAGAAGCAAGAGCAGAACATCTCCACCTATCAACTATAAATTCCCAGAAGAGAGAATCTGATTGGTCCAGCTTGCTCACGTGCCCACCTCTGCTCCAATCAGCTACAGCCAAGAGTCTGTAGTCATGGAAAAAAGACATGGCTCCCAAGGCATACCACATGTGGTCCAGCTCTCCTAGGAGACAAGCCATGGCCTCAGCAGGTGCCTCAGTAAGGATCGGTAACAACCACAGCAGCCAGCAGCAGCATCCCAGAAGCCTCTCTGCCTTGGATCACCCTCTAGCCTTAGAAAGAGGCTATAAATTAGTTACCTTCCAAAACTCCAGTCCCTTCCTTTCCTTCTCAGAGTCCGTATCTTCGGGCAATGGGTCACAGCTCTTTCTCAACTTTCTGGTCAGGCACCGAGCTCAGGAGCCTGAGGAAGGACTCATCTCTTCCAGATTTCTATTGCCAATTCTTTCCACTGGCTCTCATTCCTAGAGGTAAGATGGTCGTGATTTCCAAACCAGACATTCAATACTATTTATTAAGCAAATACTTATGAGCACGTATTCTGTGGCAGATGTTGTTCCAGGAAGTAGGAATACAACAAAACGGACAGAAATATTAGGTTACATGGTCTGACAAGGGGCTATTTCTAACTCTGCATTTACTTATGCAAAAAATATTTTAAAGGGTCTACAAATGAATTCACACACTTAGCAAACCACCTTGTCTGGATATATGCCATTCTAGATCTGACACATGCGCTCACCAATACCCAGGTGACACTCAGCAGGAGAGGAGAGTGGTCTTTGGGAAAACGTACCATTATACTTTCACTTTCAAAATGCCTCACACACATCCCAATAGGCCATCAACTCTGCGGGGTAAAGGGAGAGTTTTTCACAAGCTCAGTCAACAGCGCCAAAAGCCAAAGCCCCAGTGAGGGGAGATCTTTTGCCACCTGAGCCATCTGCTCTGTGTAGACCACGCAGTGCTTGAAGCAGCTGTCCCCAGCTGGCCATCTCTTCAGCTCTACACAGCACACCTCTGCTCCTCACCCACTTGGAGAGTGAATACCAACAGTCTAGCTGCCTTTCTCAAGCTGGGCTTGGAAAGCAATTCATTTGGCACCTCGTAAATCTCCCTGAGCTCCAGCAAGGAGGATACTTAGGGTTGGGTGGATATACAGCAAGGGAAGAGAAGGTAGCTCGCATGTCCCCAGTGGGGGAGGAACCTATAGATCCATTACCTCTGACATCTAAGAAGATAGAGAAGTCTTTTAAAAAGCCATGAGCACCACTTAAAGTCCATCTGAAAGTTGTGAGCTAAAGGCAAGGCTAGCTCAGGGGCTGGTGCCCGAGAGAGAGGGGCCAGCTCCTCCAAGCCCTGCTGGCTTCGGAGGACAACCAAACCCCACAGGAGGGCTATTCTCCTCTTTTGGCTTCATGAAGGAGCCTGCACCACCCATCTCCAAGGGCAGCCAGGCACGCCTGCTTCACTGAGGAAGGCACAAGGCTGCCTAGCGCAGGGCAGGAGCAAGTTCAAGTGTGCACAGAGCAGGGAGGCAAACTGTCTCCTGTCCCTACCAGAGAGGCTGCAGGACCAGGCATCCAGCTGTCCATTGTCCTGACCGCTGACAGCTCCTCCATGCTGAGACCAATTCTGAGCCTGGAGGAGGCATCAGGCCTCCATGCACGATCTCACGCGATCCTCAGAACATGCCTGTAAGGGGAGTCTGGTAGTATCACCCCTGTTTCACAGATGAGGATACTGGGGGCCCAAAGGGGGGGCGCTGGCTTGCCCAGGGTCACACAGATAATGAGGAACAGCCTTGAGAGCCTGTCCGAATTGAGAACCTGTGCCCTTAACCACCACAAGTGAGGGAAGTGCCTGGGAAATGAACCAGCCTGCCCACTTCTGGGGTCCCAATGCTGTCCCTGTCGGGAAGAGAGCTCTAGGATAGGCTTTCTGTCACTTGTTCCTCTGGCCCCCAAGTTGGGAAAGTTTCTGTCATCTTAAAGGACAAATGAGTCCCAACCCAAGAGAATGCAACGATTTGAAGTTCAGACGCTGGAGCCACCTGTCTTGGGGTTAAATCCTCACTGTGGTCACTTAACCTCTCTTAGCCTCAGTTTTCTTGCCTGTAGAATGGAGCTAATAATAATCTCTATGTCCCAGGCTGGTTGGGAGGGTTAAATGAAATAGGAATGCCAAGAGCTAGGCAGAGCGCCTGGCTCAGAGACAGTCTATGGACGGCAGGTATTATCATCAGCAGTCTGAGAACATTCTACGATGGGATTCAGTCACTCACACACGCAGCAAATAACTTACTGAACCCCACACCTAAGTGTAAGACGACAATGTAGGGTCCTTCAGACACAGCAGCAAAGACAGATACAGTCTCTGCTTTATCAATCTTACAATCTACTGAGAATGACCAAAAAATACATATGTATTTTTCCATTTTGTCTCCTAATCTTCTCGCTCATGTGCCGTGCGGAAAATGAAAGAGATAGCAAAGCCACTGCCCCCCTTCCAAGCCCCCTTGATGATGTGGCAAACTCCAGCCCCCACCTGTTTCCCTTTTGAAACTGAACCCCTAGAAGATCCAGGAGCCCCCAGACCTTCAACTCCGCCCTATATCAGCAAGCCTCGGGCGCCATCCAACCCTTTCAGTGAACGATTTATGCAACCAGTGAACCAAAAGGCTAATCTCTGTGATGTATTGTGAATTCCTTTGAATCAGTAAGAAAAAGATAAAGAACCCAATAAAAAAATCGCCAAAGAGGTGAACCAGCAATTAGAAGAAAAACAGCCAAAGAGACATGAGATTTATAAGACCCAGGCTTGACAAAGTTGTGAAGGAGGAGGCGCCTCAAACATTGTCGGTGAGCGCATACGTAAATTGAAATAACCTTTTCTGAAGATGCTTTGCTGATATTTATCAAAGTTGGAATTTTGCATCCTCTTCGACCAGGCCAGATAAGTCCACCTGGAATCTATTCTACGGGAGGATTCAAACACGCGAACAAAACTACCCTTTCAATGCTGCTCATTAGAGCTTCATTTATAACAACAAAAATAAAACAGGAAACAGGCTAAGTGTCCACCAGTGGAGAGCTGCTAGCATAAAATGCAATACGTAAGTTCATACAACATAAAGCTACACCGCTGTCTAAAACATGAGTCAACCTTGTAGAGAAAGACGTCTACAACAACGGCAAGTAGAAAAAGAAAACTGCATAACAATGTGGACAATATTAGCCTTATTTTTTTAAGAGTGTATATTATGTTGGCAAAGAGAAAATCTAGATATCCAGACCAAATTGTTAAAATGGTTATGTCTGAGGAATGAAATTTGGTGAAGAATAGAGAGAGGCTTCGGTTTTTATTTGTACGTTGCTGTATTTTTTTTTTAAATGTTGACAGATTA
The DNA here is from genome assembly GCF_041146395.1 of Eulemur rufifrons. Lineage (NCBI taxonomy): Eukaryota > Metazoa > Chordata > Mammalia > Primates > Lemuridae > Eulemur > Eulemur rufifrons. The sequence goes on from NC_090996.1 coordinate 32,739,531, forward strand.
CCATGCAGCACTCTTGTAATTTGAAAAAGAATACAACTTGGTAAATTTACTAAAAATCACTGAATTGGAAACAAAATCAGTGAATTTTATGGTATATAATTTAAGCCTCAATACACATTTTTTTAATTATATGTTTTCTCAGTATTTGACAAATATCTGTTAAGCAACTACCGTTAGGCACTCTTCAAGGCATTGTGAAGAGAGTCATAAATACGTCTGGCTGTTACGGAGCTTACGTTCTGATGGGAAGCATCACATTGTATTAAAATTAGCTCCTATTATAATTTCCTTTTTTATCTACAGTCTCAGATGTATGATATATAACGGGAAATAAATATACATACATTTTCTGATCACCCGGTATAAACACATGACAGTACCCGGCATCGGATGGCACACCAAGAAACACAGGATAATAGTAAGATCTAACTCCTAAAAAGCACTTCTGGTTTCCAAACGATCGTCCTACCCATCCCCCGACCCAGCTCCAGGTAAGGCTCAAATAAAGTCTCGCTCCTGCGAAAAGCCGAGGGGACCAAAGCATTGAAGGTCATGCCACTGTGTCCAGAATAAAATCATGTCCCAGCAGGTGTCACCGGGCACTGCATGGTGAGATGCCAAGCGTGTGGCCCAGAAGATAAGCCTTGGAGAGGTCGCTGTGGGTAGGAGTTGCACGGGGCTGAGAGGAACGTCTGTCCCAGGCCACAGGGATATGAAGGGCCTCGAAGTCAGACTCCCGATATTATCTCCAAATTAAACTATAATGGAACCGCAAAGATCCATGGACAGTATTGAAAGGAAAATGCTTTCGTCATCCACCTTAAGCTTGTGTCCCACTGCCACACCACATCGCTCATGTTATACTGTGAACTGATTTATTCTTACGATGCCTATAATTTTACAGTAAAAAGAACAATTGCATTACATTTATTTTGTGTGTGTGCACACATAAGTGTGCTGAAAGTTTAATTTGCCAAGCATACACTTTTAATACCTACCACAGATGTTTTTAAATCCTATTTGGAATTATTCCTCCTCCCCCTCCTCCTCCTCCCTCCTTCCTTCCTTTCTCCTTCTGTTCCCTCTTTATCTATTTACTAGAATCCTCCAAAAATGGGCAAGGCCCAGCCATCTCTTGACTCCTCTGAGAAGCTCTGGACCAGAGACGGGCCCTCGAGATGAGGGAACTACATACAGCCACGCGCCGCATGATGTCTCGGGCAGTGGTAGACCACATGTATGATGGAGGCCCCATAAGATCGATACGCTGTACATACTTACCTTATCTATGTTTAGATGTGTTTAAATACACAATACTGACCGCTTTGTCACAGCTGCCTGCAGTAGCCAGCACAGTCACACACCATGCAGGCTTGCAGCCCAGGAGCAATGGGCTGCAGCACACAGCCTGGGTGTGGAGGAGGCTTAATGATGGGGACCATCATTAAGTGACACGTGACTATGCACTTAAAGAAATGCTTCCAGGAGAGAATCTAGGGCCCTGCAGACCTTTTGCATTTGCTGTGCTTCAGATAAAACCAAGAGGAGGCAGAGAAGGGGCCCCCTGAGTGGCAGCGGTGTCTGCTATTCATAGCTTCTGTCATCAGGGGACCTGCAAACTCTTCCCATAAAGGGAAAGAGTCTTAGGTTCGTCAGACCCGATAGTCTCTGGCTCAGTTACTCAATTGCACCGTTGCATTGTAACTGTGAAAGTGGCCACGCACAACATGCAAACGAGTGGGCGTGGCCGTGTTCCAATAAAGCTTTATTTACAAAAACAGGCCTCAAACCAGATCTGACTCACAGACCACGGTTTGCCAGCACTCCAGTATTTAACAATCAATTTTATCTTTCTACTATGGTTTTTGATTAAAAAAAACTTTTCCCTACCTGGTGATGTGGGAACAGGAAATAATAGGGTTGGTTTATTCATTTATATATAAAAACATATATATGATTAAATATGTTTAGATGTGTTTACATATACAAATACCATTGTGTTACAATTGCCTACAGTATTCAGATGGCGAGGCAGACACAAAACAATTCCCCCTCCTCCAACTTCCACCAAGCCCATCAAGATTCTCCCACCTCCACCCTCAGACACAAGAGCTAGCCCAGCCAAGATCAACCAACCCTCAGCTGACACACAGTCCAGGAGAACAAAATAACTGTTGTTTAAGTTTGAGGTCATTTGTCACACAGCACTTCTGTGGCATTTGCTGACCGATACAAAGCCCAAAGCATGTGAGCTATATGATGACAATCTCAAGTTTGAAAGTCTGCCTGGAGCTGGGCCAAGACAAACAGATGAATAACCAGTGTCCAAACCCACTGCCGGCCCACCCCCTCTAGAGGGGTCCATGCAAGTCAGACATAGTAAATGCTGAGCTCTAACATGTGGGGTTCCCCCCGCCCGTGTCCCCTTCTTCCTGGAGCCATGTCATCTCCATAGTCTCTGAGTTTGGCACAGTGCCTGAGACCAAAAAGGTGCTTCCTATAAGGTGGGTGACCTGAACTTAATTGAACAGAACGGCTGTAGACCCTGGGTATTTTTTCTTTGCTATCTAAGGAATATTCCTGTCCTGAGAAGCAAAAACCTCTGAATTGGGCCAAGTAATCAGCCTGGTTGGAGTGAGCAGGCAATGGAGTCATTTTTAGCAGCTTCCACTTGCACGGTTTATTTTCAGAAATTTTCCTCTCCACATCATTCCTGAAATGATGCTATTTAAACATCCTGAAATGATGCTCCTTCTCTGCTGTGGCCATAGGATTCCCCATTTTAAAAAATAATAAAAGGTCATTTTTGAAAAAAATCAAGTAGAGATAAACCAATTTATAATTTTTATTCTAGAAAATTCTAAGAATTAATAAAATGAAAAAGAGCTTAGCACAGCGGTTAGGAGCAGGAGACCTGGGTTAGGCTAGCTGGGTTTGCCTCCCGGTTCTTCTACTTACCAGCTATACAGCCACAATGGACTGATGTTTACGTCCCCCCAAAATTTGTATGCTGAAATCCTAACCCCAAAGGGATAGAATTTGGAGCTGGGGCTTCTGGGAGGTGATTAGGTCATGAGGGTGGGGCCCTTGTGAATGAGATTAGTGCCCTTATAAAGGAAGCCCCAGAGAGCTCACTGGTTCCTTCTACCACGTAAGGACGCCGGGAGAAGGCACTGTCTATAAGCCCATAATCAGGCCCTCGCCAAACACAAAATCCATCTTGATCTCGAACTTCAACTTGGTTTCTTCACAGAACCAAGAAGTAAGTTTCTGCTGTTTATAAGCTCCCCATGTTATAACATTTTGTTATAACAACCCAAACAGACTAAGGCAGTAACCTTCAGCAAATTGTGTAACCTTCGTGAACCTCAGTTTACATTCATTAATGGAAATAATGGAACCTATTCCACGGGATTTGCGGGAATTAAATGAGACAACGTATGGAAAACTTTTAGCATAGCATCTAGATAAATTTTAGCTGTTGTCATTACACAATATTAATAAACCAGCTTAGGCAAAGGTGGATTTATCAGAAATTTATTCAGAAGCATCTGCTGGAAGCTAGGCGCAGGGGTAGCATCAAAGGTACTCAGGAGATAACTGAGGAATGCGGAGGGAGCTGGAATCCAGGCAGGGCCTGGCTTTCTCTCTCTGGGGTCATGTGACCTCAAAACTCTATATAGGTTTCACATCTGATTCTTGCATGCGAAAATCTGATTGGTCCAGCTTGAATCAGGTGGCCACTCTGGGCCAATTAGCTGTGTGCAGGCCATGGGCTTGAGTGGCCCGTGGGCAGCTCAGTGGGACTGGAAATGGCTGGGCAGGGCTGGGCAGCTCATCAGATCCGCCATGTGCAGACACGGGGCTTGGCGGGCCTCAAACAATGGGTGTTCCATTGAGTCAAATGGCCCAGAAGCAGCTCCACACCTGTGTCTGTGGGCATTAGCCACTCTTTGCCGTCAAGACCAAGCTGTCCTTGAAGGCACTGTATCAGTTTGCTGGGACAGCCATGACAAAATACCACAGACCAGGTGGTTTACAAACTGGACACAGCAGAAGTTTATTTCCTCAAAGCTCTGGAGGCTGGAGGTCTAAGGTCAAGGTGTTGGCACATTTGGTTTCTTCTGAGGTCAGAGTCTGTCCTCGGCTTGCAGATGGCCTTTTCCTCTGTGCGCGCATTCCCTGGTGTCTGTGTGTGCAATTCTCTTATAAAGACCCCAGTCAGACTGTCTTAGAGCTGACCCTCAGAGCCTCATTTAAATCACTCACCTCTTAATAGGGCCTAGCTCCAAATACAGTCACATTTAGAGAAACTTGGGATTAGGGCTTCAACACAGGAATGTGGAGAAGCATAATTCAGCCCCTACCAGGCACCAAGGGCTTTGATTTAGCCAAAGAAATCACACAGCCCCTCGTGCCTGGGCTCCTAAGCAACTCAGGGCCGCATGTGTTTTAGGACTTTCCGTCTCTATCCAGGGCCTTCAAATCTTCTGACATCTCTCCTCCTCCCCTAGGGTTCTCCGCACTCTTAGAAACAATCAGAGAAACGAATTGCAACGCTAGGAAAGAACGAAACCATTGCTAAGCTGCACTTCCCAGCACTCCCAAGACCACGGAACCACGCGGCTTACGGAGAGATGTGTTAACTAGGGATGAGGCTGCCGGTGGCGTTTACGAGGGGTGCTAAGAGGAAAATTATCTTTTTGGATTTCATTTTCATTCTGGCTTAATGAGGTAAGAGACTCTCATTTTGCAAAGTAGGGCAGCTCGCTGCTGAGGCCAGGGATTCGGGTAGGGGGGACGCGGCTGTGTTCTGTTTCCAAAGTTAGGAAGCTCTCTGGCCCTCAGCGTGTGGTGGGGAGGGCGGGGGAGGGCAACTGCCAACCAGGGTCCCGGGAACCTACTGTGCAGGCAGCGGCGTTTCTCTCTGAGGGCTAAAATCAAGCCGTAGCAGCTGCAAAGTTAACATTTGCAAGTTTGAAAGCCAGGCAGCGTCAAGACTTGAATTAAACCAGTGACTGCTCTTTTAATTGGACCCAGCTTTAGACGACTTTGATCATTTCCCGGGACTGAACGCACACGTTCTATTTTAAACTTGGGTTCTTAAGAGAATGGTCCTCACACTTTAGGACCGTCACCTGGGAAGCTCGTGGGACGTGCAGGCTCCCCAGGGTCTCCCCCAAGGGCTGGAGACCCAGCGCAGTGAGGCAGGGGCCCCTTCGGCAGATGGGTGCAGGGTCTTGACAATTTCACGAGTTTCTCTGGCATTTTGAGGGCGAGGACCCATAACCCAGATTTGTGGACTCTATGGACGAAAGTGTATACAATGACCAGACACTGCCTCTCCCAGCTGCTTCGTAAGGAACAGTAAATAAATATTCACCTCCTCGGCCAGGTCCCGTCCCCTGTGCTTCCGATCTCCTTGCACTGCTTTCCTTTCTCCAGCACACGCCCCGGCTTGCCAACATCCTCTCGCAATCGATGGCTCCCTGACGCAGAGCCGCCGCTCTACAAGGAAGGGATTTGTGTGTTTTGTTTGTTGCCAGTTCTTAGCGCAGTGCCTGGTACGTAGCGCTGGCTCGATATCGGCGGAATGAATTAATGAATTAATGTGTTGATTCCATGCTGTGCTTTCTGCTGAGCTGTAATATCAATCTCCTGCATGTCTGATATTAAAGTGGAAGTCGCCGATAGCGCCCAACAGGCAGAAGACTTTCTGATACGGCCCCTCCCCCCTTCGCCGCCAGACATCATCCACAAGGCTGCCAGGCTTTGAATGCACAGACTCTGCTGAGAAAATGTTTCTCTTTTTA